>NC_054382.1:105451964-105805714 GCF_017654675.1 Xenopus laevis
AAAAGTCTTTGGCAGCCACACCAAGGGGCAGATTTACTAAGCTCTAATAAATAGTTTGAATCAAAAAATATTCGAATTTCGAAGTAATTTTTTGGGTACTTCAACCATCGAATTGGTCAAATTCGATCGAATTCGATCAAATCGAATGATTCGAATGATTCGAAGTAAAAATTGTTCGACCATTCGACCATCGAAGTACTGTCTCTTTAAAAAATCCTTCGGCTCAATACTACGCCAAATAAAAGTTACCGAATTGAATGTTAGCCTATGCGGACATTGCAGATAGGTTTTGGGCACTTTTTATGATCGAATAAAAATCATTCGATTGATCGCTTAAAATTGTTCGAACGATTTTTATTCGATAGTTCAATTGAACCTTTTGTGCTAAAATCCTTCTAATTCGAATATCGAATTCGAAGGATTTTACATCGAGGGTCGAATTTGAGGGGTTTTTAACCCTCCAAATTTGACCCTTGATAAATCTGCCCCTAGAAGTAATGCAATTCTCTTTTAATAGAGTTTTAAAGTCAAATGAAAAGAAAATGAAATAGCTGAAATGTAACCTAGATGCCATTCATTTTATTTAATTTAAAAGACTTTCTAAAAACTGATTTTCTTTTCTTGCTTATAGAAGCTAATAGCAAAATTTATGAAATGGCATATCCCAAATCTGAATATGATAACATTTTTTATTGAAGTTCTCATCCAAAATGAATTAATATAATGAAATAAATAAATTACATTGAAATATGTTAGAGATTAAAGATTTTTGTCCAAATAAAGCATTTATACTTATTTTTAAATTGAAATAGATAAAATAAGGGAATTTGGCCAAAGTCAACTGATTTCCCTATTTTAACAGCTTATATAGGCGGCTCTTAAGTCATTTTTTATTTGAAAAATAAAGATTACGTACCTGAATTTTCAATCCTTTAAATGCACATAATCACTCAAACATTTTGATCTGTGCTGTGAATTGTTCAAACACTGATTAGGTAATCAGGTTTTTTGTTAGAACACCTGGAATAACAGTGAATATGTTTTGCTTTCTTGCGGCAGTGGAACAGTAAGTTAAGCATCTGTCAAAGAGGAGTAGTCAGTAAGTGGTTACTAGCAATACAGCATTTGACCTTGGAATATACAAGTAGGGGACAGATAAATGTATTCCCCATGTATACAATTTATTAGTCCCCTTACCTGAGCAGGCTGGAAGGGAGAAGTGGAACCTAAACAGGTCATGTCTAGCAAGTGATAAGCTAGCTTACTTTCATAAATCACTCTAGGGGGCAGATTCACGAGCGAATTTTCAGCTTCGCACCACTTTGCCAGGCACAAATGCACTACGAATACGCTAATTCACTAAAATGTGAAGTTTCGTCCCGAGTGTCAAATGCTGGCGACGTTTCGCTAGCGTTACTTCGGCTGTGTGAGCATTTTATAGCGAAGATGCACTAGCGTTCATTTGTGCCTACCGAAAATTTGATAGTGATCTTGCGCTTAGGTCAATTTGCATATGGCAGGAAATTTAAAGTTGTATGGACGTCTTTATTATAAATGTTGGTGCAAATGCTTGAAGTTACCACTTTTTATTACACATGTCCAGGGAACCTTAATAAAGACAAGAGAGTTAATATAATGCCCTACACATGAGCCCACTGTAAAATTAATGTTCCATATGTTATAAATAGTGTGGAGAAACCCGGTTACCCAAAAAAAAGTAGAAGTCAGGACTTTTTCAGCCAATTCCGCTTAAAAAAAGGAAAAGTTGCCAGCATTTTTTGAACTTTAATGCCTTTTCGGCAAACAAGATATGATGTAAGTGACAGAAGATTGAGGAAGATCTAGCTGCTTTTTATCACTTTGCCTGGTCTGTGTTGGTAAAGTCAACTGGCGATAGAGTGTGAATTAGAGATGTCGCGAACTGTTCGCCGGCGAACTTGTTCGCGCGAACATCGGGTGTTCGCGCTCGCCGGAAGTTCGCGAACGTCGCGCGACGTTCGCCATTTTGGGTTCGCCATTGTTGGCGCTTTTTTTTGCCCTCTCACCCCAGACCAGCAGGTACATGGCAGCCAATCAGGAAGCTCTCCCCTGGACCACTCCCCTTCCCTATAAAAACCGAAGCCCTGCAGCGTTTTTTCACTCTGCCTGTGTGTGCTGAAGAGATAGTGTAGGGAGAGAGCTGCTGCCTGTTAGTGATTTCAGGGACAGTTGAAAGTTTGCTGGCTAGTAATCGTTTTGATACTGCTCTGTTATTGGAGGGACAGAAGTCTGCAGGGGTTTGAGGGACATTTAAGCTTAGGTAGCTTTGCTGGCTAGTAATCTACCTTCTACTGCAGTGCTCTGTATGTAGCTGCAGTGGGCAGCTGTCCTGCTTCTGATCTCATCTGCTGACTGCTGCAATAACAGGCAGATTTTTCAGATACATTTTTGCCCTTGATCCCCCTCTGGCATGCCACTGTCCAGGTCGTTGCACCCTTTAAACAACTTTAAAATCATTTTTCTGGCCAGAAATGTCTTTTCTAGATGTTAAAGTTCGCCTTCCCATTGAAGTCTATGGGGTTCGCGAACCGTTCGCGAACCGCTCGCGTTTTTGCGCAAGTTCGCGAATATGTTCGCGAACTTTTTTTCCGACGTTCGCTACATCCCTAGTGTGAATGAACGCTAGCAATGGTCCCGTTCGCTAGCGAATTGGCACCTGCGCCTGTTAGTGAATTGGTGATGTCCCTGCAGGTGGCAACGCTGGTGAAAATTCGCTAGCATTAGCCACTTAGCCCTTTAGTTTATCTGCCCCTAGAAGTAATAGATAGTCAGGCTATTTAACTGAGCAGCTGAAGCTCCTTCGAGGAGTGTGAGTGGGATTACGATCCTGGGTACCAATTGCCCAGAAGTAGGGACTAAGTTTAGGGAAAATGCTGAAAGCTGGGTGTACCTTTGTACCTCCGTTATCCTATCCATTGCTGTTCTATGTTCCCAGTGTTGAACTGGAATGCCAGGGGCCCACGAGAAAACCTAAGACCGCAGGTCCACTTTCCAAACTATTATTCCTCCTTTGCTCACTCAACCACTTTATTCTCCTAGTCTTTTATATCTACTTACTATTCTCATCCATTATTAAGCATGTTTCCCTATAAAGAAATAGGGAATGATAATGAAATAGGCTAAATGGTTAGAAGCAGGAGGGACCACTGACACCTGGGCTCACTGGGAGTTTTCCTGGTATCTCGGTGGGTCAGTTCGACACTATATCTTGCTTATCTTTGATTGGACTCCTTCTTGGATTATCTTGTTCTTTAATAAATCTGATCTATGGTTAAGGGTGGTGGCAGATGTGCAGAATCGCGGACGGGATGGCACTTGGATCGCTTTGTTTTCCGAAGTCGCCTGAAGTTGCCTCACAAGGTAATTTCAAGCAACATCAGAAAACCGAAGCAATCCAAGTGCCATCCTGCCGGCGATTCACATTCTTGCTGGCGGGAAGGCTTTTCAGGGAGATTAGTCGCCTGAAGAAGAGGAGATTTGTTGCTAGGCGACTTATCTCCCCGGAGTTGCCATGTGTGCCACAGCCATAGTGTTAAAGTGTGCCAAAGTGTTCAAGAACCACTGGCGCCCAATATTGACTGTTGTAATTATACCACACCCTACTTCCACACCGTTGAGGCATATACAGTAGGTCTCATCTGGATCATACATTTGTGAGAAAAGCAAAGATACATACCATTGACAAGTGGTTGTCAGACGTTTTTTTAGCTCCCCTTGGAGGACCAATTTTTGGTAAGGCAATCTCATTGCCCACAACAAAGTTACAGATATGGAAAAACATTGGTGTCTCAAGTATTCAGCAATAGTTGCAAAAATATCAAGGACAGCACATTACAGGCCTATTTTTAAAGGTGAAATTTTAGTGGTTTAGAGGTTTTTGAAATTATAATATAATTCTATTCCTCTGAAACTATGAATCCTGTGGAATTAATTAAAAGATCCAACTATAAAAAGTACAAAAACACTACATTATGTATTCATTACTTAAAAAAACTTTTTTTGATGTCACTGTTCCTTTAAGCTTTTATCTCTTTTGCCTCGCTGAGGCTCATTTGCTAACTTAGGAGATAAACTGCAGCTGCCAGTAGCAACCAACCAGATCTTTACTTTCACTATTCAACTTTCAGTAAACTGCTAATTGGTTGTTCATGGCAACATCAATTGTGCAACCTACTGTATGTTTATTAATGAGCCCTTCTCTCCCTAAATTGCTGTGGTTCATTATCTGAACAATTACTAATGCGAGTTGCAAGTTTTCTTCTTTATAAGTAAAATTTTAAGTGTTTTATAACACATTAAACATGAAACATATGCCATAAATGCGGTTGAGTTACTATTACAGAGCTTTGGGCAAAATATTTACTTACAGATTTGTTTAGTAGTTTGGTTGATACACTCAACATCTAAAAAAAAGTTCAAGCAGTCATACATTGAGATGTGGATGTTACCTATCATCGACCTTGAACAGTAACAGCATGTTCTAGATTAAATTAAGAACTTTTGCGAGTTGCAAGTTTAATCAAGGAAGTGAAAGTCCCTGCCGGTTTACAAATTTATATATAAATCCATATCTATAAAAGTTTAATGCAGCTGTTGTAAAACTAAGAAATATTGGAATATGAGGTTGCAACTAGTCAATATCTTACTGGCTTGGTAAATTTGCTTGGGTCTCCCTTGGTGTTTCTATTTCCTCCCACAGTAAGAACAGGAGTTACAGGGGGAAATTTACTAAAGGGTGAAGTGGCTAACACTGGCGAAAATTCGCCAGCGTTACGTCATTTCGACATTTCGCTGATTTACTAACGGGCGTAATTTTGCCAAGGAGATAGACTCTGGAGCAACTTCGCACTTTAAAGCCAGGCGAATTTTCACTCTGTCGAAAGAGCGTTACTACGCAAATTCACTAAGTTTTTGTTTGTACTGACCGTTACCTGTACCGTCAGACTTGCCTTTGCCACCTCAGACCTAGCGAAGTGCAATAGAGTGGATAGGAGTTCCTCAAAAAAAAGTTGAAAATTTTTCTAAGTCCCAAAAAATGCTGGTGTCTTTTCCTTTTTACAGGGTGATAGGCTGAAAAAGATCGAAAAAAAATTTTTGGTGTACCCTCTTCCCCCCTACATTTGATAACATATGGCACCTAAGCTAAACTGTGGGCACATGTGTAGGGCAATATAACACCTCTATATAATTTTATTAAGGTTCCCTGGCCTTGTGTAGTGTAATGTATTTGCTGCAGCATAAAGGGCCATTGTACTTTAACTGCACGCCGTATGCAAATTAGCCAAAACTGGCGTAACTTCGAACTGCTGAGCGTATTTTCACTAGCGCAACTTCGCCAATATTCGGTACCCTGTGCGCAACTTTGAATCTTCATGAATTAGCGTTGTCCAGGCGAATTTACGGGTGGCGAAGTGTTGCGATGTGCGAGAAGCCAGCACTGGCGAAATTTCGCCCGTTAGTGTATTTGCCCCCATAGAACAAGGAGGCCCCTAACAATGAAGTTAAACTAAAACCATCCTCTATAACAGTGATCCCTAACCAGTAGCTGGTGAGCAACATGTTGCTCGTTAACCCCTTCAATGTTGTTCCCAGTGGCCTCCAAGCAGGTGCTTATTTTTGAATTCCTGGCTTAAAGGCAAGCTTTAGTTGCATAAATAACATAAGTATTGCCAAAGTCCACAGTGACATAGGGGCTACTAATACCCAATCACAGACCTTATTTGGAATCCAAGGGAACTTTTTACATGCTTGTGTTGCTCTCCAACATTATTTTATACTTGAGTGTGGCTCATGGGTAAAAAAGGTTGGGGACCCCTGCTCTATAGTGTAGGAAATTACATTAGAAATATAGAACCTATGGCCTTCCATTTGTTAGGTTTCTAACAGCTGGGGTACTGTAAGTCTGACATCTCTGATGTGTGTGCATAAAGGTAACTGTTATTGATATAAACATGCAAACAGTGCATTGCTGGTTGCTGATTCATGCTGTAAACATTGACTCACAGCATGAGTGTATTGGTTGCAGCCGGAAAAAGCATGTAAGGTTAAAGAGTTGACAAATAAGTCCCTAAATATTAAATCTGTATGAAAGAAAATAAAACACTACTTATGACTCAACTTTCAACTGAAATATACTGAATTTCCACATAAAAGCATGATAATACTATAGTGTTTAAACTGTGATGTGTGAGCAATTTCCTGCATATTGCAAAGCTTCGTATTTGGGCGCAAACTGTAGATTTCTGTGTTTTACAAGAATATAGCTTTCACATAACTAACCTATTTTATTATAATGCCATTTCACATTACTGGTTCAGATTTCAGTAATGTATATATTTTAATAGTCAAAGTTTCTGTCTACCCTGCCTCAGCCAAGGTTTCTTATCTCTCCCTGTCTCATTATTAAATCAGCTACAGGCAAGCAGCACCCAGTCAATCAAATAAAGTATGTGTGGGAGATGACAGGATGCAGAACTATGCTGCTTAACTCTGTATTAACTCTATATATTGACCCTGCCATAAAGCGAGATAAGACTGCAGTTCTGCAGTTGTTTGGTAGACAAAAAGAATAGACTTTTCTCATCCCAGAAAATGCATTCTTTCTTGTAAGAAAAATAAAAGGTTATAATATCTTTTTTATTTAAACAGAAACACTTTTATATTTTGATATAAAATATGTTTAATAGGTTAGTCCAAAAGGTTCAGCTGAAAACTATTTTAATAAAGACTGATATGCAAGCAGTGCTCTGTGTGACTTGGCAACAGCAGGAAATTCCTAATTTGTTTTCTTACATAAATGTATTTTCCCTGCTGAAAAAAAGAAATATTTGTACCTTTCCAATCAGGTTAAATATAACGTATTATTGTCTCTGCTACTAAAGAGTGTTTAAACCACACAGTTGCAGGTAAAATCACCTTCTTTTAGTATCTTAATTTACTTTTAAGTGGTCTACTGCATCATAGGTTCATGTCCTCTGTCAAATTGACAAGGCAAATGCACTCTGCGATTAAAACGCCATGCAGCCAAAAACACAATGGTTTCTTTAACAACATTTTTTGCATGGGGTGTTTAATGGCCCAGTGTGCTTTCCTGGCTATGTATTTGTAATGTAATCCTTGTGTACAAAAAGAGCTCTTTTCTTGTTGGAGCAAGGGATAAGATCTTATTTCTTATGTACTTTACACACCATAAATTGTCATTATTCAGTTGATAAGCTTAGCTTGCCACTATTCACAGCACATGAGCTATTCCAAGACACACAAAAATGCTCCAAGTACCAAATAATCATCAAGAAATCAGGTAAATAGAAAGCAAAGGAAATATAGAAAGTATTGACATTTACTTTCTTTAGCCTACACCACCATTATTTCCTTGTGTCCTGTAGTCATAGGAGGAGGGTTGGGAAGGTTATTAAGATTGACTAGATGTGGGATTTGAGTTGTGTATTATACATGGTTTGTTTTATCTCTTTGAGGAGTCTCATTCTTCTCTGGTAGTAATGTCCACCATGAAGTCCACCATGAAGTCATTCAACTTTTGTTGAAAAGCACCTCCCAGCAAATATGCTGATCAAAATATTGCTTAAGGGCACTAATCTTTGGGTATGACAGCACATATGATATAGCATCCCTATAATGCAACAAAATAAGCTGTAACAGGTCTATAAAAGAGTTTTTGGCATTCAGTTGCAAGGTTAAAAAAAAGTGTGAACTTTTTTGTCTATATAAGCACCCTCCTAAAACTGCTAGAGATGTCAAAAAGTCCTGATATACCCATCTAATTTTACTGGCATTGCCCATCAACTGGAGGCAAAGGTGATGTAATTTGATTAAACTTAAATTATCTACAGAAGCTTGTTTCCTCATAAAAGCTTCATGTATATCCATGTTAGTCATTATGAATGCACACACACAGGCACAGTGAACCCATATTTACAGAGTTGCAGTGAAATTGTGCTGAGTATTCTAATTCTGCAGCTGGGTGAGTGCCGACCCTTGTAACAATGTTAAAAAATTAAAATATTCTGATTTCAATGAGTGGTGTGGGTACATGGTGTCCCCATGGGGACTCACATCCAATTTTATTTGTGAGCAGAGTAGCTGGTGATGCATTATAAAAGCAAACAACAAGGTCTGATCTACTTTTATCTACTTTGCTCACATGTTTTCTTCACTTTCCTTAAGCTAATGATCTTCCTTTCTTTACTCTTATCAGATTTGCTTTATTTTATGTTACTGATTTTCTCCAAGGCAAGTTTTAGATTAGAACAGAGAGGGCATTTGCCCTGTTTCCCAGCAACAACAAAAAAAGGAAAGAAAGGAAGAAGATGTAAAAGAAGATGCATTTCTGTTTCCAGGGGTGTCCAAATGTGCCTCTCTGATTTTTGTTGAATTTACAGCTGTTGTTGGGGCCCTAGCCTTCTTGCATTTCCAGGGTTCCCTTTTTTTAAATTCCAGCACAGAATGTCGCAAACAAGAATGAATTATTCAAAATGATTGAAAACAAAAAATATGAAACATTTCCCAAACTCGAGGTCAAATCTAGACTATTGACGTCTCATCCTATCATCCTTAACATAAGTTCAAGCTCATGTGATATTTCTGCCTTGGAACCATTTAGAAAGCTCAGTGATCCCATGAGTTCTGCTGTCTCTCCTTATTATTGTAACCATGCAGACTCATTTTGTGGTTTCATCTTGCTTGTTGATTTACCAGTTTCCACTCTCTGATCTCTGTCGGTTCAAGTGATTCTCAGTTCCTTGATGAAAATCCTGGCTCAGGTACATTTGACTGCTATTACAAAAATAAATAGAAACATGAGTATTTCCTTGCTGAGTGATGTTCTACAGCAGTCAAAACTATATATATTTCATTATCCTTCAAAATATTCTAATAATTTAATATTTGAAATGGATAATTTTTAAAAGACAGTCCAGTTACAGAATGACATCCATTAACTTCTGTTCTAGAAAAAAAAGCAACTACTCCTCCCAAGGGATTTGCACTTCCCTGGGGTAGCACTATATAGGGATCATTTTTTAAAATTTACATTTGAGGGAATCTTCTATGACCAAACTGAGATCTTTTTGCACAATTACAGTATTTTATTTCCCCCTCAGTGATTAAACAATGCTATCAATTAGTGTTGAGATTTATAAACACGTGGTTTTCTATGAATGACATGGTAAATTATGCATATTTAACTGTGGTCCCAGTGGTGTAGTGTCCAGGAACCTCTTCTGCCTACGCCTAGTTCCGGCACTGGACAGCAGCAGCACAATCAGCATACTTTTTTGGGGTGGTTGGTAGAAGTTAGTGTCCTAATGCTTTTTGTAAATTGTAGTTTGTTGGACCAAGGGTGAAAGTTCTAATAAAATAAAGATGTGACCCAATAACTTCCCCAGGACACCAACCCCTTTCTACAATTTAGAAGGGAAATACAAGTATGCTACCCCCTGACTTAGAACCCCCTACCCTATTTTAATTTACTCTTTAGAATCTTTAACTGAGATGAAAAATGTGACCCCAGCATTCCCCAGCATACCAAACCCTCTCTTCAGTTTAGAACTTGAGTTATAATCCCTCACTGCTATTGTAGTTTCCCTACTGTAATGTTTAGCTGACCTGTCTAAAGGTCCAAGGGTGAAAGTCTCCAGAACAGCAAACCTTTCGTTTAGTTTAAGGGGGGAAACATAATTATTCTACCCTCCAAATTCAACTAAAACTAATAATTCACAGAGAGTTATTACATTTACATGTAAAAAGAAGCACACAAACAATTACAGCTCGACTTCTTATATGGTACTCCTACACACCTGCAATGGAACTGATATTGCTTCTAAAGCACTAACCTAGAATAAAACATATAAAAATTCTCTCTTGAATTGTGGTCAAGTAAACTCCTCTGACATTGGCCATCGAATCTTGCTCTGGTCTATGGTAATCCTCCAGATATAAAGGGCTGTTGCCCCTGCTCTTTAGAAAAGAGCAAATGCTATGATTCTTTTGTAGAAAGAAAATAAAGCAATAGTTATATATCTATATCTATATATTCACAAAATAAGAAAATATATATTTATCAATTCAAACATATAAAGGATATTAGAAGGCAAATTCAATCTCAGGGTTCATTACAGAACTGACAAAATCATGAAACCATTAGGAGTTACTCTTGACCTCCTCCTAACCCGTCACATATTTCCAAAGTAGATAAAGATACAGCCCAAAAAATAGCTGCCAACTACAACAAATATTTGCTGAAACATTACCAAAGACAAAATTTAACTTAATCTCTAGCATTAGGACTGAAAACACCCAGATATTATCAAGAAATGTAGCCCAGAACATTAGACGAGACCATTAGTGTGGAAAAACGATAAATTAGTGTGGTTCTTCTTGTCCCGATGAATCATGTTTTGGACTAAAAATTTCAAGTACTCAGATCTCAGGTTCTTGCCAACTTCTTTGGTGTTGTAAGCTTTATATTCTTTTATATTTGTGTGGCCTGACCTTGGAACTTTAGCAGGTTATGTTTCAAGTTCACACTTTAAAATAACATAATAAAAGGGGTGAGTATAACCTGGAGTGGTGCAGATAGTCCACCACAATCCTACATCATATAATTGTATAAGGTTACAGTATATTATAACTGGATGTTTAACTAGATCCTTGAATCCCTGTGCAAAATATATGATGTACTTTCTAACTAAATTGTGGACTGTTGCAGCATTGTGAAATTCCATTAGAAATACTTTAAATATGGCCACTCATGGAACTGCCCCCAACTTGTAGACCAGTGACTTTCCCAGTGACCTCAAAGCAGTTGCTTATTTTATAATTCCTGCTTTGGAGACAAGTTGCGGTTGCAGAAAAAACAGTGTACTGCAAAATAGAGCCATCTGTAGGCTGCCAGTCTACAGAGGGCCTACCAAATGGCCAATTAGAGCACTTATTTTGCACTACCAGAGTCAGTCTGGGATAATGGGACACCAGGAAAAAACTCAGTGGGTCCCTGCTCTCATGGGCCCCGCAGGCCCAGACCAGCTCCCTGCCCTTGCTAACCCCCACCTCTCAATCCAGTCCCGGATGTGGCAAAAGAAGGTACGAGCATGTGCGCACAGGGCGGGAGGGCTGAAGCACGGTTGCGGCTTCTGCAGGGATCCGGAGAGGGCTTTGCGTCAGGGGCAGGGTGGCCCCTGAGACAGCAGCCCCAGTGTGTTGCTCCTCAACTCTCTTTAATCTGAATGTGGCTCCAGAGTATAAAAAGGTTGGGGACCCCTGCTGTAGACCCACTGTAGAACTTGGGCTACATACAATACTTTGCATTGCAGCTTACTGCTATGAACCTCTTGAAGCTGCTGGCAATGAAACATAGGGTTCATCTTTCTACACCCCTACACATCTGGCTTAGGAACTTTAACGTCTTTGCTCTAGTCTGAGAGCTGGTAAATTAACAGGAGACAAAGATAAAGATGGTAAATTTGGTTCTAAAAGTTTTATGCCATAGTTACAGTTACAGTGTATAGATGTGTAACTCAAGTATAACTTGGATTTATTCTAAAGATCTCCTTTATCCATTGGATTTACAGAATACAGAATAGGCTTGAAACACTATCTAACAAAAAAAACATGGGAATTGATTTTTTTCCAACTTATACAGAGGTTTTTATTGAATGCACCTGATTTTTAGTTACTTTTAGTATTGCCATAAACTCCTTTTAACAAGAAACAGCTCTGGTGTTCTTTTCCTGATTAGATTGCCGAGGTATACATCTTTCACGCATATCAATGTATGCCGAGGACATGAAGAAAAAAAAATATAATTGAGACCTTGTTCAAATCATTTTATTAAACGCATGTGGCATTTCATAACAGCTAATTTGCATAATTTCCTTGGAGCAGCTGATGTGAAAGTCTACTCATTTAAAATCCAGTAAGCTCAATATAAATATATATAAACATTTGTGGCAGTTTATTAAACAAAAATATTACATCTGCACACTGCCTTAGGGCAAAGTTTATGGAAAAGGATTCCCCCAGCCAGAGAGGTGGTTAAAGCAAAGCCTTTTAAATGGTATAGGGAACGATAACACACTGACTTTTTAGGAGGCCTGTTACTAGATGAACTTGTATACAGAAGAACAGAATGAAATGTTTTGAATGAAGTAATAATAAAAGTACAGGCCAGGCTTTTATCACTATTGGACTGTCTATCTCCTGTTTGTCTGATGAGCAAACAGATCTGGGATTTTTCACTGCATTTTTGTCAATGCATCATCCACCTAGTACTTTCTGAGTGAATATATACTGTCTATATATATATATATATATATATATATATATATATATATATATATATATATATATATATATATATATATATATATATATATATATATATATATATATATATATAGAAAAAGGAAAAATAGCTGAACTCACTTACTGGAGAAAAAACCTGGGTGCACACTGCAGAAAAAACATATAAAATATCATGTAAAGCAAGGCACTCACAGGTCTTAAAATATGTTGAAAAAGAGATAAAGCTTATTTGTTATTCCAAAGTTTCGGTCTCCTTTGAGACCTTGACAAAGTATAACAATATATATTATATATAAGGAAGTCACTTTCAGATTTGATGACAAATACTGTATATCCATCAAAAAGATTACTATTAGTGATGAGCGAATCTGGGCTTCGCCGAAAAATCAGCGAAACGCATTGAAGTCAATAGGCTTCAAAACATTTTTTAGGTTTGATTTCAGCAGCCATCTAACATAGTAACATAGTAAGTTAGGTTGAAAAAAGACACACGTCCATCAAGTTCAACCTTTTAACTTTTTTTAACCTGCCAGTTGATCCAGAGGAAGGCAAAAACCCCCATCTAAAGCTTCTCCAATTGGCCGCAGATGGGGAAAAAATTCCTTCCTGACTCCAAAATGGCAATCGGACTAGTCCCTGGATCAACTTGGACTATGAGCTATCTCTCATAACCCTGTATTCCCTCACTTGCCAAAAAGCCATCCAACCCCTTCTTAAAGTTATCTAATGTATCAGCCTGTACAACTGATTCAGGGAGAGAATTCCACATCTTCACGGCTCTCACTGTAAAAAACCCCTTCAGAATATTTAGGTGGAATCTCTATTCTTCTAATAGGAATGGGTGACCTTGTGTCAGCTGGAAAGACCTACTGGTAAATAAAGAATTAAAGAGAATATTATATGATCCCATTTTATTTTTATACATAGTTATCATACTCACTCACTCACTCACTCACTCACTGGATGTAAAATGTAAAAGTGTTTTTTGGGGTTTAATAAAAGACTAAGAATGCATAACTGCATATGTGTTAAGCTGGCCCACTGAAATAATGAGTCATTCATGTTATTTTAGTGATGGGACATCTGGTTCAGAATGAAAAGTCACCTTGATTTAATGCTGGATTTTGAATAAGGATAAAGGATTAAATATAATCCACCTTGTTAAAATGATGATCCTCATCAGATTTCTAAAGAAGAAAACTTTTTCAAAGTCTTTCCATAATTCCAAATATCGCATTATAAACATTTGCATATGTGTACAGTGTTATCTTTATATTAATGTCCATGTACAAATAACTGGGGACTTACAACAAACAATAATAATACAATAACAAACCAAATAGGAGGTCATGAACAGAGAGTTGTTGTCAGTAGAACATTCTCTAACTCAGTGGTCCCCAGCCAGTGGCTCATGAGCAACATGTTGCTCTCTGACCCCTTTGATGTTGCTCCCAGTGGCCTCAAAACTGATGCTTATTTTTGAATTTCTGGCTTGAATGCAAGTTTTAGTTGTACAAAAACCACGTGTACTGCCAAACAGAGCCTCCTGTAGGCAAGTCCACATAGGGGCTACCATTTCCAATAACATTCCATATTTCACACCCCTAGGAACTTCTTGAATGATTATGTTGCTCTTCAACTTATTTTACATTTAAATGTGGCTCATGGGTAGAAAAGATAGGGGACTCCTGCTCTAACTGGACTAGGCTTCTAAGTGGTGTGCTACAAAATTCTGTATTATGTCTGTTTTTATTTAGCCTGTTTAATCTGGAGGGCATTATAAGCAATTTATCAGTGAATGTCAAGGCAAACTAACTAATACTATTGAATCTATCCAGGGTATGTCATTCTTGCAGGGGAATCTTGGCAGCTAACTGCAAACTTGGTGGCTAAATGGTAGATGAGAGGAGATTCAGTGTTAATATATTTAATAGAATACACATACATTTAAAAAATATACAGCCTACTTATACCCTTAACTGGACTAAATCATACAGAATTGAGTGTTTTTGTTTGTTTGTTTACAGTTGGAGCAGTTATGTTTTGGAATATTTTGTTCTGAAGTGGTTATCTTGGCAGCACAGTGGGCCAACCCAGCCAGGCACCCTAGGCAACATGGCCGGCTTTGTAGCTCCCTCTCCACAAGTGTGCACTAGAGGACTTCCTAGGGGAGTAGCAGACTGCAGAAGACGAAGTGGAAGCAAGGTCCTGGATTAGGGATAAGTTACAGAAGAGATACGTGCCTGACGCCCCCTTCACTACCCTCCCGACTGTTGTACCCTAGGCACATGGCCCTGCCTGGCATATGCATCAGGTAGTTTCAAAAGAATATGCAAAGTTATTTAATGGAAGACTAAAGCTTTACAGGAAATAAAGGCTGCTTTTGAAACTCTGTACTTGCCCAAGGTGGAATCACAGCCCTTCATTAGCGCAGATCTATGCCTCTGAAGATGCCCCAGTAGCTCTGTGCTGCTGTCACTTACTGAGCTTAGGGACTGAATCACAATATACTGCATATATAGAATGTTTAAGTCACAATACAGGGTTTACTAATTAATTGAGATTCTAACCGAAGCTCAGAAATTTGTGCTATTTGCATCATCATTTAATAATCAGCCCTGCAGCATCAGCTTTTATGATATATATTTTCTGCTTGAGGATTTGTGGTGACCCCTAAGCTTAGCTTCTCAGCAGCTGTCTATAGCTTATTGAGCATGTGAGTGTCACCAACACCCCATACAAAATCCAAGATGGTGACCTCCACAACTTTGAAAGCCAGGATCATTACTCTTATAGAGATTCTGAAACGTTTAACTTGTGCAGTACATTATATAAAATACTGCATTTCTACCCATATTTGTTTTTAGGGTTTAGTTCTCCTTTCAACTGGCTCTTTCAACAAGTAGACTCAGAGCCGTTTCCATTTCTGATTTAGAAAGGAATTTCTTTCCACTCTGAGGCAAATTAAAAATAGTTTTTTTAATTTGTTTTTTAACTTTCTCAGTATCAAGGTAAAACTTTAAAACGTATGTATTTTTATAACTTTTTATTGAGAGTTTTACAATTTTTTAACAGAAAAAAAAAAAAAGGTGATTACACAGCATGCATTTAGGTTCAGTGAGTAAGACAGGTCCAATCCAATTGAAGTAATAGAAGGCACCATTTACATGTTTTACATAATTGACAGCCAAGTTTATCAAAACTTATGTATTTTTTTAACTTCAACTTATATGAACTGTACAGCTATAAAACTGTAGGATTAGAGGTTTGCATGAGCCGGCAGTCTAAAGGTATCCTTTAAGTTGTCAGTAACAGCACAGTTGCTGCATTGTCCCTCTAAAATATAATGTATATATATATATAGTGAATAAAGTACCCCCTCTTGTAAAATATAAGGATATTATAAGTTACAGAGGAGTTTCATGACCATATAAAAACACGAGGCCGAAGGCCGAGTGTTTTTATACAGGTCATGGAACTCCGAGGTAACTTATAATATCCTCATATTTTACAACTGGGGGTACTTTATTTATTATAATACACAAATTTCAATGAGTCATGTGACTGAAATGACATCAGAACTCACCGTTTATAACTGATGACATCAGAACTCACCGTTTATAAGGATATAATTTACAAGATATTCATGGCTTTTGTGTATTATATATATATAAATACAGTATATATAAACTATATAAAGCATGTATATTTGTATGAACATCTTCTTTCCCCCTTTTTATTTATAAGTGTAACCAGCCAGATATGAATTTAGTCCCTTAATCTCCTGAATGTATTTATTTATTTTTTTATATACTTTCTTTATAATTTATTTTCAGGCACAACTGTAAACTGTTGCTGCTGCCCCCAGTGTCGGACTGGGGGCACCAGAACCTTAGACCAGGGGCCCACTAAAGAACCATAGACCAGGGGCCCACTCTCAGTACCATTATTATTATTCTCCTCAGTCATCCTCTATTCTCCTAGTCTCTATTCTTTACATACTATAATCTATTATTCCACCAATTTAGCCTCTTTGTTCTCAAAGAAATAGGAAATGGCTATGAAATAGGACAAATCTTTAGCAGCACAGGGGCCCCCTGACACCTGGGCCCACCGGGAGTTTTCTTGGTATCCCGGTGGGCCAGTCCGACAATGGCTGCCCCTTTAACATCTTTGAGATATGAAACAAAACATAGCCCTACATGCCTCATTACTGCACTGAAGGAATTCCCTTAAATGAGAATGCATATTGTGGTGTTAATACAAATGGCCTGTGGGTGTCACTGTGCACAGGACTTGTGCTGTGCATACACAGGACTTTCTGTACAGCTTGAAAATGAAAGTGAAAGCTTACTGTTGTGTAATGGCTGCATGACTTTGCTAATAAAACACTGTTATACTCTACTCATCCTCGGCTACCCAAAACTTAACACATATGATATTATTTATTGCACTGCAGATGCTGAGACGTAGATTATTTTACAGACATTTGCATAGATGTGATTCAAATGCCATTTATATATATATATATATATCTTGCCAAAATTCTTTATTCTGAATAAGAAAAACACTACAAAGTATTTCTGCAGTTTAAGCCTGTACCCCCACCCCATGGAGACCCACCTCCCTCCTCCCCCCAGCCTGACAGCCCCCCCAGGGGAAATGCCCCATACTTTATACTTACCCCTCGTGCAGATTCTGGCATTGGAGTTCCACGCAGCCATCTTCTGGGTCTTCGGCAAGCTGAGTGGGAGACCTGCATGTTGGCGCATACACAGTTGGAGCAATTTGGCGGTTTGCGACAACTCACGAAAATTGCTGAAGCGATGGAAGACAGGAAGACCAAGAAGATGGCTGCATGGGGTGGAGGTTAGGTTTTTTTTCTTAAAGGGTTGAATTCTCCTTTAAAAGCTTATTTTGCTTTGTTATCTATGTTTTGGGTATAAGTTTGAAAAATTATGTACGGTTTGTGAAATAATCAAGTTTATCGTCACTATTCCTCTCCCAGCATATTTTTCTCCCCATTCTCTCTTCATTCAGGAGTTGGGTGTCAGATGAATGATCCAATATATCTTATAGGGGGGCTCCTCTTGCCTAGAATATGTATCAGAGCTTACTCTATTAAAATCCCCAGACATCATGTCTCTCTACATGTAGAATTTTGCAAAAAGCAGCTATTTTGTTAGATTTTGTTTGTACTGGAATCAGTTATTTGAGCTCTAATACATCTGCTATCTGCAGAATGAAGAGAAACAGATGCTGAGAGAGGAATAGTGAAGATAAACTTGATTATTTCAGAAACTGTGCAGAATATTTAATTGATTGTATTTAGAAAGTTTCTTATTTCAGTATGATGAAGCTTATATTATATTTTCATTTTGTGATAGTTCCCTTTTAATTGATAGTCCTTTTCCAAACAACACTTTTTTTTTAATTTAAAAATTTGTTCTATAAGCATCCAACTGAAAAAAAAAAATCATTCTAAAACTGCTAAAGATTGCTTGGCAAACTGAGACTGCATATAACAAGTCGCTAGATGCATACTAAGTGCCTCTGGCTGCTTTCTCTGCTCCATTAGTTTCCTAAAGGCCCTGCTTTTGCACTGGCAAGAAGAAAGGGCAGGGGTTAGCATACATGAGGGTGATGTAGCATGGAGCACAAGGAGCAAGCACAATAGTTTGAAAATGCGGTCTAGTGCCTCTAAATATAGAGCGGACGTGTGTTAATTAGACAAATTCAGATATAATGTCAGTTTAAGAAAAGGCAGGAAGTGTATCCAGAGTTCTGCAATACAGCTATTGGGAAATGGCAGGAGTTTTATAAATCTGCCTCCTTTGAAACTAAAAAGAGCTAAATAAAACTCATTACAAAATAGTTTAGATTTCAATTTGAATTATGCATAAATAAATTTCAGTTATATAGGTCAGTTAAAGGACCAGTAACATTTTTACAATTCCTAGTATACATTAAAAAAAACCAAGACAAATTAAGCTTTAAAATCGCAAAGCCTTTATTAAGAAATAACTTACCGAAAGTCCGCTTCTGTTCCTCTTCAGAAAAGGCAGCAGTGCGACAAACCATCGTGCGGTGCTCAATTTCTCCGCCCTGGCTATCTCCTTTAAGGAAGGCAGGAGGAGAATTTGAGTGCTTCACAATGGATTGCAATCGCCTTTTCTGAGTTTAATTTGTCTTGGTGTTGTTGTTTTTTTTAATGTATACTGACGAATTTTTTTTTAAAAAAAAAATTTGATGTTACTGGTCCTTTAAAATGCTTCTATTACATTTTTTATGTTGGGAGCATCATTTTAGCTGGAGCTCTGAAACTTACTATTATGAGCCATAGGTCATGTTTCTTATCGGAATGCATCCCAAATAGACAACATTTGCTTGTAGTCCTACACTTGTTTATTAGATAGCAAGAAAGATAAGTCACATTACTGATTAATGAACTGATTAATGAATGTATGAAACGTAAATCCAGTTTCAGTTCACCAGTATATGTTTGATTGTATTGAGCAGATGAACACCATTCTCTTCTATGGACTGATAGTGCTTCTCAACAGCAGCGCTGAGCTCTGTCACCTCTGAATCCTTGCTCCCTGATGCATATTATAGGCAAGGATAAATGATGTAGAGAACTATTGTTACATAGTTAATTTGGATTGAAAAAGATCAATGTACATTAAATTCAACCCCTCCAAATGAACCATAGTGCACATATACACAAAGCTACACTTCTATAGACATCTATAGAGCTATACTACAGGTAGAAAGGGGTCTGTAATTTGGCTCTTCATAAGTCTAATAATCATTTAACCATTGACTTGACACAGTAGGATTGTTCTGCCTCCAATAAGGATTAATTATATCTTAGTTATAATCAAATGCAAGGTACTATTTTATTATTACAGAGAAAAAGGGAAATTGTGAATAATTTGATCAAAATGGAGTCTATGGGAGATGGGTTTTCGTTAAAGTTTGGCTCAGTGGTGCTTGCTGGAGAAATCCCAGTTTTCTGTTGATAAGAGCACCGGCCCGGGGTTTTAGGTAAGTACATGCAATCATTTGGGGGTGCCTAACTTTTGGGACCCCAAGTTAAAAGGCCTTTCCTTCAGTGTCAGGAAGCTTTTCTCTGGGTACCTTGCCATTGTTCTCTTGATAGGCTGCTGGGCGGGAAAGGGAAGGGGTGATATCACTCCATCTTGAAGTACAAGACAGTAAAAGTAAAGTTTATCAGAGCACAAGTCACAAGGCTGAGGGCACCTGAGAAACTAACAACATGTCTAGCCACATGACAGATTTCAAAATTAAATGTAAAAAAATATTTTGGCCTTTAAAAAACATGCAGGATTCTGCTAGAGCAGCACTATTAACTGATGCATTTTAATAAAAAGAACAAGTTTTCTCATAATAGATTCACAGAGGTATGGTATTTTAGTACACACACCAATCGTTTAGATCGCGCACTCTTGGGGACCCATTTACTTAGCTCGAGATAAGGAATAGAGGAAAAATACTTCGAATTTCGAATGTTTTTTTGGCTACTTCGACCATCGAATGGGCTACTTCGACCATCGAATGGGCTACTTCGACCTTCGACTTCGACCTTCAACTTTGAATCGAATGATTCGAACTAAAAATCGTTCGACTATTCAACCATTTAATAGTCGAAGTACTGTCTCTTTAAGAAAAAACTTCGACCCCCTACTTCGCCACCTAAAAGCTACCGAAGTCAATGTTAGCCTATGGGGAAGGTCCCCATAGGCTTTGGTAGCTTTTTTAGGTCGAAGAAAAATCGTTCAATCGCTGGATTAAAATCCTTCAAATCTAACGATTCAAAGGATTTAATTGTTCGATCGAACGATTTTTCATTTGATCGTTCGATCGAACGAATATCGCTAAATCCTTCGACTTCGATATTCGAAGTCGAAGGATTTAACTTCGACAGTCAAATATCGAGGGTTAATTAACCCTCGATACTCGACCCTAAGTAAATTTGCCCCTTGGAATCCACTTCAAAGGATTCGCTTGTTTCTCAGATTGTAGGTAAAACACTTTATTCAAACATCTTGAATACACTGCAAACCCAGCGCCATGAGGTCTGACGCGTTTTGTGCCACTGCACTTCCTCAGAGACCTCACTTCTCATTGATCCACATGTTATTTAAACCCCACATGATCCACCCCTACAATTAACATGTTAACCCATTAATCACATTGAATTAAAATACTAAGCTCATGTAAAAAGTTAAAAACAATCAGTTAATCAAGTATGTACAAGTTAATTCATTTTACACATTCCAGACAAAATTTATAAAGTCTTTTTACAGATTATAGTATGGATTTACCTATATAAATTTTGTCTGGAATGTGTGAAATGAAGTGGACTCCAAGAGTGCGCCGTCTAAACGATTGGTGTGTGTATACCATCTGATCCTGGACTTTTTTTTTCGCTTTGGGTTTATTAAAAAGAAAACCTTCATTAGCTGATTTCTCAGTTGTGTAGACAGATGAAGTATAATAGTTCAGAATCTTAGATTTTCCTGCCCTCATCAACCAATTGACCTACTAAAGTACAAATTTATCAAGGGTCTAATTGAAAATTTTTGAACTTTTTTTTATGGTCAAAACTGTTACATTCAACGAGTTTTTTAAAAAATTCTAATTCAATTTTCAAGATTTATCATACTGTGGTCCTTTAAGAATTCAAATTCGACTATTCACCGCCTAAAACCTGTCAAATTACTGTTTACGTCAATGGGAAAGGTGCAGGGATCAATTTGGAGATATTTACAGCCTTCCTGACATTCAAGGTTTTTTTAAGAGAAAAGACTTGAATCGAGTTTGATCGATTTCGATTACAATTTTCGGGTCGTCTAAATTCATTGTTTAATAATAAATTTTGACCAGTCAAATTACGAATTTGATTTTAAAAAAACTCACATGAATTCGAAATGTGACCCTTGATAAATGTGCCTCTAAGGGTTCCGCCAATTCTTGCTTGCTTTTCATCACAATTCACACATTTAAAAAATTATTTTGGATTTATTTTGCTCTTCACTTTACTGCCCTTTTCATTCTCTATTTTAGATTGTCTGATAGCATGCGTTATCGACTGGCCTGTTTGTACCTAATACAGTTTCAGCTGCCCCAGCTGACTTTGGTTTATTAAATGCATATATTTTCTTACCAGCCTGAACACTAACAATTCTATTAAAGTTTTTGCTTTGCAATGCCTTTCTTTGCTTACAAGGGGAATATACTGACATGTATATTGATAAATCAGCATTTTAAAGAAACTTTGTTTTCCTTCTGTGAAGACGTTCTTCTCGGTTACCCAGTTAATATACTGCAGAGAAGCCCTTATATTGACAAACTTTGCACTTCTAAAATTTAGTGATCCTTCTTAAATTATATGGCGACATGGTACATACAGAATGACAAGTTATACAATTATTCTGGAGAGTTGTATTGTAGATAACAAAATGGAATGCTTTGCTAATATATTGCATAATGAGACAAAATTTTTTTTGTAAAAAAACAATCATGCAAGTTAGCGTATGTTTATATTTTACATAGGCCTGGCACAGCATTAATGCAGGTTGGCTGAAAAAACAGAATTATGGCATGACTTTGCATGATGGTCAATGTGTAGTTGAACACCAGAATAGGTAAAATATCCTCACATCTTCTGCAACTATGTTTGACTGTAGATTTATACATTGCGGCTTTAACCTTTCATGCAGCAGCATCCTCGCATAACCTCTGTAACTGTAAACTTCTAATTTTGATTAATTAGTAAACAAGATTTTTTCCAAGCATTTACTTTCTGTGAAGAAATGGTTTAGAAACTGCTTCTCTGTCATGACATCTTTCCTATAATCTTTTGACTATACTAACAGGGATAAGGCATTTCTTGTTCAGCAGACTTCAAGTCTTGAATACAGATGTTGTTTTGTCTCTTAATGAAGTTAGCAGATATACTGGTTGTCAGATGCTGTGGTTGCTTTAGGTCTAACTGGTTTTACTCTGGATGGAATTGACTTGGTTTGTGATAATGCCTCATTCATCAGGACAGACTGGACAAGCATAACTTGCAAAGAAGTGCAAGGAGCATATTTAGGAGTCCATTATAAGCCAGTAATTATAAGACAGTCATATTTAAAAATGATTTACTATTTTTCTGTAATAATAAAACAGTACCTTGTACTTAATCCTAACTAGCTGCAGGTATCCGTATTAGTGCAAAACAACCCTTTGGTTTTATTTAATATTAAATTATTTTTAGCAGACGTAAGGTATGGTGATCCAGAGTACAGAAAGATCCAATATCCAGACAACTCCATGCCCTAAGTGTTCCGGATAATTGATCCTTTACCTGAAAATAGCCTCTCTACTGTATAGTAGAGAGTACATGAAGAGAGTACATGTAGGGAAACAATACACAGCAGGTCTATGTATCAAGCAAGCAATAAAAAAGAGGAGGCACCTTTATCAAGGGTAGAATTTCAAATTCATGGGAGTTTTTTAAAACTCCCATGAACTCGAAATTCAACCAATCGAAATTTATTAATAAAATCAAATTTTTAAAACTTGGACGAATAGAATCGACCCGAAAACACATGTCAAATTCAAATCGAATTTGTTTCGAATTTAAAAAACTCGATTTGAGTTTTTTCCCCGAAAAAAACTTGAATGTCAGGAAGGCTGCAAACAACTCAAAATTGATCCCTGGACCTCTCCCATTGACTTAAACAGCAATTAATCACAATTCTGCAGCTTTTAGGTGGAGAATAGTTGAATTTGAGTTCCAGAGTGCCAGAGTATGATAAATCTTGAAAATCTAATTCGATTTATTTTTAAAAAAATCTCGAATCGAATTTGAATAACTCCCTAGTTGAAAAACTCGAAAATTCTAATTTCGAATTCGAATTTTCATTTTGGCCCTTGATAAATCTGCCCATGGGTGTATTTTACAAGTGTTACAGTGCTGAAATGATAAATTCAAATCTTGTTCAGTCTTTGACATCTTCATTTTCAGGAGTTTTTCTACCATCCAACATGAATTTGCAGATTTGTAAACCTGAGAGTGTTATGAGATGTGAATTGATGGAAATACTGTATGTGTCACTAATGCAAAGATGAGATTGTAAGGCAAATAAACTAATCCTTTAAAAAAAAGGAGTGAAACAGTTATATTAAAGAGTGTTGACACAAAGTTAAGGTCAGGGTAAGGACCCAGTACACCAAAAATATATTATTAATTTGATCTTACATGGGTGCAAATTTGTGAAATATTTCACTAGGGAATCCAGAAACATTAAGGGGCAGATTTATCAAAGGTTAAGGTGAATTTTAGAATTAAAATAAATGTAATTTGGACCTATAAGAATGAAAACTGACCTATTCGGCCAAAAAAAACTTCAAATTAATTTCGGTTGGTCTTTTTGAATTCGAATTTCGAAGTTTTTTAAATTCGAAATTCGACCCTTGATAAATATGCCCCACGCTGTAGGGGAAAATACCTGTGAAAATTCAAAGATAGTTGCTAAGGAGGCCATTACTTGGAACCAAAAGGTAATTATTACTATGCAGGCCCAGATCATATGTAGAAAGTTGGTTGCAAGGGTTCTACACCTGGGATAGGTTTCATCATCTCTCTTGTCCACTGCTTTAAAATTTAGAGAAGTTGTATAGAGCTGATGGAAGACTTTATTCTAGATTTGTCTATTTCTCAAGGTCATCCTGGGTAAGATCAGGGATGACTGCTTGCCATTGTGCCTGTGCTGTAAGGAATGGAGGGGGGACACTGCCCAACAAAAAATGGTAGAGCTTGAATACCAGCTTAACAGGCTGTTCTACAGAGAGGATGTCTTCTACTGCCAGTGTGATTAAGGCTCTGCCAAATTGAGCCCTGAATATGTGGCAGATTTGAAAATATCTAAACAGTAGGAGATTCTCAGAAGCGCATTTGGCTTGAAGTTCAGCATAAATTCCTTGCCTCAGCCAGTAGAGAAAATCCTCTAGATTGTGGTAATAGAGAAGGTTGGAGCTGCCCCACAGCGTGAAGCAAGAACTGAGACGGATGGGATCTTTTTTAAGAAGCCTTAACTCTTGGGACAAGGGACTGTGGGGTGTGGTGTGTGGTAGGCTGCCCATGTAAGAGAGTTTGTGGTGGAGTAAGTTCTTTAAGCCTTCTAATGATCCTACTATGTTGGCTTGCAACACCTTATTGGGGTATGGGTCAGGGTGATAGGGGATGACAGGTAGACAAATCTTTTCACTCGTTGGAGTCTATGGGCATCTTTTTCACGGCAAAACCTGACAAAATATTTTGCTTATCACTAGTGGGGGGATAATTGGAACAAAAATGTAATGAATGTTTGTGGGAGGCCCCTGCATAACTGATCACTTTGTATCTTCCTTGAATTATGATTTTCAAAATTACTCAACAAGTCCAGTTGCTTTAGATTTACTACTAACAGATACGGCATATCATGGCCTGGGTAAATGAAACCCATCAGACACACTTTCAGTAATTCCAGCGAAGAAGAAGATTGTTGTGTTAATTAACACCTATTTTCATCAAAAATGTAAAGGCAATTTTATATTTCCATGAAGGCAGGATGAAAGGACACATATTCCTCGTTCTGCCTGTTTTCTGTCATCCTTTATTTTCCTACCAATTCATTCATTAATAAAGACCAACTTTCTGTATTTTATTTTGCAAAATACCTGTGGTTTAGAACAGCTTTTCCCTGATATTCACTTCTGAGTGATCCCTTGTGACAGAATCGTTTGCAAGGAATTGTTGATTACCTAAGCTTTTTCAGTTTTGCTGCTTTCCCTGGGTGCATTATGGACTTATCAGGGCCCTGACACAGAATCACAGGCATGGAATTGAGACACATACCCATGTTATGAAATATTTTCATAAGATACTTAACAACATCGAATCCTTCCATGTTGCGATTCAGCAGTCTGAAGGCTTAGGTGGATGAAAGCTTTGAATAGTTGGAAACACTTGCTTTTTCCTTGAAACCACAAAAAAATCTGGCCTTGTCTAGAACCACGACATAAAGCTAGAACAAGTGGAAAGTTTATCATGATGAAAGGCCTTTTCCACTAAGTTTCTAAGGCATAAAAAAATGGCACAGGAGGGTGGTAATAATTTAATGTGAAATAAGCAAACACTACAACCTCCAATGAATAAAAAAAATGTATTTGACAACTTGCTGTACACTGAATAAAAATGTCCGTCAGCTGTTTTTGATCCAACACATATATTGACACAAAAGTGGCCAATGTCTCTTTGCACACAAGGGTATATGGCAAATATGTAACGTAGAGATTATTAACCACAAGGTACACTTTAGTACAAATGAGGAAAAGCAGTCAGATCTTCTTGCTTAAACAGTTTCCCATCTTATTTAGAGGTCATTATCATTGTAATTTGTTGAGAAGGTGTGTTTTTTCCAATGTTACAAATTAGCTTTAAACTAGTGATGTGAGGGTCTAGAAAAACAAGACCTGCACCTGACTCAAATCCACACCCGCCAGACCGACTCCCATCTGCACACGACTTTTGGCCTCCATTAATAGACCCACGCCCGCCTGCCCCAATTACATTACAAAAGAAGTGGGACAGGCGTGCGCCTATAAAACTGGAAGTGGGAAGCAGGCATTGTAAGGTCACCTGCCCGCTTGATCCCGGGGGTCCTGCACATCACTACTTCACATGTGGGAGCCATTTGTAAACATTTTAGGACTGCAAGGCATGACATGGAAATAAGGAGGAAGCTACCGGGAAACAGCAGGCAAGACACCATGGCAAATGGCTGAGTTATATTCTGAAGTTCAGGCACAAGTCAGGGCAGGCATTGATAAGGATGTTCAGTAGGAGAGCATAAGAAAAACACATTCATACGCAATATAGGGCAATATTTATATAAAGGTAAATCTAAAACTCGACAGTCCACAACACTGAAATTCGGCTGCTCTTTATTCAGTTGTATGACATTTAGAGGTGAACTCTGACTTTTACTCATTCATAAATATGTCCCCAAAATCACATACAAGTGAACCGAATGTAGTGGAATCGCAGTGAGCTGTAGCTTCCCTCTTTGATCAATATGCCTTAATGAGGAAGAATTTAGCTAGCAAGCTCTGTAGACACTGAACCTAGTTCCTTGCAGCCCTTTTATTTAAACCCTTGCACAAAGACATTGGCACCCATGTCATGCATCAATATCACTGGGAAACACCAATCTCAGTGATCAGTGCACTTTTTTCTGTTCTGTTGTTCTCCTTTGCTTCTATAGGACCTCCTTTGCTTTTTTAGTTCATGCCACAACCTTGCATATACAAATTCCCTACAGTTTTGAATCCCTCAGTTCCCGCTGTAAGTTGCCCATATTATAGTATAGCCTGCCAAGAAAAAGTGTTCACTGCCATGCGTGAAAATCAATATTTTTCTAAAATAACACATAGTGCGAAGCAAATATTTGTCAGAGAAAGCAACATTATTGGTATTATAGCTGAACCTAGAATAATATATAAAGCACATCATGGATCTCATTTCAATCCTTTTGCTGTAAATAATAAAAACAGTGGATATAAAAGGTTTAGAAACAGCGATTGCCATAAAGCTCTTTCCATCTTATATTCTTATACACGACCTTTGTTCACAAAGCTAACAAGGGCTGTTTAACATGAGAAGGAATGACAGTAACCCAAGGACAATCTTATTTTAAATATCAAAGACCTTTTGGAAAGGATTTCAACATCTTAAAGGGATCCTGTCATCGAAAAACATGTTTTTTTCAAAACGCATCAGTTAATAGTGCTACTCCAGCAGAATTCTGCACTGAAATCCATTTCTCAAAAGAGCAAACAGATTTTTTTATATTCAATTTTGAAATCTGACATGGGGCTAGACATTTTGTTAATTTCCCAGCTGCCCCCAGTCATGTGACTTGTGCCTGCACTTTATGAGAGAAATGCTTTTTGGCAGGCTGCTGTTTTTCCTTCTCAATGTAACTGAATGTGTCTCAGTGGGACATGGGTTTTTACTATTGAGTGTTGTTCTTAGATCTACCAGGCAGCTGTTATCTTGTGTTAGGGAGCTGCTATCTCGTTACCTTCCCATTGTTCTTTTGTTTGGCTGCTGGGGGGGAAAAAGGGAGGGGGTGATATCACTCTAACTTGCAGTACAGCAGTAAAGAGTGGTTGAAGATTATTAGAGCACAAGTCACATGACTTGGGGCAGCTGGGAAATTGACAATATGTCTAGCCCCATGTCAGATTTCAAAATTGAATATAAAAAAAATCTGTTTGCTCTTTTGAGAAGTGGATTTCAGTGCAGAATTCTGCTGGAGCAGCACTATTAACTGATTCATTTTGAAAAAAATGTTTTTCCCATGACAGTATCCCTTTAAAAACAGGACTAAAGCTGGCTATAGATGCAAAGATTCGATCGTTCGAGGACCTGCCACTAACAATTCCGATCAAATAAAGTAGTAAAATAACAGATCAGCCGATGTTCTGCGCCTGACAGCAATCGTATAAAAGTTATGTCCAACAAAGCTGGTGGTCTCCCACTGAAAATCGTATGATCGGCAATACATGCAGAGAAATTATCGGCAGCCGTCAGAATCTTTTAACCTGGCTGATCAACCAAACGACCGATCTCTGTGGGACGAAAAATGTCAGGACTCTCAACACATGGTCCGAAAATCGTACGAATCGGATCTTTGCATCTATTGCCAGCTCAAGAGTTCCTTCTCTTTCAGTCAAATAAAATTTCTCAGATCAGAGTCCACAACATGCTTTTTCAGTCATTGTGCTGCAGTATCCCTTCAGGACAGACCATTGCCCTCATGCATCTCTCTCATTCAAAATACATATAGTCATGCGAATTGAAGAAGTTGTAACTAGTTAGCTGTTAAATGATGCAAATTATTTTACAATATGTTAACAGGTAATTTGCTGTAATCGCAGCACATCCAGACATTTTAGCCTTAGAACTTCTGACATGCAGCATCTGTACAAACAACAGGCAACCACAACATTGTTATAGGCATGCAATAAACCCATTGATTCAGAGACATCTCCAAAGTTTGCTAATCTAGGTTTACATATTTACATATAACAATCTGTATTAAATATACCATTTACCTATCTTCCTATCATCCATCTATCTATATGTCTTCCTCGCTATACCACTTGTACCATTCTAGTTCTGCTATCCTGCTATCTGTTTCTATTCTGTTTATTTAGCTAGTTAGCTAACTTCAGCCTTTCCATCTACCAATCTTTTAGATGGCTTTTTCTGTCAGTTTCTCTCTATGGGGCAAATTCACTAAGCGCCAAAGCGCCTAACGCTAGCGTCAATTCACTAGCGTTGGGCATTTTCGTTACTTCGCAAATTCACTAACGAACGCTGGCATAAATTCGCTAGTGTTACTTCACACCCTTACGCCTGGCGAATTTTTGCTGCGGAAGTAACTACACAAATTCACTAACGCTCGCAGTGTACTGAACGCTACCTTTTACGCTAGACTTCCTTCGCCACCTCAGACCAGGCGAAGCGCAATAGAGTAGATAGGGATTGCTTCAAAAAAAGTTCAAATTTTTTCTAAGTCCCAAAAAACGCTGGCGTTTTTTCTATATTATGGGTGATAGGCTGAAAAAAATCGAAAAAAAATTTATTAGATGTTTTGAAGGTTTCCCAGGCATTTGTAGTGATTCTACGTATTCCTCCATTGAAATTTGAATTTGGCGCCATATGCAAATTAACCATCGCTAGCGTAACTTCGATTCGCTTAGCGAATCAACTTCACAACCTTACGCTACCCCTGTGCGCAACTTCGGATTTTAGTGAATTTGCGGAGCGCTGGCGAAACTACGCCTGGCGAAGTGTGGCGAAGTGCGGCGAAGTTACGCCTGGCGCAACTACGAATCTTAGTGAATTTGCCCCTATGTCTTTGTTAATTTCTACTCATCTGTCTAACAATCTGTCAATCCATCTGGCTATCGATCCGAGGGCTACATGCCAGATAATCTTAACTAATATGATAATGTGTTTAGTTTCATATTTCTCTCCGAGAGACATAAGATGCTACAGTATACAACTTTCATAGTAATCTATTGAATGGATTATAACATGGAGTGTTTGGTAACCTGGACTAAATAACATGCCGCGACTGAATACTTTATCTGTAAAAAGATGGTTTCTAATCTAATTGCAAGCATTTCCATAATGAATAGCTGTGTCAAGGGTCATAAATAATAATGTTTAGAGTCATGGTGATATACATTATACAAGAAGAACAGTGAGCGCAACTCAAAGGCGCCCCAGGAAGGGCAAACAAATTCTTTAATGGATTTATTGCAATCATATAATGATTTTAGACTGCTTCTCCATTTTCAAAACTCAAACCAGAACTTTTGCGAGCTACCGGAGCTGTAACCAGTAGATCTGGTGAGAAAAATATAATCCAATAGTACAAAATCTAGACATTTAAATAATTTTTTTTGTGAAAAGAGAATAATGATGAGCAAATCAGTCCCTCTTCACTTCGCGGAAAAATTTGTGAAATGGTGAAAAAATTGTTAAACACACTGAAATTAAAGGACATGTTTTTGTGGCTTTTTTTGCACTAAATGTATTGAATTTAATGAGCATTTTTGGCAATTTTTCATGCAAATGCTTTGGAGTAATAGGCATTTTCTTGGCTTTTTTAACACAATTTTTCTTCAGCAAAAATTTTTGCTTAAAAGCAGGAATTGGTCAAAAAGTCCAAAAAACTTAAAACCCAGGTTTTTAAATGCACAAATGCCACAGTCTTGTCGGTATGTCAACCTCATTGCGACCTGTGCAGGTTTAATAATTAGTAAAGTAGTAAGAAACATAATGACTGCTTATACTGCTGTTAAAGAAGCCAATTATGCAATAGACAATGTGGAATTCTAATAAACCTCTCAGGGACATTCTAATGGTTTCTATGTGCCTCAGGGCAGTGAGGCTAACATTGTGGATGTAAATATATCCAAGGCAGTCAACATGTTACAGTGCATGAGTGACATTTTGAAGTTGAACAAACTTGAGCTAATGCAACACAGTCACAACTCGGAGTCATAAAGAATTAGGACACACAACACCTGACAGAATATGTTTACAGGCAACATAGTAACATGTGAATATCTTATTACTACAAGCCCTTAAAATTCAGTTCACGATGGTCCTGTTTTTCATTCCTCCCATTGGTATTTCATCCAGTAGGAACCAGGTGTAAGTGTCTTGGTATGAGATATTTTTTTTAATAAAGTCAGTTGCTGACAGCTGGGAGGGCTTTTGTATTGGGCCTTGCATATTTTATTATAACAGTTTCTTAACATTAATACCTTAAAACTAATACAACATACACATACAATACAACTGGGGAATCTGACCTGTTTTCCATGCACCCACAATCAGTTGAATGTTTTATGGGTGCACATGGAGAGGGACTTATAAAACATGCATAATAAAGCCACTCAAATTGAGTATCCCACTTCTGTGAAAAATAATAAATGACTTGGCATGACTTGGCATGCTAGCAGTCCTCACTGGAGCTTCCCACAGGGGATAGATGTAGGCAAATGGAAGCAGTGATGTTATGAGTTGCAAGAAAGTTGTCTCCACTTCGACTCTTATGTAATAAACCATACTTTGTTAGGATCTAAATACTAATCTATTTAGACTATTCCTGTGTTTGGGACTGCATGTCTTTTTGTTGCCAGATGAATTTGTGTTCAACTGTCAAAGATAGCTTTGAATATAATTAAGTGTCGGACTGGCCCACCGGGATACCAGGAAAACTCCCGGTGGGCCCAGGTGTCAGTGGGCCCTTCTACTCACCCAACTATTTGCCTTGAATGCCTATACAACAGCAGTTGCCCCATTTCTATATAATAATAAAGAGAAGAAATGGTAGAGAGGTAGAGACTGATGATAATATTTGAGGAAAAGTGATTAAAAGAATAAAGAAAGTAAATGACATAAAAAAGGAAAAATATTTTGGAGAGTGGGCCTGTGGCCAAAGGTTTTCTGGTGGGCCCCAGGTATCCTAGTCCGACACTGATATAATTCCTCTTTTTCAGTTTATATTTATAGCAGCCAGGCTTCATGAAACCAATAACTCCTTTCACTGCTTACATATTGTCAGACTGTCAACCTGTCACTCTTCAGCTGAACATATTTATGCCTGTATTTTCCTTAAGGGTCCCTTTGGACCAAAGAGCAGCTGCTACAGCCTTATTATGAATTAAGATTTATTATGAGCACGTACAAGGAAGCCTGAATATTGATTATGTCAGTTGGCCTTACACCCTGTGTAAGCTAAAAATCAAAAAGCTGTAAAGTTGTTAGATGGCAAGCAACACCTGCATACAGTATTTATTGCACTGCCATAAAAATGTTGTTGTCTAAGAGCCATCAGTGAATTACACAACCTGGAGCTCATCAGCAATTACTAAACAGTTCCCAGGGGTTGATAAAGGATTTAGCTGAACACCAAAGTGTTGAGTAAATACTGATTGCCTGCCCCTTTTTTGCAAGTCCCAGGAGCAACACAACAACACAATGGGGCAGATTTATCAAGGGTCGAATTTCGAAGTGGAAAATACTTTGAAATTTCGACCATCGAATTGGATTACTTCGACTTCGAATGTCGAAGTCAAAGTTTTTTTTTATCAAATTTGGTCGTTTTTGGTCTAAGTCAAATCGTTCGATCGGACGATGAAATCCTTCTAATTGAACCATTCTAACGATTTCATCGATCGATCATACGATTTTACTTTAACTTCTAAAAACGTAGCCAAATGTTGGCTATAGGTTCTATGAGGTCCCCATAGGCTAACATAGCAATTTGGCAGGTCTAAGATGGTCGAAGTTTTTTAAAGAGACAGTACTTCGATTATAGAATGGTCGAATATTCAAAGTATTTTCAATTTGAGTCGAAGTCAAATTTAGGCCTATTCGATGGTCAAAGTACCTAAAAAATTGTTCGAAATTCGAAGTTTATAACTTCGAAAATTCACTTCGACCCTTAGTAAATCTGCCTCTATGTGTGTTTGTGTGTGTGTATATGTGTGTGTATGTATATATATATATATATATATATATATATATATATATATATAACAAACAAGGGAAAGTTGTGCTCACCACTATTTTTTAAAACCATTAGGCGGAGGTGCAATGAGGGTGTGACCACAAAATACATATAGTCAACTACAAGAGTCCTCTGCACTCAACCCATTATCAATATATTTAAGACAGCGACATTTTGTGCATACTGCTACTAAAAAATGCCTTACCCTTTAAACAACACAGGGATTGTTTGTCCATATATTGCAATATATTTAAGCTGGCCAACTACGTCAAAGTCATCCCATATCTGTGTATATATATATATATACAATTAATGATATCCTCTAATTAGATTATTTGGAAAACAGCTGAGCTGTAAGCACAAGGTTTCCTTTTCAAGGGAAACTATACCTTTTTTTATGAAATAAAACAACTTTAAAAGCCTTGGTTTTCTCTTGGGGCAGGGACACTGCAAAACAAACAAATATAATGTCACAAATCGGCACCCAGAATCCAGAACCAATGCTAGGCTCCCTGGTCTCAGCTCTTACTTCTGCCTTTAACAGCCGCCTTTCACCTCGGGAGGAGCCCTCGGCTAATTGGATGCCGCGAGGTCTTATAAAGAGAGGAGCCAAGCGAGGGTTCTAGACGAGCAGAGGGGCATGATCGTTAAGCAAAGTCTTTTGTGTAGAAGGTCACAGTTCAAGGGATAGATGAAAAGTGTAGTCAAACAGGCCGGGTCGGTGCGGGCAGAATTCAAGCGGAGTCAGACAGGCAAGGGTCAAAATCAGGAGATCACTCAGAATGGTCAAACTGGCACGGGTCAGATTACGGAATAGTCGGTTACCAGGCAGGGGTCAGGATCACAGAAGCCAGAATAGTCAATCAAGCAGAGGTCAAGCACAGGAATCAATTATCAGATAAACAGGAATATTACCCAGGAACTCACGAATGGAACCAAACAACGGGCAAAGATCATAGCACCAAAGTCCCTTTAAATACTGATTGAATTTCGTGCCATACGCTCTAAGGCCCAGTATTGCGAACAACAGAGGAGGAAGCACCACGCGGCGGGAGTCCCCCGCCGGACCCCTAGACCACCAGGGTGAGTGTTTGTTACATATAACTTCTACTTTTAGATTGGTGATGGTGACCAAATCCTGGCTTAATTGCTTATATGGCAAGATTATAACACAAATAAATGCTCTGATAAAGATTTACATTTTAATTTGAATGCAATTCAGTGTGTGCAAGGTACCTAACAAATACTGCCATCTCGGGGGAAATGTTGAGCCTAAATGCAAGGATTTACTGTGATTTACATCTCTATTGTAAGCATGGTCATGACAGCACTGTGTCATAGAATCTGGCAGGGAATGGATAGAAGAGAAAATACAGAGCTGTATGGCAACAAATCAAAGCCTAAAGCATACACTGGACTGTTTAGAGAACCCCAGTCTTAAAATCTATACAATAAAATTAAACCAAGTGATACAGGCTAGCAGTCAAAGTGCAGCTGTAGCTCAGAGTTGTAGCCTAATAATGAAGTTTTGTTTAAGGCCAATATTAAAAATCTCCCAGAATATCCGGTTTTACACAATGGTGGACACGAAACAATTCTAGAAATAATGTATAAAGATGTCACAACTGCAATGTGACCAACGGGTAATCCTGCCACTTTGGTAGCTTGCCGTAACTCAGACATTACTTGTTTTGTTGCAACAAAGAATTGTCACATTAAGCTTGCTATAGCCTACAGTTGCATACATATTCTGCAGCTAAAATAGACACAGTATCTCTCTTACAACAGCAATGATTAAAGATCTCCCGGGTGCTCAGTGTGATTGTTTCAACACATAATAGGTGAGAGGAAAGACAGATTCTAATGGCATTTAACGAAATGTGATTTAACTACAATTCATTAAAAAAAACACATATATAAATATAATTTGCCATGCTAGTAAAGTAAAAAAAAAAAACACCTGTCTAGTGTCTACATACTGGCTGTGCTGTTGCCCAATCTTTACCTTCAACAAGGAATCTCTGGATTAACACAGTCATATTCTTTTTCTGGGGGGCTATGTATAGTTCCAAAAATTTCTGGTACATGATTGTGGTATAGTTATGGTCAATATTGCTTGAAGTCATGGGACTTTTACCTTGATGCAGGCAATTTGCCAGATTTTTATGATGCACCACAATGCTAATTTTTAAATATCAATTCTGCCTATGAACTATATAGCTATACCATGCTTCAGTTGAGAGCCCTGATTTTCTTCCTCATGCCTGTGCCTACTGCTAAGAAGTGAATTACTCCAGCACATTCCTGAATAATTTTAGCTAGCTAAATAGTAAAATTTAAAAAAACAAAACAAAAACACATAAAAAGCAAGTGCATTTTTTGTTTATGATTTTCTCAAGGCCTACTATGCCACGCAGATAATGCTTTTGCTAGTGGACATTTAGCTTACTACCTGCATAGCTAAAACTACATTTACTGGAGCAAGACTTGTGTTAGCTTCTGGCTCGACTTGAAAAAAGGCCACGTAGGACTGAAACGTTGTTTTGTCTGAGATCTGAGCCAGGATTCCAATAAAGGCCTTTTATATTATAAAACTTGGATGGTACTGTGACTTCTTTCAATACTTTAGCTTCTGGCTGATAAGCTGTGGACAACTAAAGAAGAAACGAAAATTAGGTGCTGCCCTTTAATAATCACTATTTGCATTTCTTATTTTCAAATATCTTACTGCAGGAAAAGCCATCTTACAGGAGTTCAATCTATCTTTACTTGGTCTAGGCCCAAAGGGGACCAGAAGTGAGGAAGAAAGGGTAGGAAATTATGGAGATCAGGGATCTGTGCCCCTCTCAGCTGCAATTCACATTCAAACGGCACATCACTTTGTTCAATAAGCTACAGCCATATTGATTTTGGGAATTTATATATTTTCTAATTATATCTGTACTTAGTTCAAGAATGGATCTTATCAGTTTCATTTCTAACATTGTTTCATATGTTTAGCTGACAACTGAAAAAATGTACTTTCTGCTGAATTTTCACGACCTCTGGAAACTTGTAGCAGACCCAATCATTTGATCCAACAAACAAAACGATATAATGAGGAGGAGGAGAGACCTGTCAAGGTAATGGTAAGTGGTTTAACAGTGACATATGAACATGAGAAATGAGGAATTATCAATGAGGAATTACCACGCATCACTCTTATTTCCCAATTCACTTTCTCAAAAGGAGATAGTGTTGTGGAGGAGTGTGGGAAGGCTGACTAAACCCATTTAACCTCCTAACCTTTGTGACCTGTTCCTGACAGACATGTATCATGTGGAGGAGCAAACACCCAGTGAAATGTTCTGAATAATTTTGCTATGAACAGCAAAACGGACCCACAAATTGTTCTTTAATAGCAGAAATCTATGCTTAATGCGATGATTTTAAACTCACAGCCCTCACACTGTTAATAGCAATTCCCAGCAGATTTCAGATGTTGGGAATGACAGGAAATGAAATTCACAACTGCCGGTTTTGGACTAATCAGCCTGTCATTTTCTATACCTCTTATATGCCACTTTGGGTATACTATTACAATCCTGGATCTGCAACATATATGTGTATGTCTTTAAGAATATGAATTGTTTCATATAAAGCCGTTTAAGCATTTAATAAATTAACTAGTCTCCTGTCAGAGTGCTCTGATGAACGTGCTGTGAATGGAGGGGGTTACATTACTTATCCTGAGGTGGAATGAGGGCTCCATTTACATTTGTTGTGCCTTTAGGTATAGGCATGTGGCTGACTGGAGGTGACCTTTGTCTGCAACTCTGCTTGTGTTCCCACGGTCCTTGTGTACAAACCTGCTGATCTGAAGTTATATGGATCTATTTATTGGTTCACGTTAAATTTAATCCAGATCAGCTGACAGCGCAATGCCCCCAACACTTTTATTCCCAGACATGTGCCCACATTGCTTAGTGGAAAACACTTCCACCACTTGATCATACAGAGATTCCAGAGTTAAAATTAAAGTCAGGTTCTCCCAGATAAACCCGTCCAATTTGATTAGTAGATTATACAGTGTGTGAAGGTGAGGAATAATTATAAAGGGATCAAAAGATAGCAGGGCTTATATGATATTTTACTGGAACTGATTCCTAATAGTTATGCTTTAATCTGAAAACTGAAGAGAATTAATTATCTGTCCCATCAGTGCCTATTTTCTAAATGTCTGAGATAGGTCAGGTTTGTAATGCATCCCACTTTGAATCTGTGGTTTTATGTGAGAGAATTCTGACTTCTGCTCTTCTGGATTTAAAGGGACATCATCAGTTGAAAAGGTTTAACATCAGAATGGGGCTTGTCCTGAACATACTTTTTTGCCTATTGTTTTAAAAAGGAAATATCAGTGTTTTTGTTATTTCCTGCAATAAACAGGGCAACATTTGAAAATGAAACTTAAAGCCACATACTAGTTTCTAATCCCATAAAGCACAGTCAAACAAATCAGCAGTCTACTGAAAAACCTCTCTATAAATAAACCCCTCCCTCCCCAGCTACAGCCTGTTCTATGTTTTTAAGACAAGGAAAGGCACAGAAGTATATCTTTTCCAAGCAACCTTCTACCCTAACCTCTTGCCAAACGCCATATTTATTTAGTACAAAATTGCTTACTTTTACTGGAGCAACCCTGAGTCGTTTGATGATTGCAGCTGCCATTTTACTTCCGCCAAAGTCATCATTCATTCCGGTCTATGTGTAAACCACTAAGACTCACATTATCAAAGCAAAGGAGCTTACAGTGTGCATGCGCTAAAATTGCAACAGACTTTCTATGCATGTGTTGAGTTTTGGTCTTATTAAAGAGTGCTCGCTTTCCTGCAACTGACATCACCCAACCCTGAGAAAGCTGCTGGGGAAATTAAGCATATTTGAAACAACTGTTAAGTGTATACAGTATACCCTCTTTTTAATACTTCTTAACTGATGGCACATACGTTTTTTTGGGGGTTTCCTTGTCCTTTAAAGACCTGTTATCTTTTTAGATAAAAAGCAGTTAATTATCCAGAGTTCTCTGCGCATGACTGGTTTGCTTGACTTTGTTTGTTGGGATCAGGAATAAAATGTGGCTTTAGTTGTTTTGGCCATACTTTTTGCCTATTGTTTTAATTAGTAAATATCTATGTTTGTTATTTCTTGCACTAAACATGGCAACATTTGAAAATGAAACTAAAGCCACATTCTACTTCCTGGTCCCAAAGAGCAAAGTCAAACTAGTCAGCAGTCTTTTGAGAAAACTCTTGATAGGATTGCTGGTTATACTGTTGGTAAGGATCCAATTTGCTGTACAACCATTTGATTATATTACATTACAGAGGCTTCACACAAATTACTTTTAATAACTTGCAGAAGTGTAAGGAGCAGACAGAAAAACAAAGTCCAGATTCAGGCAATTGGTCAGGGCAGGCTACAATCAAACATAGTCCATGAAATAGGCACTAGATTGTGTCAGAAAACCAATAACAGGCCAGGGGTCAAAAACCAGGGAGTCAGATAATGGGGGAACAAAGACAAGCAGGAACAGCCTCACATGATTCTGCTATACAAGGACTTCAGGACATGGGAATTCAGGATGCAGGAATTCAAGATACTAGGAACTCAGGAACAGAAGGTTGATCACATTAGAAGGGCTTATGATCCAGCACATGTTGTTGGAAGTTGGTAGGCCTAAATAGCCCTTTCATTAGATCTCGTAACTGTGAAAAAATTCACGAAACAGTGAACAAATAGTAAATCGCAATGGGTGTCAAAAAAATTTCTCAGCAACAATTTTCTGAAACTTGCAACAGTGTTTTTTGCTCCAAATGCTTCAAAGTCAATGGGCGTTTTTTTCTTAAGGCAACTTTATTTTTCAAATGCATTATAACTTTTTTGTTGCAGGAAATTTTTGCCTCCGTTTCATGAAAAAATTTGCAGATGATGAAATGTGGAATTTCACTGCAAATCCACGGATTGTTGAAAAAAAATTGCCCAGCACTAGTGGTCAGTTATGTTCTAAACCAGGGAGTTCCTAACACCTCTGTGTTTATAAGTAACTGTTAAATGTAACAGCTACAGCCTGTTCTATTTTTTAGTAAAAGACCAGTTCAATATGCAACATATTTGTTTGTTCTGTTTGCAGCAATAAATATAAAAAAATAGATATTTTCTAATTATAAGAATAGGTAAAAAGTATGGTCACCTTAAGTCCTTTTAATTAAACCAATATTGTTGAAGGGGATATACTGTTCCTTTAAGTTAGTTACCTTTTTCTAAAAATGTAAAAAAAACAAAAAACAGATGCAATGCAGATAAGACAATAATTGTGAGTAAATGCATCAAGCTGGGACTCCAAGGACCACCAGAGATCTTTACATATGCATCATCAAATGCATATAGAAAAGTGTATTGTGAAGCTGTAAAAGAATACTAAACTGAACTGATAAGGACAATGGCAATTTTGACCGGAAATCAGTATGTAACTTATTCTCAGTGAACAACAGGGTTCACTAAATCAACTGAAGTCATGCATTTGGGGAAGTATTTATAGGTGCTGGCTCAGTGGTCGAACTGATGAATGGCTTTTTTAATTTAATTACATGGTATCATTTCTTCTGATTGCCAAACAGAGAACGTTTATCATTTCAGTAGCAGCAATGTGTCACCGTTCCATGAGATCAGTGCTCATCCAGTTTCTATGATTTTCATGCTCTCCAACTGTCTGGTTTGGGAAACAAATAATTACATAACTAATCTTTGGTATTACAGTTTATCCAATAATTTGGGGAAGAACTGGATTTAGTTAAGTACTGAAGGGCCTTAAGTCTCTTTTAACTTGTTCAGACCTTTGCATGTCCTGCATTGCATAACTTTATATAGCTACGACAGGTCTGCAATATGGAATTAGCACTGCTTCCATGAAAAGTCTCATAATGTACAAATGCAATTCCTGTGGTGTCATTAGTAAAAAGGGTAGCTATATGAGAAGTTACGTGTATCACAGCAGTTTGGGTGCATCGGTGCCCTTCAAAGTTCAAGTTTTAACACATACATAGTAATAGGGCAGTATCAACAGAATGGGGGGAACATAAAGTCGCAAAGAGAAAAACAAATTCGCACCAATAAGAATAAAAATCCACATCTCGCAATGTCATATTGTTCCTTAAACTGTTATTGCATTGTGAATTTTAATTGCACATTGCGAATTTTAATGGCGCACTCTTAAGAAGTGCTTGAAAGTGTTTTTGGAGCAAACATAACGACTTTTTCAGTAAGAAGTTTTATCACGTTTACTGCGCATTGGCGCAAACTATAAAATTTGCGAACGGTCTTCCACTGTCGGAAGTGGTCCCTAAACAGTTTCTGGATTTACGCAAAGCAAAATTTGTTTGTGCAAAGGCATAACTTTTCTCATTGTGAATAGTTTTTCCGTTACCGACTTTTATGTTTTAATCCCACTTGATCTCAGTTCATCTGCCTGGACTGAAAATGCCATCTTCTAATGCTCCTTAACATAATGTGGATGAGGCCTTCACAGAGCCAGGAGGTAAAGAGTCTGAGGCTCCTCCCTCAAAAAAAAAAAAAGATCAGTGCTATATTGTTATTCATAAATTGGCCAATATGAATGGCTAAACAACCAGACTACTCTGAATTTGGTCTCTGTATCATTGTTTACCATTGACTGAAAACAGAAAGAACTGAAAGAAGAAAACGTTTACAAATTCACAAATGCATGTTTTTAGTATGTATGCAGTAGCAGAATGAGTCACAGTATTGCCAGTGGGGTAATGATTTTTCTAGTGGGTTGTAGAGGAAAGATTGTCCGGGTCATTACCAAGTACCAGGGAACCTCTAAGGTCTTGGTCACTGAATCAGATTTGTTTAATCTGCCTGCATATCTAGTGGTTCCATGATCATGCTTATTCCAGCCATTGCCAGTGCTTTGTAAAAATACTGTAATGACATTAATATAAGATACAAGGTGGCTATACTATCTTTCTCTTGCAAATTAATCTTATGTTGAAATACAAATCCTACCAGCCACAGAGGAATGGCTAGAGGTTGACAGTTTTGACACCTAAAAATCTAAGTGAGTTTTTTCCTTTGAGTTTTATGTTTAGCCCAGGTTAGGACACATATATTACAGTACTTCTTTTATTGTTATTAACTTATATTTTACAGAAAACAATAATTCTGGTCAGACTATGCATATTTCTTTTCATCATCAAATAATCTGCTGGTACTTTGCACCTTCAGTGAAAGCAATACACTTGTAAGCCTGCTTTTTAGGAAATCAGTGCGCATCTAATTTAATGGGATACCATCTACTGCTTTAGCTGGGCAGCATAGTCCAGAGCAAGAAACTCTTCAAATTATGTGTTAAGGTGTTGAGCTATTAAAATTTTTAAAAAATTTTTCTTAAACTAAAAAAAAAGTCTCAATGTCCTAAATGTTCCCATTTAAAAAGGCTAAGATGCACCTCACCATCCCAGATGCACAACTGTAACATTTGGATGCTTTTAGGTTACAAAGGAGAACTTTTACAGAATCTCAGCTATCTTGAATAACGCAAGCCTATTGAAATTCTTACAAGTCACAATCCTATTTACTAGGAGTCCTCCCAACTCCCCCCCCCCCTTGTAGACTTTCAATGTTCTGCACTTGGTGCATCTTTGCTTAGCAAAGGATCCATTTACTAATTGCTGGGATGGGAGACAACAGAAGACAACGAGCTGGTTGGCGTTTGCCTTTTGGAGTCCTTTTGTTTGTAAGAAGTGTCAGGGATAACGAGCTTTCCAGAAGCAGTGATTATTTATTTAATGTAGTGGAGATGGTATCTAACAGCAAATCGCTTTAGCACAGAAAGTGAGTTATAACATGTCACATTCCATACTTTCCATTGAGCATTAATGACTCTGTTGGAAACTATAAATATCATTCAATTGTCATAAAGTGTTATTGCCTCAATTTAGTTTGCAAAAATCTCAAAAGGAGTATTTTTTAACCTAATGTAATTTATTTCTACAACACTGCTTCACTAATGTGGAACAAGGCTTCTTCCATGCAGATACAGGTATGGGATCCGTTTATTGGAAACCCGTTATCCAGATAGCGGAATTACAGGCCGTCTCCCATAGACTCCATTTTAATCAAATAATTAAATTTTTTTTAATTATTAACTTTTTCTCTGTAATAATTAAACAGTACCTTGTACTTGATCTAAACTAAGATGTAATTGATCCTTATTGGAAACAGAACCAGCCTATTGGGTTTATTTAATGTTTACATGATTTTCTAGTAGACTTAAGGTATGAAGATCCAAATTATGGAAAGATCCATTATTCGGAATACCCCAGGTCCCGAGCATTCTGGATAACAGGTCCAGTAAAAACAGTAAAAAAAATCAGCCTCTTTGCTTTAATTCACAAATGGGTGATTGATTTTTTTTTAAATAATATGTTCAGCCATGGTGGCCTCATGCCTGCTCATTCTGAGAACTGGCTATATCGGTGGGGAAAATTTATTACATTTCGAGACTGTATTTTTCTGTGATTTGATAAATCTGTTCTTGTATGTGTTTTTCAAGTCAACATTTCAGGTTTTAATAAATGCAAAAATTTAGTAAATTTAAATAAAAACATTGCATTCTAAAGTCTGTCGACATTCTATAGTAGTCAGCGGGGCTAAACAAACTGATGTTTAAGGTTTTTTTTAATGTGAAAAAGCAATTGTGCTTTTCTTGAAAATGCAGATCAGAAAATTGCACCACTACCATAATGTCTTTAAGGGCATGGACACACATGCGGATTCACGCCGCATTTTCAGGGCGGTCTCAAATTTATGCTTAGCGGTTTCAAGCTTAGGCAATTGCACATGACACTAGCATATTTACGCATGTTTTCTAAAAACCGAGGCACAATCTGTGCCGAAAATCACACGCATGTGTGTCCTGGGCCTAAGATTAGATATGAAGTCAGTTGTGATAGTCCAAGAGAATCCTAAAAATATAGAAGGGGCCACCCCCAGGCAACCAAGCACAATGTTTACCCTGGTATATAAAGCCTTATCTTGACTTGTATTAGTTCTAACCCAAAAGTGATTAAAGGATAGTTCATGCAAGCAATAGATTTCAGAAACAATTACAGTTTTTTGCATCTGGGATCCATTTATGTTCTGTATTGTGAGCAACAGGCCTGCATTTATAATTGGTTTCCATCTGCTAAAAGTTACATGTAAGCTCCACACTGAATGTATTAATTGTTTCCAATACAGTGACACTAACCTGTTAATGGTATTAATGTGTTTTATGGACATTTTCCCCTTGTTATGCACTAATTTTATAGACACAAATTTTATAAACACATATTATAAAATAACCAAACTATCTTTGTAATAAAATGCTCATATGAAGACATAAGGGCAGTCACTCAAGTTGAAATAACAGAGTTCACGTTTACAAAGTAGACAACAGTTAAGCTGTGTATAATGCACAGTTTTTAATACTGCACCAGGGAGACAAACAAAGGTCAAATATTATTCAAATATTATTCATAGCACTCTACAGAACTATAGACTTTTCTATCAAATAAAATACAAAAAGACACTTGTAGTGATGTGCAGTGTTTTCCCAGGGGTGGAACAGGTTAGGGTAAGGCCACATGAGGAGATTCGGGGAGATTTTGTCGCCTGGCGACTAATCGACTCGTCTTTTGCACGACTATCTCCCCCAACTGCCTTGGCGTTTTTCCCCATAGGCTAGAATGAAAAGTCGCCTGCGCTAATGCACACACGGCGATGCGTTTTCTATAGTCGCCTGAAGTTGCCTCACTGAGGCAACTTTGGGAATTAACGCTAGCATTAGGCGCTTCGTCCTTTAGTGAATTTGCCCACAGTTTCCATCTTTGGGTTGCACAGATTTAACTATGTGCACAGGGCATTATTGGGCTGAAACAAGAAAGGTCCTTCTCCAAAAGCTGATACAAAGTAGGAAGCTTGAAATTTTGACAATTTTACAAAAGTGGTTAAAAATACAACCAAAATAATGCTCAAGAATATTTATCTGTTTACTTTGCATTGCACAAAACAATTACAGGTATAGGATCTCTTATCCGGAAACCCGACATCCAGAAAGCTCCAAATTATGGAATGGCTGTCTCCCATAGACTCCATTTTATCCAAATAATCCAAATTTTTAAAAATGATTTCCTTTTTCTCTGTAATAATAAAATAGTAGCTCGTACTTGATCCCAACTAAGATAGAATTAATCCTTATTGGAAGCAAAACCAGCCTATTGGGTTTATTTAATGTTTAAATGAATTTCTAGTAGACTTAAGGCATGAAGACACAAATTACGGAAAGATCTGTTATCCGGAAAACCACAGGTCCCGAGCATTCTGGATAACAGGTCCCATACCTGTATTATGAATTTAAATGCACTCAAAAAGTTTTAGAAAACTATCTGAAATGCGTGAATATTGCATCCAGTGGCCCTAGTTCAAACCATTAATTGATAATTTACCAAACATTACAGACAGCATTACACATTCAGGCATTTAGCAATCTCTTGGCATGTGCCAAACCCCAACTCACATCCCATATTGTGATGCATGATGTAGAACAATTAGACTTATAGGGAGTTATTTACTAAACTCTGAATGCAAAAATCACGAAAAATGTGTGATTTTTTTTTTTTATAAAATTGGACTTCTAAAAAAAATTAAAAATTTTTCGGAATTTATTAAACCCTGAGGATGGAAAGTCCGAAACAGAAAATCCGACATCTCAGACCTGTCGAGGTTGCATATAAGTCAAAGGGAGAAGTCCCTATAATTTTAGATGTGCGCTGGGTTTTGTGCAATACCCCGAAGTTTTCAGGCAAAAAACATAACAAATCTTATTTTTCTGGGGGAAAATCCAAAAAAACACAAAACCAAATTTTCGGGAAAATGTAATAATGAATAAGCTTAAAAACCCCTAGCGGATTTGATCTGAGTTTGCAGCAGAAAATGTTGAGATGAAATCGGACTTTGATAAATAAGTGTGTCCTAATACGTTAAGCCAGTGGTTGTCAAACTTTTCAATTTAAGCCCCCTTGAAGGTCCAACCTTTGGCTAGAGCCTCCATTGAAAGTTCAGCCTTTGGCCCAAGCATTAGGTCAGCAAATGGTTACAGTCTTTGGAAAATGTTAGCATTACAGTAGTTCAGGCACAATTCCAAGAATATAAAAAACAGAAAATACATACTCACCCCATATATCACCCTGAGTGGCCAAAGCTGGGCTGTCAGGTGTATCTGGGAGAACAAATGGCCATTATCCCTAGTACTCACCCTAATTTGCATTTAAATAGATCCCTCATTCCCACACAAATAATTCATAACAGCTTAATTGCTTGGTATCGGCTTGTGTACTCACCAAATATTTACTTTTTTGGCCCCATAGGCAAAAAAAATTACATTATAGGATTTTTGGGAATGACCTAATTATAGTGACACTGCTGTACACTAAAACTGACATTAAAACATATTTTCAGCTTAACCTCTGACTGTTTTATATGGTACAGTGTGGTCATATTTAGGGCTTAGAATATTTCTAATTGATTTTTGGCAGCAAATTTTTTGTAGCGTCATTAAATTCAGCCATTTAAACAAAGGGTTGTTTGCTTTGGAAAACAGCTTGAAGGTTTAAGCACAATTTGTAATTCAAAAGAAATATTTCATATTTATGACACTAATTACAGTGCTGATGTTATTGTTGTTCTTTATGTTTGATGAGACCTGTTGCCTGAAGTGTATATGTGGCAACACATTAGGTTTGTATTTGTCTGTTTTACACATGTTTTTCCTTTGCCACATGAGATACTTACATAGTGGTGAGGGTTACCATCAGAACCACTTCAAAGCCAATTAAAACTGGTTCTTTTTACTTTGAGTAATTAAAGAAAATATAATTCTAAGCAACTTTCTCATAAACAATAATTTTAAACCATCTCCACTCCCTCCATATGCCACTGGTCTCAAAAATGTCCCACTATGCCTCGTTTGGAAATGCAGAGTTGTGCAAATCTTACAGGGCTTCAGATCCTCTTCTGTTGGACATCACTACAAGAGCATACACTGTAAAAGCTGATCCAGATATGGCTTCAACTGCACATGTTTTTTGTCACCAGTCGAACAGAAGATCAACAATATTCACATGAAATTTGAATACTCAAGCAACTGTGGCTAGCAATATACTAATATAAAGATTTGGAACCTCTATTTCAGAAACTTGATATCCAAAATGCTCCATTTTACATGAAGGTCATCTTCTACAGAGTACATTGTAAAAATGTTAACATCAAAGCTGAAAAAGGAGAAAAGTCACAGGATACACAGCAGATAAGCTCTGTAGTATACAATGGGAATCTTCAGGATTTATCTGTTATCGACTGTGTATCCCATGCCTGAATGGCTGCCCTCATGGCTACGCAGCAGCTGGTTTATATAACCTATTGCAAACATACCAGTTTTACCAGTGCAGGGCAACACTACATTATATTGCCATTCCTTTTAAGCGCTTTGATTTTTTGGTGTTACTGTTCCTTTAAGGTATATTTAAAACATAAAGTGTAACCTGCCTGTCAGTGTTTGGCTTATCTACAAAGGCAAACTGCTCACAGAGATGGTCTTTAAAAGCCTCACTGGACTTGTACATATAAATATAACTATATAATATAAACATGATGCTGAAAACTGAAGAATAATGTTCATATGAAAATGAAATGTCCATCTAATGTCCATGCCAATTAATTTTTACAGGTTTCTTGGGATTGGAAATTTCTGGATATGCCTTTAACCCAGCAGTGCCTCCTACTGGATTGTATGGTTTGAATTATTATTATTATTATTATTATTATTACATTAATCTATAAAGAGCTAATATATTCTGCAGCATGGTACATAATAGTACATTACAAGTGACATAGAGACAAACCTATACAGTTCTTACAGTAAGCAATAAAGGCCCTGGCCAGGGGTCTGCTAGGGTTATGTAAAGGCACTATGTTTGCTCTGGTGCAGTAACCCATATCGGCCAGTGAGCAGGTAGAAACTACTGGTCATCTGTTTAAAAGCAAACATCTTATTGGTTCAAAGGGGTTTCTGCTCTTTGTCAATTATTACATATGGGGTAGGTTCAGGGACACGTGAAGGCACAAGTTTATAGTGGGATGTACTATAAAACAGGTAAAGAACGGAAATGTTGTATAAATTACAACTTAGAAAGGCTGTAAGGAGGAAGAACATATGAAAAAGTCCTGGATCATTGCTGCTATTGAGAAACTGAAATTTTAGGTTGATGCAATAAGGTCATTATATTAAATTTGGCATTTTTAGTCATATTAATTTTTAGGGCTTAGCTCTCCTTTAAGGTGACCCCGGCAGCTGTAGTATATGCTGCTATCTTAAATCTACATGAATTCTAGTCAGATATCAAGTCTTTCAACAAGCTTGTATGTAGGTATGACACAGTAAGATCCAAAGTCTGTGGTCATTAGCTGAATCCCACATTTCCATAATTAATTCTCGCAGTTAAAAATCCAAGTAGAACTTCAGCGTATGCCATAAAGTACACAATGCGCATTAGTGCTATTGGCAAGCAAGTCCTATCACTCACCAGGGGGCTGACACAGCCACTCATCTCTTTTTATGACTGTGAAAGAGGCAGACGTTGTAAAAAAAAAAAAAGTTTATGGAAAAACATACACTGATTCTAAAAGTAACACTATGATTTCTAAAGCCTTTAATCCCCAACTGACAATAATTGCTGCTCTTAACATTTCAGGTTTGCGTGTGGCCAGTTTTGGCAGGTTTTAACACTTGATTTGTAAATGCTGGCAAAGAAAGCCATGGTTATGTAAAGTACATGTTGCCACTGTGTGAAGGTGTGTTTAAAGCAATAACAAACATTTAACGCTCATGGCCGTGTGTCTGAATGCTCACGATGAGCCAGAATCATGCCTGTGTTCTGTAATTAGTTCATATGCACACCTCTACCCAACAATATTAACCACAGAACTAATTACTAACCAGCGATATAGAATATGTTCAGTTTAAAATGGATTATATGCCAGGCAATGGGTCCTGATATCTTCACTTACTCCGTAAGCAGAACAGTAATCAATTAGCAGTAAGCTGTTACTATAATAGCTCTGTTAGAATAACAGAGGCAAATATCTGAAAGGGGCTAAGGCTTAATTGATGCGGCACTTTATACATCCTACTGTGTATATGGAGGCAACATTTCCCCTAGAAACAGGAATTTCCAAAAGACTATATTAACTGTTCTCCACTTGGCACACTAAAGCTGGTCATACATGCAAAGATCCGATCGTTCGAATCCTCGAGCGATCGGACTTCCTCATCTCCAGACCTGCCACTAACCTTTCAGATCAAATAAAGTCGTAAAAGAACAGATCAGACGATGTTCTGCCCCTACAACAATCGTACGAAAGTTATGTCCGACAAAAGCTGGTGACAGTCTCCCACTGATTTTGTCAGATCGGCAATACATACAGAGAAATTATTGGCAGCCGAAAGAAATCTTTTTTGGCTGATCGATCAAACAACTGACCTCCATGGGATGAAAAATATCGGGACTCTCTACTAGTGTTGCCACCCAGCCGGTATTTTACCGGCCTAGCCGGTAAAACACGTGCGAAGGCCGGGGCCGGTATTACAAATTTACCAGCAATGTAGCTGCCGGTAAATTTGTAATACCCATAAAAAGACCCCTCGGCCTGCCCCAATCCCATGGAAAAACTTAGCTTTTGTGACTTTTGTGGCTGTCTTGAAATGTCTGCACTGTGGCCACGCCCCCTTTACGGCATGGCACCGCCCCTTCTGACGTCAAACCCGCCCCTTTTTGTTCCCGCCCCCCACCAGGCCGGTAAAACAATTCGGAAAAGGTGGCAACCCTACTCTCTACACACGGCCCGAAAATCCTGCGTATGGAGGATTCGTACGATCGGATCTTTGCGTCTATGGCCATCTTTAGTTGCAGATTTAATAAAGAGCGAAGTGGCTAACGCTAGCGACAATTTGCTAGAATTGCCATCTGCAGGGACATCGACAATTCACTAACAGCAGCAAGCGCCAATTCGCTAGCGAACCAGACCGTCGCTAGCTCAGTTTCGGACCCTATCGCCAGGTGTTTTTCCGCTCCAGTGAAGGGGCGCTACTCCGCAAATTCACTAAAGTGCGGATTTTACTGAACATTACCTCTTTCACCAGAGTTGACTTTGCCACCTCAGACCAAGCGAAGTGCTAAAGTTAGATCTTCCTCAATCTTATGTCACTTACATCATATCTTGTGTGCCGAAAATGCATTAAAGTTCAAAAAACGCTGGCAACTTTTCCTTTTTTTAAGCAGGATTGGCTGCAAAAGTCATAACTTAGATTTTTTTTGGGTAACCAGTTTCCTCCACACATTTTATAACATGTAACATTAATTTTACAGTGGGCTCCTGTGTAAGGCATTATATTAACTTGCTTGTCTTTATTAAGGTTCCCTGGACATGTGTAATAAAAAGTGGTAACTTCAAGCATTTGCACCAACATTTATAATAAAGACCTCCATACAACTTTAAATTTCCCGCCATATGCAAATTGACCTAAGCGCAAGATCACTACCGAATTTTCACTAGGCACAAATGAACGCTAGCGCATCTTCTCTATGAAATGCTCACACAGCCGAAGTAACGATAGCGAAAAGTTGCCACCGTTCAACGCCCAGGATGAAACTTCGCATTTTAGTGAATGAGCGTATTCGAAGCACATTTGTGCCTGCCAAAGTGGTGCAAGGGGTGTGACGCTGATGCTGGCGAAAATTTGCCTGTTAGTGAACCTGCCCCATGGTAATTATCATAGCATTTTGCCTGACAATGTTTTTCACTGCCGAAATATATTCTAAATCTGTGAAACTGGCCCCTGCTGCCTGGGGGGGGGGCTGTATTATGGATGGCTGCTGGGAGTGCTGGTACAGGGGGCAGTAATATAAATGAAAAAGTGTTTAACATTTTCTTGCTTTCTGTATTTAAAAACCATCATGGTAAGGAGGTAAATGGTAATGCAGGACAGAGGGGCGCTGATTGAAGCTCTTGCCTAGAGTGCCAAACTACCTTGGCCCGGCACTGGCAGGGATGTCACTTATATGTGAAAAAAGTTTTCATATTAAGACATACCCTTAAACCCATATGCCTCCTCCTCCCCTGTGTATAACACAGTACTCCAGCATATGATTAAACATATGAAAACAACCCCCAGAACAAATACCAGGCTTGTGTTCCATAGGGATCATAGATCAGGCAGAGTATGACACACACAGGGAGTATAGGGAAGGCAGAACAGAGCAGTAGATAGGAAAATCAGGACCAGTCTAATATGTACTACATACAGTGACACAGTGCTGGTGCACATTAGCATTTTGTATAAAGTGTGAACAGGTGAACAATGTGGGCAGTTTCAGTCTGGGTCTCAGGAGTGAACAGTAGAGGATGTGAACAATAGAGATGTCACAAGTGTGAACAATGCAGGGGGATCACAGGTGTGAACAATACAGGGGATTAGTCTCAATTTGATGTTTAAACAATGCAGGGGCCAGTTAATCTCTGTAGTGATACCTTTTAAATTTTAAATATGGTAAACAGACACAGCAGGCAGACTTTGATGTGGAGGGCCACATAAAGGGGGGTCGCGGGCCGCCAGTTGGACAGCCCTGCTCTAGAGTGAAATTCTCCATTCATTCCTATGGGATTTTGAAAGGCATATTTATCAAAGGATGAACTTTCACTTTCACCCATTGATAAATATTCTTTTAAAAATCCCATAGAAATTAATGGAGAGTGGCAGAATTTCACTCTAGAGGACTGTGGTGACCTCTAACTTCTCTCTTTAATAAATATTCCCCATTGTGTTCAATGGGTAATTTGTAAAAAGGATACAAAAATGTATCAACAACTTGCACTATTTGGCCAATTTTGCCCCATAAGTCTGCCTGGGCATCATAGTTTACCAATTAAAGTGGTTAATTGGGTGATATCTTTAGAGTTTTAGATCCTTCTTATTGAGTCACATCTCATCAGGTAAAGAACCATACTTCCCATAGATTCTTGCAGTTGTTAATATTATTATTATTATTAGTGTGGCAAAATAACAGCAAGTGAATATCATGTAGCAATGTATGCTACAAATTGCTAATTTGCATGAGGCTTTAAATACAGAAACACTGTGTAGCCACACAGGGTATGATGAGGAATTAAAGCCCATGAACGGGAGAAAAAATTAATAAAAATTAGGGATATCCAATCTGCTCTGGCCATGATAGGAACTGTACTTGACTGACAGCTGGAAGGCTCTAGGTTGAACATTCTGGGTGAACACAGTAAAGGGACACAAAGGCCCACTAACCATGGGCTCTTTATTCTGTATGATGGCATAGAGCTGAATTTATATACTTTGACCCTGGGCAAGAAGGAAAAACAAAGGTAACTGAAGGTGATTGGCAACTAGAAGGATAAATGTCTGCTGACTAAAGCAAGCAAAACATCATTGTGCCCTAATACAGGTATGGGATTTGTAAGCCAGAAACCTGTTATCCATAAATTACGGAAAGCCCATCTTCCTTGGGTTCCATTTTCCAAATCATTCACATATTTAAAAACCACGTAATTTTCCTCAAGTATCTTGTCCTTAATTTTAAGGTATAGTTAATCCTTATTGGGTATATTTAATGTTTATATTTAGGGGCCGATTCACTAACTTCGAGTGAAGGATTCGAAGTAAAAAAACTTAGAATTTCAAAGTGTTTTTTGGGCTACTTCGACCATCGAATGGGCTACTACCACCTTTGACTACGACTACGACTTCGAATCGAAGGATTCGAACTTAAAATCGTTCGACTATTCGACCATTCGATAGTCGAAGTACTGTCTCTTTAAGAAAAAACTTCGACCCCCTAGTTCGCCATCTAAAAGCTACCGAACTCAATGTTAGCCTATGGGGAAGGTCCCCATAGGCTTTCCTAAGTTTTTTTGATCAAAGGATATTCCTTCGATTGTTGGATTTAAATCCTTCGATTTGTTCGATTCGAAGGATTTTATTGTTCGATCGTAGGAATAATCCTTCGATCGCACTATTTGCGCTAAAATCCTTCGACTTCGATATTCGAAGTCGAAGGATTTTAATTCCCAGTTGATTATCGAGGGTTAATTAACCCTCGATATTCGACCCTTTGTGAATCGGCCCCGTAATGTTTACATGATTTTCTAATAGACTTAAGGTATGAAGTTCCAAATTACAGAAAGATCCTTTAACCCCAGGTCCAAAGATTCTGGATAACAGGTCCTATACCTATACTAGTTTAAAAACCCATGTTAAGTCGGTCCGTTACATGCCCTAAAAATGCTGTTACTACTAATAATGTGTACATTAAACTTAAAGGGATACTGTCATGGGAAAAAAATATTTTTTCAAAATGAATCAATTAATAGTGCTGCTCCAGCTGAATTCTGCACTGAAATCCATTTCTCAAAAGAGCAAACAGATGTTTTTATATTCAATTTTGAAATCTGACATGGGGCTAGACATTTTGTAAATTTCCCAGCTGCCCCAAGTCATGTGACTTGTGCTCTGATAAACTTCAATCACTCTTTACTGCTGTACTGCAAGTTGGAGTGATATCACCCCCCTCCCTTTCCCCCCCCCAGCAGCTAAACAAAAGAACAATGGGAAGGTAACCAGATAACAGCTCCCTAACACAAGATAACAGCTGCCTGGTAGAACTAAGAACAACACTCAATAGTAAAAACCCATGTCCCACTGATACACATTCAGTTACATTAAGAAGGAAAAACAGCAGCCTGCCAGAAAGCATTTATCTCCTAAAGTGCAGACATAAGTCACATGACCAGGGGCAGCTGGGAAATTGACAAAATGTCTAGCCCCATGTTAGATTTCAAAATTGAATATAAAAAAAATCTGTTTGCTCTTTTGAGAAATGGATTTCAGTGCAGAATTCTGCTGGAGTAGCACTATTAACTGATGCGTTTTGAAAAAAACATGTTTTCCGATGACAGTATCCCTTTAAAAAAAAAATTTCTGAACAGTGGGTTCCCTGGGCATTAGGCCCAGAGCATATGCTTTTTCTGCTCTGTATCTAAAAGCAGCCCCACAGCAATATGCAAACAGATTTAATCTTAAACCTGGCCATGGGACCTCTCTGCTGATCACAGTAATAATAGCAGCTCAATAAAGAAAACACTGGAATGTTATGAATCCTTTTACAGATAAGAGACTGATAATTAGCCATTATTTATATGTGAAGCAGAGACAAGCAAATGCTAAGGATCCCCTCTGCACTAGGGCAGATCCCACGACTTGTACTGCTAGCATGCTAGCCTTTCATACAATGCTGCAAAGAGATGGGACAATGGCACGAGCAGCAGGATCTCGTGTAGCAGCCCATGGCTAGTGTAGGCAAGTTCACAGTTCAACTCACTGACATGAAAAGGGACAAGTTCTGAACTTAATGATGTTCATGTTTAGTGGGGACGGTGCTTCCATCATTTACATTAGACAGCACATTCATCCGAATAAAGAATCTTTAGCAACTATATTTAGCAGCTAGTGGACACTTTACAAACCTCACTTCTGTAGTTATATACTGACATGTATGTATAACTTTATTTGTAATGTGCTGTTAAAGGGGAAGTAAAGTCTAAAATAGAATAAGGCTAGAAATGCTGTATTTTGTATACTAAACATAAACATGAATTTACTGCACCACAAGCCTAATAAAACAAATAATTTATGCTTTCAAAGTTGGCCACAGGGGGTCACCATCTTGTAACTTTGTTAAACATCTTTGCAAGACCAAGACTGTGCACATGTTCAGTGTGGTCTGGGCTTCTTAGGGATCGTCGTAAATTATCAAAACAGGGAAACAAAAAAAGCTGCTTGAGTTCTGCATTGCTGAGAAGTAAGGTGGGGGCTCCCCCTGCTGTTCATAAGTATGATTGTTTCTCTGCAGAACAGTTAGGGACCGTCTAACAATTCCTATCCACAGCAGTAAATGAAGGGAGAATTTCACTGCATACAATCAGGTTTCTTATAAAAACGGCAAACCTTTTTTAATTAAAGTATATTGGAGATAGGTTTCTTTTTCATTAAAGAAAGTAAAAATGGGATTTTATTTTTTTGCCTTTACATGCCCTTTAAGGAGCCGCAGCGGTGTACACTGCATAAAAGTACAATATATCTAAAAGTATACACAGGGAAGACAAATCACATAATAAATATACACAGAGATCATATCAGAACAAAGAGCTTAAGTGCTATGTGGTTAAAGACATAGTGGGAAGGAGGTCCCTGCTCCGTAGAGCTTATGGTGGCCATAGACGTAGAGATCCGCTCATTTGGCGATGTGGCCAAACGTGTGGATCTCTCCCCGATATACCCACATTGAGGTGGGCGATATCGGATCATAATGCATCCGATACGGGCGGGCGCGATCCGACGGGATTTTTTAACCTACCCTATCGAGATCTGGTCGACTTTTGGCCAGATATCGATTGGGGATGGCCCCACACTGGCCAATAAGCTGCCAACTCGGCCTATCGGCAGCTTATATTGGCCCGTGTATAGGGGCCTTTACAGTCTATAAACTGAAGAAATCACAGACAATGTATATTTCATATGGGACCATCAGGGGATTTAAAGGCAAAATATAAAATCCAATTTTTACTGTCTTTAATGAAAAAGAAATCTATCGCCAATAGATTTCAATTAAAAAATGTGTACCGTTTTTATAAGAAACCTGATTGTATGCAGTGAAATTTCCCCTTCGTTTTAATTGCTCTGACTGCTGCAGGTAGGAATCTTCAGACAGTCCCTAACTGCTCTGCAGGGAGGTCATCATACTTTCAAATGGCGGAGATGGGGTGCCCCACCTTACTTCCCAGAACTCGAGCAGCTTTGTTTGTTTCCCTATAAAGCAGCCGGCGACCGTGTAGAGATTTGTATCCGTAGACCCAGTGCAGTCTGCATATTCTGATTATTAATCAGTCTTGCTGTATAGGCTTCTATGGCAGATATTATTTTGATAATTTATGATGATCCCTACGCTTAACCTCCCAGCTGAAGCCCAGACCACACTGAACATGTGAGTACCGTAGTCTTGGTCTTGCAAAGATGTTTAACATAGTTACAAGATGACAGCCCCATGTGGCCAACTTTGAATCATTTGTTCAATTAGGCTTGTGGTGCAGTAAATTCATGTTTATTTTTAGTATACAAAATACAGCATATCTAGCATTACTCTATTTTAGACTTTAGTTCTCCTTTATTTATTTGTATATTTATATATTTATATGCATATTTAAAATGTTGCATAATTTCTAGAAAGTGTGTTATTTTATTTATTTGAAGTTTATTATTATTATTGCTATTCTTAACACTGCATAGTGCATATTCTACATCGCTGTACAATAAAAGGGTGCATACACTAGACATACAGATTTGCATACTGTCAGGATAAGCCCAGGATCGATCCCTGGTTTCCTGGGTTCTGGACACGGCACCTTGCCAGATGAGCCACCAGGGGCTCTTGGGGCTCATCATGAACTCTTGTTGTTACTTATGCTATCTGCCTGTTCACAGTTTGTTCTTCTGTTCCTCCCTATTCTCCACCCACCTCGTTTACCCTCATGTGTTCCCCATTCCCAATTACCTGCCCTTTATTAACCCCGCCCTGAGCTTTGCTCAGGGCTGAGTCATAAATGTTTCTGTGCTGTTGTATCCTGGATCCTGTGCCCTAAATGCTTTGGACTTTGATTACCTTGTTCCTGAAATCCTTGTTTCCTGTGTGAGTACCCCATTACCTCGTATCCCGTGGAACCCCTGTTTTGACTTTGGCCTGACCCTATCTTCACCTTGCCCTTCTTGCCTTTGTTTACCCTTTTGTTGCTATTAAATCATCGTTTCAACCATGCCCATGCCTCCTACCATCTTTGGCTACACCCCAGGGCTTCCCCCATATCCGCTCCCCAGGGAGTGGCTCTCCTCGATCACCCTGGTTCCCAGCGGTGATCATTACACATACAAAGCAAAACAGTAACTGATATAAGAGGTGAAGAGGGTCCTGCCCGACAGAGCTGGTAGAACTTGTGGTGGGGACACTGTGGCTAGCATTGCAGTCCTAGGTTCAATTTCACCCAGGGCAAAAATATCTGATTGTGCTCCTGAGGTACCTTGCCTGCCTGCCTCCCATGCGCCAAAAACATATAGGAACGCCAAACTGACCGACATAGTTTGTGTGAATATAATTGGGACCTAAAGGTGGCCATAGAGTAGACACACTGATAATATCATATGAAACAAATTTTTGTACAATATTCGTTGTGTGTGTATGGTGGGAGACGAGAGACCGTATTGGCAGAAGACTTGGATATCGGTCGGCTCGTTAATTGGGCCAGTCGGAAATTTTTAATTGGGCACCATTGTTAGTGCTGAATCGTCAGATGCAGGTAGAATTCTATTGTTTCTACCTATATACAGTATCTGACAATTCAGATCTACATGTTTGTATTGAAGCAAATGATCTTTCTTGGAAAGATCTTTTCCAGCAAAGATGCCCATGAGGCCAGGGCCTATTTTAAACTGCCCAAACAATCGGCAGGATTCCAGGATCAATCCATTTGGACAACCAACAGACATTTTCCATTAGGACAGATAATCCTTAATCCAACAGGATTGCCCTGATTTGCCACAACTGGCCAGATGGTTGTCAGTATGGTCGAAATCGACCAAATCATTGTATAAGTTCCACGAGCTATGAGAATGATGTATAGTCTCTGTAAAGTGTTGTGGCATGTGTTGCTGCTATATTAAAGGTAATATCAATATGCATTTTCTAACAATAGACTAGTTGGGGCTTGGTTCAGGCACAACCTATAAAATGGCAGTGCTGATGATAACAACTCTGCTAATGAAAAACAGGGCTTCTACTTCAAAGAAAATATATTTTTATATGTAAGGCACAGATAAAAAGACAACAGCACTTCACATTAATGTTTTTAATTTATTAGTTTTTCTGGTCCTTTAAACAAGATGATAATCCCAGAAATCAGAGTGCAATATGGGTAAATGGTGCTGCATGCACACACTGAAACTCCTGCATCAGGACAACATTATAGGATAGCGATAGGTACTGGCTACATTTTGGGAGGTTCTTTATTATGGCAGATAAAGTGCAATATTGAAAGGAGGGAGAATAAATGTGTGCAAAGCATGAATACCAGGGCTATACTAGGGGTAGGCCGAGTAGGCACCCCCCTAGGGTGCAATCGCGGGGGGTGCACTTTTAAGGGAATTTTTTTTCTTTTGTTTTTTAAACCCTGGTTTGCTTGGTCTTTAATAGTTTTCAATTTCATAAACTGCTTGTTTCAATCCCCTTTTGCACTCCCACCTCCCTCTTGGCAACTGCTAGCACAGGTAAACAGATGATAAGGGGCAATATGATGGATTTTTGGCTTCTGCTGGCACAGATACATATTTGGGGACAATATGATGGATTTTTGGCTACTGCTGGCACAAGTACATATTCGGAGGGAGTATGAGGAATTGGATGCTGCTGTCTCAGGCACATAGGGCCAGGGCTGCAATCAGGGGCGCACAGGGGGTACAAATGTACCGGGCCCAGGCTTGAAGGGGAGGGGCGGCAGTGCTGAACTTTTCGAAAGAGCCGGGCTCCCCTTGACAGCGACAAAGCTTCCTCCTTCCGAAGTCCCGAACAGCCGAAATGCAGAAGTGCCGAAAAAGCTGAACAGCCGAAGTCCCGAAGCCAAGAAAACACCCAAAGCCAAGAAAATAGCTGAAGCCTAAGTCCCAAAGCGGCGAAAAGACCCAAAGTCACGGAAACAGCCGAAATTGATGTCCTGAAGCGCCGAAAAGACCCGAAGTCACGAAAGTATGCAAAGTTGAAGTCCTGAAGCCACAAGTTCAATTCCTCTGAACACCAATGTGTGTATTTTTTTGATTCCATGGCCACTAATGTATTATTTTAATACTCTATAGGCCCCTGGCGCCAATGTTTTTTTAAAAATATTCTTTGGGACCCCACTTTTTTTAACTTTTAAGGGGGGCCCTGGCACCAATGCTTTTTAAAAAAACTTTTAAGGGGGGCCCTGACACCAATTTTTTTTCTTTAACTTATTGGGGGGCCCTGGTCCCCAATAGCTTTTTATAACGTGTGTGTGGGTTACCTTTTTTAGCGCTGGTGTCTGTGTGGTCTTTTAACTGTGATGTGGAGAGGGTCGGGATCTGGCGCGGCTCTTGGGGGCCGCATGGGCGGGGCCCAGGGGGCCCCCAAAAATGTTGTTGTACGGGCACGTGATTTCTAACGGCGGCCCTGCATAGGGCAATATGGTGGCTGCTGGCACAAGTACACAGATGTTTGGGGAATATGATGGATGTTTGGTTCCTGCACAGGTACAAATTAGTGGCAATATGATGGATTTTTTTGGCTGCTGCTGGCACAGGTACAGATTGGGGGTAGCAATATGATGGATGTTTTGGCTTATGGTGGCACAGGTACAAATGGGTGCAATATCATAGGTGCTGGTACAAGTACATGGTGCAACATGATGGCTGCTGGCACAGGTACAGAGACAATATGAATGGTAAGGTGGGAAATGGTAATGCAGGACTGGGTGGGGCACAGCTTGAAGCCCTTGCCTAGAGTGTCACCTTGGCCCGGCCCAGATAAATACAACAGATATAAGTTGTCTGTTGTGCTGTTTAGCAGACCAGGATCAGGGCAGTAAAGCTGAACAGGGCTCTGCAAATATTTACAGTCTCCATTATAGAATGAAGTGTCTTTGCTTTGTGAGCAAATGCTGTTTGTTGCCTGTGGTTTAACTGGAACACCAGCAAGCGACGCATGCAGCTGGATCTATATTTTAATATACATTAAAACTACAACTCCCAGAATCCTCCATCTGCTTGCAGTGAAGTCAGGGCTGGAATGTCCCAAATTGTAGGACAGTTGAGGTGTCACCTATTGCTGCTTTTCTTTTGGCTGTCCTGTGCTGTAGGGTCCAAGTGGTCCCAGGGGATGGGCGGGGGGGGGGGTGAAAAGTAACACAACAGCTCATCAGATGTGATCACTCCCCTCTACCTTCCCTGCAGCAGCGCCTCCCACCAGCCCCTTTTTATAGCGCTCCCCTCTCCCACTCTCAGGTTACTTAGGGAAGAGTTTGCAGACCTGCAGAGTGTGTGTCCTTCCCTCCCTGTGTGTGTGTGTGTGTTTCTGCAGCGCTCTCAACAGACAACCAGCCCCAGCAATTGGATTGGGCAGCCTTTGCCTTGACACAAGCCGCCGCCGCCGCTGCTGAGTGCTTGAGGACGTGTTTCAACAGATGGTTGGGGTTAGACTGTGTCATCGCGCTGGAGTGGGGATTAGATGAGGAAGGGCGCATTGCTGGAGCTGTGTGGTCCGCTGAACATTTATAAGAAGAAGAAGAAACCTTTCCAGTTGTGTGGAAGTAGGGAAAAAAGTGGGTGCCCCCCTGTCCATGAGGTAAAGTGAGATGTTCCAGTGTGAGGGAGACTGTGCGTGCATGGATGGAATGCCTCTCCTGCTTTACTTGTCAGGGGGCTGCCGCCTTATCAATGCGCTTATTGTGCCTGATAGATAACACTGTGCAGAAGTGGATGCTGCTCCTGCCTCGGGAAGAGACAAGGTGCACATTACACTCACACAGACACTTTCCCCCCATGCCCTGTCCTAGAAAGAGTCCCTGCGGACTACCCACAATTCCCTGCTACATGAATTGGGCAGTGTGTGTATGTGGGGTAATGGGAAGTCCACTTACTATATCATTTGTAGTAGGAAAAGTCTTGTTTTTTTGCCTTTTTGGGTCATATTCGTTTTTCCGAGGAAACAAAATATTTTTTTTTCGACAGGGAGAAATGTATTTTTTGGGGGAGGGGGCAAAGTGTATTTATTGGGACACCACCATCAGAAGGGGCCCCTCACAAGCAAGTTACCTATTCTATAATGTTATTTATTTAACTATACCCACCAGGGAGGTCCAGCCAGCAGCTCTATAGCTGTCGTATGGCAGTCAGCCCCCCAGTATCGTACTGTCTGTCAGAAGCTGCTCGGGGGGTGCAGGGAGTTGCAATGGTACCAAGCACTCTTTTTTCCCCCCCCAAATTCTGTCCCTAATATATGTCTATCAGTTAGGAGTGGCAGCCTTAATGATTTACCCCACTTTGCACTGAAAAGTTGAACAAAGTTCAGGCCTAAACAGTCTCATATGGATATCACATGCAAATAACACTCTCTCTCTCTCCAAAGTTCTATGGGGTATATTTATCAAAGAGAGAAGTTAGAGATCACCACAGTCCTCTAGAGTGAAATACTTAGGGGCCGATTCACAAAGGGTCGAATATCGAGGGTTAATTAACCCTCGATATTCGACTGGGGATTAAAATCCTTCGACTTCGAATATCGGAATCGAAGGATATTAGCGCAAAGAGAGGATTATTCCTTCGATCGAACGATAAAATCCTTCGAATCGAACAATTCGAAGGATTTTAATCCAACGATCAAAGGAATATCCTTCGATCAAAAAAAGTTAGCCAAGCCTATGGGGACCTTCCCCATAGGCTAACATTGAGTTTGGTAGCTTTTAGATGGCGAACTAGGGGGGTCGAAGTTTTTTCTTAAAGAGACAGTACTTCGACTATCTAATGTTCGAATGGTCGAACTATTTTTAATTCGATTCGAAGTCGTAGTCGAAGGTCGTAGTAGCCCATTCGATGGTCGAAGTAGCCCAAAAAACACTTCGAAATTCGAAGTTTTTTTACTTCGAATACTTCACTCGAAGTTAGTGAATCGGCCCCTTTCTCTCTCCATTGATTTACATGGGATTTTTAAAGGTGTATTTACATAGTAAGTAACATAGTACATAGTAAGTAAGGTTGAAAAAAGACACATGTCCATCAAGTTCAACCTTTTTTTTTTTTTAACTACCTATCTGCCAGTTTATCAAAGGGTGAAAGTGAAAGTTCACTATTTGATAAATACACCTTTAAAAATCCCATAGAAACGAATAGAGAGAGGCGGTATTTCACGCTAGTGGACTGTGGTGTTCTCTAACTTCACTCTTTGATAAATATACCCCTATATATCTCTAATTTGGGTGCACTATATCAGTGAAAAGTCGCAACTTTCTAATTAAAGGGCAAGATATCGCAATCGATTCCTTTTAGTATGATTTTTGTGATTTTTGGTGAAAATTGGATAATAGAGCTAATGCATAGTAGTTTCAGGGCTGAATCGGAAGAAGAAAAGGAGTAAAGGGATTTTTAAGTAAAAAGAGAATAAACTGATTTGGTGTTTGCACTGGTTGATGGTTTCGAGGAACAGTGAGCGACAGCAGCATTCCTAGCAACCCATACATCGGGCTGAAGAGATTCAGGAAATATAAAAAACAAAGCAATTCTTATTGTCGTAATATCTTACAAATACTATACAGACTTTTTTATTATCATGCAAGCGCTACATGTTGTATCAACCTGTGGGTTGCAGACTATAAAACCGCAGATTGCCTTGTGTATGCAAGTTCCCATTGTGACACTTAACATTGTGTTCATTTCTGTCGAAAGCAGTTCTGTTAGTGGTTAAAGTTAAGGACGTGGAAGAGAGCCGTGCATTGGAAACGATGTACCAAAGTCCCGCAAACATCCCATTTATAGAGAGACAGGAAATATTTAATGGTGTAGGCGTTGAGCATCATTAGCAAAATAAAGTCACCAGCCACAAATAGCTAAACACAGGATATGTAACCCATGAGCCTCGCAAACGGCAAAACAAAGCTTCTATAGTGATACGCCGATTTGCCAGTCCGGTAGCACTAATTGGTATGGTCACTACACGGGATGTCATACAGATGGTTCTGCTCAGTGCATGGGGGGGCACATACAGAAGGGCGCATTGTGTGTGCAAAGTTGTATTGGGAACTTATCTGCACTAACTGTGGTGTAAATCACTAAGGTTACCAGATCCAAGGACAGAACCATTGGCTATATTGGAGATGGCTCATTTCCGAAGATGTTGTGCTGTAGGGAATCAAGCTGTATTATTCATGCCTGTCATTGGATATACCTGTATGCATTGCATGCTGGCTATCAAGTCTTATGTAATTTTAGGTTACACAGCCATTCCCCAGCCTGTAAACTACAACTAACAGCAACATTAGATATCCTCCAGCCACAGTTTTGACATCCCTGACTGTAAATTCAAGCACATATAATGAACGCATTTTAAAAAAACAGGCTTAGCTAAAAACCCTTTCATTTCAACCTATATTTATGTGCCTACTGTCAACTTAAAGGGCATCTATCACGAAAATGAAAATTTAAACTTCAGCATACTGAAATAAGAAACTTTCTAAATATATCCAATTAAAAATTCTGTACCATTTCTGAAATAATCAAGTTTATCTTCACTATTCCTCTCTCAGCATTTGTTTCTCTTCATTCTCTATTCATGCAGCATTTGGGTGTCAGATAATCATTGAAAGTTAGATACAATATATCTTATAGGGGGGCTCCTTTTGCCTAGAAGATGTATTAGGGCTTACTCTATTAAGATCAACAGTAGGGATGGACCGAATCCAAAATTCGGTTCGGGTTCAGCCAGTATTCTGCCTTTTTCAGCAGGATTCGGATTCGGACGAATCCTTCTGCCCGGCTAGTTGCATATGCCAAATTAGGGGCAGGAAGGGAAAAATATTTTCCCCTTCCAACCCCTAATTGGCATATGCAAATTCGGATTCGGTTCGGTATTCGGCCGAATCTTTTAGAAGGATTCTGGGGTTTGACCGAATCTATAATAGTGGATTCGGTGCATCCCTAATCAACTGTCTCTCTACATGCAGAATTTGTGCAAAATGCATATGTGCAAAGAAAACCCAAACTTTGGTACTGTAATAATGAATGAAATGGTTTATTTTATGAACGCAGACGTATAATTTTTTCCCACAATTACTTCATCACGCTCTTATGGTTTTTATAACCGCATTGTAACCTGATGTGCTATATACTGTATGTGCAGCTCTGTCTGCTTTGTTCTTGGCTCTGGAATTGGATCTAGTTGGGCAGATTGATGTGTTAGAATCACAGCCATGAATTGCTTTATTATTAATTTACTATCCAACTGATGCGTGAAGGTCATATCTGCTGACTAACTCGCCAACATGTGTATTGTATTACCATGTTCAATAAGCACAACAAATGTTTGAACTAAACTATTTCTGATATCAATGTGTTGCTGGTGATTTATGATTTGGTGTACACCACTGAAATGGTCTAATTTACATTAAGGGGCTGATTCATTAAGGGTCGAATATCGAGGGTTAATTAACCCTCGATATTCGACTAGGAATTGAAATCCTTCGACTTCGAATATCAAAGTCGAAGGAATTAGCGCAAATTCTGCGATCGTACGATCGAAGGATTATTCCTTCGATCGAACGATTAAATCCTTCGATTCGAAGGATTTTAATCCAACGATCGAAGGAATATCCTGCGATCAAAAAAACTTAGGAAAGCCTATGGGGACCTTCCCCATAGGCTAACATTGACTTCGGTAGCTTTTAGCTGCCGAAGTAGGGGGTCGAAGTTCTTTTTAAAGAGACAGTACTTCTTTTTAAAGAGACAGTACTTCGACTATCGAATGGTCGAATAGTCGAATGATTTTAAGTTCGAATCCTTCAATTCGAAGTCGTAGTCGTAGTAGCCCATTCGATTGTCGAAGTAGCCCAAAAAATACTTCGAAATTCAAAGTTTTTTTACTTCGAATCCTTCACTCGAATTTAGTGAATCGGCCCCTAAGAGAAAAGTAAGTTAAGTTAAGGTTCCTTAGTCTCCCAGCTCACCCCTCAGCCCTGTCATGCTTGCGTCCATCTCTTAACTCTTTGCAAAATACTGTATGTACTGTATGTATGTTGCATTTGCATGTTGTACTTTTTAATTGGGGTTTCTGATATCATCGGTTCCAGCCCTGCAAGAACAGTTAATACCCTGGAGCCTTTAACATCACTTATTGTACATGGGAAATAGTAATGCAGCCCCACAGAGATACACACGATTAAGAATCATTACTGACACACTTGCCCCTTAAAATACTTAACATTTTATTTGATTTCTCCATAGAAGAAATTATAGTTGCTAAGTTGCTGGGGGACACAAACTTCTTTGTACACTTATGACATGTTCTTCGATACAGAATTCAGCTTAAGGGCATCTGTAAAGCTGCAGTAAAACACAACAGGGGTTTACTTGGAGCCATAATTATTTTACCAGTACAAAGAAAACTATTCCTATTCAACCAGTTTGAAATCAGCACATATATAAGTTCAACTGTAACCCATAACAATCAATGAGATGCTTTTTTTTTTAAGTCTAGTTGCACTTTACCAGTGAGAGCTAACTGCTTGTTGTTTTCTATGGGTGGGTCTGGGGCAAACCTCCTCTGGTTGTGCCTGACCAACTTTTAGGTCACATACAAAGTACAGACTTTCAGCTGATTTGGCATATTAAGATACATTTGTATTGTATGGTGTTTGGCTCAAATCAGGATCACCATTAATATATTTTACCATACTTGGAAAGTCAGGACAAAGTTGTAGTATGCAACAGCTTTTCATGCCACTTGGGGATTTGTTAACTCAGAAAAGCTCATGTACCACCACAAAATATGTCAGGACAGATGTAAATCATAGTCAGGATGGCAGCTCCTTTTTTTTTTATTAAACTGCTCTTTCCATAAAGCCAATGTCAGTTCTAGCTGCTGTTAAAAAGATTGAGAACCGTATTTGTGAAGGATACAAATGACTTAGGATCAACAGTTATTGATTTCCTTTAAGCCGGGTAGTTAATAAATCTTATCACCATCAGAGCTAATGCACTGAAATGCATGGTGTTTTTACTGCCCTTAATATAGTGCACTCATAAACACAAAGCTAGGACACTTGCAAGCACTCATTTAGATTCATTTTCTAATGCATAATTTTTGTTCCTTGGGTTCTGGGATCTAAACATTGTTACTTAGCAGCTGATACCGCAGCAGAGGTCGCGTATACATGTAAACATTACGGTTTGGACATTTGACCAACCATATACATGGGCCACTGTGGTCCTTGGTAATCCGGAATTTCTGCCTGATCAACAAAACCAAATAGACATTGAGTAGAAATTAAGATCATATTGGCCCTTTATTGGACAAATGGCTGCCATTTCTATCAACAAAAGCTGAATTGGCAACTAACATCTACATGTGTGGCCAACTTTAGAGGCACCCTTTGCAATGTTGTATTAATTGATACATATAAATGTCCTCCCACTAGTCCTCTAGTTGATCTAGGGTTTTTTTTGATGTGCTGTCTAGTTTTGTGTTGTCTAGTATTGTATGTAAAGATAAGAGTGCTAAAACTGGTAACCCTAGCTATATCACTTGGGTGTGATCAGATACAGCCGAAAATGATATGTATGGTACAGGGGTAACTGCAGTAGAGCATGTTTGCCATGAATGGAGAGATCACATAAAATGGTGTCATGGGTAATCTCCTATAATAAGCACGTCACAATGTGAATAGTAAAGGGTATATACTGTAGGACCTTTAAACTACAACTTTCTGCACCCCTCAACAGCTGAAACAAATTGTTGTTTTATAGTAAAACAGTGACTTTCAAACTTGGCAGGTTAAGCCTTGGACAGTAACTGGATCCTAGGAACACCTTATATATACTGTAAAAGTTGTGTGAAGCTTTGTTTGGCCCACCACATGCTTCTGTTTATTTTCTTGGTGTATAGTCTGCTTGTTTACCCTGCGGTGATCTGCATATGTATTGCCTGTCTATAAACAAACTAACACAGTCATAAGGTATCTTAAGTGAGTGACTTAATATCTGCTATTTAAAAAGAAAATTATTTTATCGATGTGATCGAAACATTGGCATTTCTTAAAGGGTTTGTTCACCTTTATATTAACTTTTAGTATGATGTAGAGAGTGACATTCTGAGTCAATTGGTTTTCATTATTTGTTATTTGTGGTTTCTATTCTGCAGCTCTCCGGTTTGCAATGTCAGCAAACTGGTTGCTAGAGTCCAAATTACCCTAGCAACCATGCACTGATTTAAATGACAATATGGAATATTAATAAGGGAGGGTCTGAATAGAAAGCTGAGTAATAAAAGGTAGCAATAACAATAAATGTATAGCCTTACATAGCATTTGTTTTTAGATGGGGTCAGTGACCCCCATTTGAGAGCTGGAAAGAGTCACAAGAAGAAGGCAAATAATTAAAAAACTATAAAAAATAATTAATGAGGACCAATTGACAAGTTGCTTAGAACTGGCCATTCTATAACATACTAAAAGTCAGATGTGGGTCAGTATCACTATATATAAATTTGCAGAGTAATGATCTGTGTTTTCACAGATTAACTAATAACTTATATTATAATGAATGTTCAGATAATTCGGCTGTCAGGCTAAGCAAGTATAGAGCCATTTTGAATAACAATTTGATCTCTAGAGGCCATTGTTTCTCTTAAAATGTTGGGAGGATACTCGGAGTAAAGCTTGCTGTGCAGACTTTTGAATGATGGAAATGTATAGAATTAATGCTAGTCCTCCTTATAAACAGGTTATATTGTGCCTTTGCTTGTTTATGTGGATAAAAATAACAGGGTTCATTTCTTTAGCATGGATCATGCTTTTTATGTATTTTTGGGTATGGCATGAGTATGAAAGGTCAGCAGAATAGCCCCAAAGTTCTTGGGTTTATTGCATTTAGCTGTCTGCCTCAAGGCCCACAAGCAGGCAGTAGTTGTGAGCAATAATCTTGCTAGCAGGCCAAAAGTCCACAAGCCAGACTTGTCTGTATCTTCTTAAAAGAGAAGGAAAGGTTAAAACTAAGTAAGCCTTATCAGAAATGTCCACCTAAATATACCAGTAAACCCTCAAAATAGTGCTGCTCCTCTGTCAAAAGAAACACTGCATTTTTTCCTTCTATTGTGTACACATGGGTTTCTGTATCAGACTTCCTGTTTTCAGCATAATCCTCCTTGCCCCGGGCGTGAGCATGCTCAGTTTGCTCCTCTCCCCCCCTCCCTTCTCTGCTGTAATCTGAGCCCAGAGCTATAAGTGAGCAGGGAGAGACTCAGGCAGGAAGTGATGTCACATCAAGCTAATACTGCAGCTGCTATCCTAAACAAACAGAGAGTTTTTACTCAGGTATGGTAAAACATTCTACATAATAAATACAGCATTCTAGCTTGCACTATTGCAGCTAAAATATTGGCAATAAAATGCCTCCGTTGCTTTCTTTCACCTTTAAAGGGTTTCTGTCATGATTTTTATGGTGTAGTTTTTATTTCTAAATTACACTGTTTACGCTGCAAATAATTCACTCTACCAAATACAATTTCATTCCTGAATCAACTGGTGTATTTTTTATAGTTGTAATATTGGTGTGTAGGCAGCAATCTCAGGTCATTTTGCCTGGTCATGTGCTTTCAGAAAGAGCCAGCACTTCAGAATGAAACTGCTTTCTGGCAGGCAGGCTGTTTTTCTCCTACTCAGTGTAACTGAATGTGTTGCAGTGGGACCTGGATTTTTACTATTGAGTGCTGTTTTTAGATATACCAGGGAGCTATCTGGTTACCTTTCAATTGTTCTGTTGTTAGGCTGCTGGGTGGGAAGGGGAGGGGTGATATCACAGTCAAAGTCACATGACTGGGATAGCTGGGAAACTAACAATATATCTATCCCCATGTCAGATTTCAAAATTAAATATAAAAATTTTTTGTTTTTTTGAGAAACGGATTTCAGTGCAGAAGTCTGCTGGAGCAGCACTATTAACTAGTGTGTTTTGAAAAAAAACATGACAGTATCCCTTTATCTCACAGCTGACACTCTCTCCTGTACCCCCTTTCTCTTAGAAGCTAAACCAGCAAATAATTACAAACAAAATGTATTTGTGATATGCTGCTTTTACCCTTGCCATCTATAAATGAGATGAGACTGACACAAGTTCCCAAATCTTTCAGGTTATACGTTCAGTCAATTCTAAAATCCAGCAACCCACATGATTGGAACTACCCAGTGAGTGGCAGTTGAAGTGGCACTAGAGTGCTTGCTGTGCCTGGAAGTGGAGCAGTTATTGTGTTTTCTGATGGGCCAGAGTATTGCCATGCCCCTCTAGGTCTTGTTCTGTTTCTTTTTAGAAATAGGGTTCTTCATTCATCAGATGGGCTTGTATATGTGGTGTAAACCTTTTACTGGCAGGGCCTCTATAAAACGTACATAGTGAAAAGGATCTCTTTGGTCAGCTTTGTCTTTGATTTTACAAGATAATAAACCCAAAGCATTTTTATGGATCAAATGCCAAAGTCTTGATGATAAAGCAACCCTGGGACTGAAAAACTTGCACATTAGTCATTATTTTGCAATCTAGTGAATTGTCTAGATTCTGTTACAGTGCCATGATAACATATAAAAGAATGAGTACTATATAAAGCAGAGATAGCTACTTGCCCATTGACCCAAGTCCTGCTGTACCCAGATGCAGCTTTTTCTCTTGGCTACATATCCCACTACTTGGTGCAGACAGGTTACACCTGGGCTCACAGATCACATTTTTTTAAATGTGCTGAAAGGGCGAAAAAAACACCTGAAACCTACAGATTTATTGGTGGATTAAAAAAAAAAAACACTGCTGGGTGAATTTTAAAAAGTAATTGTCCCAAGTGCAATAAATAGAACACCTCTATGCGTCTGCCTCTGGGGAAGTCCAGCATGTTGTCAAAAAGTAATTTACGGTTCCAGGTGGTGAACACTCAGGCAAAATATTTATGGTTCATTCAGCATTCCCATCATGCCCTTTTCTAGTGACAGCAAGTGTGCGGTACAACCGATGCTCTCACTAGCTAACATGGGGTTCTGGTGTCATTTATAGCAGTAGTCTGGGCTGCAGCCTTCCAGCAGAAATACAAATGTGCCCACAAATCCAGCACTTCCATTTAATGGTACTCATTTAAGTCAGTGCCTCAGGCCTCATTCATACAGGCAGCATTTATACGGCTTTCCTTTCTGTTTTGTTTCGTGTTTTGCATCATTTCACTACTATTTCCCAAAGCAAGTGGAGTCACAGATTTGACTGATTTTGGGGGGGCCGTCTAGACGCCTTGTTAGAATAAAATGAACATCGACAATGTCTAGAACCTTACATAAAGGATACATGAATGCCCTGTTGCATCATGAGACAGACATAAGGATATACTGAATCCAGGATTTAGTACATAATTAAATTGAATTGGTCAGATTTTTTGCATGAAAAATGCCCGAAATGTTTGGTTTATCATACGAAACCCAGTGCAGGCAAAAATAACTTCGAATTGCAAATAGGTTAAAGATGAAGGGGCAGATTTATCAAGGGTCAAATTGAAAATTCTAATTTTTTTATGATCAAAACTGTCAAAGGCAACAAGGGAGTTATTCAAATTCGATTTGAGTTTTTTTAAAAAAAAAAATTCGATTTTTGAGATTTATCATACTCAAATTTGACTATTTGCCACCTAAAACCTGACAAATTGCTGTTTAAGTCAATGGGAGAGGTCCAGGGATCAATACTGAGTTGTTTACAGCCTTCCTGACATTCAAGTTTTTTTCGGAAAAAAACTCGAATCGAGTGTTAAAAAATTCAAATCAGATTGCATTCATCCGAGTTTAAAAAAAATAGATTTTTTAAAATAAATCTGGATTGTTCGAATTTATGAGAGTTTAGGGGAGAGTTTAAATTCGACCTTTGATAAATGTGCCTCAAAGTATTTTCACATTCTGACATTTATCAGCCTCTCGAAAAAAATAAAATTTTCCACTAAAAATTTGGATTTCAAAGTAAAAAAAACGTAACTTTAATAAATAACCCCCTAAAAGTGTGAGTAAAGCACTAGACAACTGTAGATGACTGTTTTTAACATAAAAGAAAGAGTCATGTCACTTGACAGGTCAATAACGATTTGTGATTCCATTGAAAGCTGCATTTGGAATATTGTCAGTGGTGAACAGCAATGTTTTTTCACATCAATTTTTTTCAAGAAACATTATTTGTGGATTTGGGTTTGGGAGAAATTTTTTTCTTAATAAAGTGAGAAAAATTATATTTTAGTGAATAACCCCCTACATATAATACTAAAAGGGTGATTTATCAACATTTGAATTTTTAATTCAATTTTATTAAGCACTAAAAACTCAAAAAACTCGAAAGTAAAACTTCAGCATCATAAAGCTTGCTAGTTCATGTAGAAGTCAATGGGAGTTGTCCTACGCCAGATTCAAGCTATTAGTTTTAATTCGAGATTGCCGAGTTTTCAATTTTTTTTGAGTTTATAAACTCACAAATTAAAATTTTCGAGTTTTTTTTTCACAGTTGTATTCAATTGAGGTTTTTATATTTGGACTTTTTAATCAATAAACATACATGCAAGTATTTTAAATTTTCAGTTTATTTCGAAGTAGAAAAAACTCTGAAACCTCACAAATTAGATTTTTGATAAATAAGACCATAATACTAAAGGGGATTATTTATTTCTCTAGATACACATTGACCTTTATTACAGGATGTTTCAGGATGACAACTGTGCCATAAATATCAATGATTTCATCATGTAGAGACATGTTGAGACTCTTACAATGGTGAAGATTCAGTACTACTATAATTTTGGAAGCAGTTGTCTTGTGGTTTTGGATACTGTAGCGAAGAATCGACATTGAGGTCTGTTCCTCTTTCGGCTTTAGATTCATTTGTCCCATGTTTGATTCATGAAATTATAATTTATGGTACTGTTCCCCTTGACATATTAAATGTTATTTTAGACTCATTTTGTAATGAAACAGTTATTAACTGTGGAACCTCCATTTTACATACCCTGTTTTTTCCTGCATTTTACAATTTATAATGCATTTCAACAGGTGCTTTCCCCTGATTTTACTTAAAGTTCTCCTAGAGTTTACATCATTTTTTTGTCCTAATGTTCCCAAAAGTTGCTGTTTGTCCTCTATGAATGTTATTATAAGTGAAAAAAGAGGTTTAAAATACTAACCAGATATTTTTCCATGGTCGAGTTTTTGAGCATCCAAAAAAAAAGTCTGAAAAAGTCTACCTCGGCTTATACTCGGGTCAGCGGTACCCGACCGAGTAGCTGAGATTGCAGTCACTTTTAATCATTCCTATACCAACAGTACACTTGGGGAGAGACTGCAATATCCCACAATGCCCTCTGTTGGTTATATGAAAGAATAACAGTGCGCCCTCTGTTGGTTATATGAAAGAATAACAGTGACTGCAATATCACACAGCGCCATCTGTTGGTTATATGAAAGAATAACAGTGACTGCAATATCACACAGCGCCATCTGTTGGTTGTATGAAAGAATAACAGTGCGCCCTCTGTTGGTTACATGAAAGATTAACAGTGACTGCAATATCACACAGCGCCATCTGTTGGTTGTATGAAAGAATAACAGTGCGCCCTCTGTTGGTTATATGAAAGAATAACAGTGACTGCAATATCACACAGCACCCTCTGTTGGTTATATGAAAGAATAACAGTGATGGCAATATCACACAGCGCCCTCTGTTGGTTATACGAAAGAATAACAGTGACTGCAATATCACACAGCGCCATCTGTTGGTTATATGAAAGAATAACAGTGACTGCAATATCACACAGCGCCATCTGTTGGTTGTATGAAAGAATAACAGTGCGCCCTCTGTTGGTTATATGAAAGATTAACAGTGACTGCAATATCACACAGCGCCATCTGTTGGTTGTATGAAAGAATAACAGTGCGCCCTCTGTTGGTTATATGAAAGAATAACAGTGACTGCAATATCACACAGCACCCTCTGTTGGTTATATGAAAGAATAACAGTGATGGCAATATCACACAGCGCCCTCTGTTGGTTATACGAAAGATTAACAGTGACTGCAATATCACACAGCGCCATCTGTTGGTTATATGAAAGAATAACAGTGACTGCAATATCACACAGCGCCATCTGTTGGTTGTATGAAAGAATAACAGTGCGCCCTCTGTTGGTTATATGAAAGATTAACAGTGACTGCAATATCACACAGCGCCATCTGTTGGTTGTATGAAAGAATAACAGTGCGCCCTCTGTTGGTTATATGAAAGAATAACAGTGACTGCAATATCGCACAGCACCCTCTGTTGGTTATATGAAAGAATAACAGTGATGGCAATATCACACAGCGCCCTCTGTTGGTTATACGAAAGATTAACAGTGATGGCAATATCAAACAGCACCCTCTGCACATGGTAGTGGGACAGTGGGACAATGCACACAGTAATCCGTTTGGCAATTCTCTGTCACCATCAACTTTGCAAAGAAGTCCGGTTGATCGCTGAGGGGGTTCGCTTTGGCAGAATGTGCACTGCTGGGAGACAGGGCTGTAGTTGTGTCTAGGCTTATACTAGAGTCAATAAGTTTTCCCAGTTTTCGTAGGTAAAATTAGGTACCTCGGCTTATACTCGGGTCGGCTTATACTCGAGTATATACGGTAAATAGTCCAGTGAGACTGTGGCTCATACACATATTTCATAGTAAATATGTGCTTATATCCTTTTACTACTTGAAGAATAAGTTGTTCTAACACATTTACTTGGATTTATATTTTCCCAGATTTTATATAGTTTTTCCCCTAGTCCCCTGAAAAACATAAAATGCGGGGTCTACAGTATTAGACCTCTTTTAGGATAAATATTTTTTACTCAAACCTACTATGTAACAAGTTTACTTTTCTATTTGCAGTGTTGTTACATAATAATGTGCTTTTGTAAGGTTAATCCAAATCTTATGGGTTTTTCACAGTAATACAAACTGCATTTTTTTTATATTTTAACCTCTTTCCTATAGAGCACCCACCTCGTCGTTTATGTTCGGTGAAGGCTAATTCATGACCTTTATCAAGTTTTCTAGAAATGATGCTGATTTAAAAAAAAATTATCAAAATTGCTAATGTGAGAAATGTTGGGTTGTCTTTTTTTTCATTTGTCACTTGAATTGAGCCCTGATAAAAACTGTTAATGATCTTTAGATGATATAAGCTTCTGTCTTATTTAAGCACCTATTTGGAAATTCGACACATGCCAAAATTTAACAAACTTTATGCAGTTGGCTTCAAAAAGTAACAGAAGCAATTGATTCACAGAAATGTATTTCATGACACTGTATGATGGCTCTCTCTCAATACAGGAATTCGTTATTTTCCTGAAGCAAACACTCCTTAATATTTGAATACTTTCCTTTTTCTCTATAATAATATGTTGTCATAATATATCACACTTCTATTCTTCCTTGAGGCCATGATCTGAGTGGGTGGGGGAGAGAGTCTGGGTCTGCAGAGCCCACTAGGTATTTACCCTGTGTCCCACCAGCCCAGTCCCACACTGAATACTTGTATTATTAAATACAAATATGTAGACCGAAGTGGCTTTTTGTATGGAATTGGCTATTCCTTTATGGCTTGATTTATGGCTTAATTAGTCTAGGATAGGTTGAAATTTAATTTTTACTATGGTGTAAGCAGCAGAATTCTAAAATAGTTAGCAATTGGCCTTTGTGTTTTTGGGTTTTAATTATTTTTCTGCAGCCCTCAAATTGGAATTTAAACTATTTGTTCACTGCCAATCAGGAAGCCTTTTTGATATCAGAATAAAAAAGTAGAGGGCCTAGAAAAAAAAAGAGAATGACAAAATTAAAGGTGCAAAGTCATTGCATTGCTTTGGTCAGTGAGCCTTCAGAAGAAGGCAGCATACATTAATAAATCAAAAGTGGTAAAGCATAAATAATACAGATCAATTAATAAAAACACCACAAGCAATTAAGAATTCTCCAGTAAGTAGCATTATAGAAACTTTGAAACAAAACCTGATGTGCTAATTGGGTTTAGTGCATTAGAAAAAAGGAGGGAGTATTTTAATAAATGAAAGGGGAACTATCGTGAAAATTAAAATTTAATATACGCTTCATCATACTGAAATAAGAAACTTTCTAAATACAAACAATTAAACATTATGCATGGTTTCTGAAATAATCAAGTTTATGTTCACTATCCCTCTCTCAGCATCAGTTTCTCTTGATTCTGTCTTCATGCAGGAGTTGGATATTCATTGACAGATAGATTCAATATTATAGGGGAGGCTTCCTTTTCTAGCAGATGTATTAGAGCTCACTCAAATAACTGATTCCAGTACAAACAAATCTAACAAAATAATTACCTTTTGCACAAATTCTGCATGTAGAGAGACAGGATTTCTGGCGATTTAATAGAGTGAGCTCAAATATATATATATATATATATATATATATATATATATATATAGTCAACTACAAGAGGTCCTCTGCACTCAACCCATTATCAATATATTTAAGACAGCGACATTTTGTGCATACTGCTACTAAAAAATGCCTTACCCTTTAAACAACACAGGGATTGTTTGTCCATATATTGCAATATATTTAAGCTGGCCAACTACGTCAAAGTCATCCCATATCTGGCCAGTCCTACGCTTAATTTTCATCTGATTCATTAAGAATTCTATTGCTTCATTATACATTTTACAAAGGGACTAAGTTTTACCTGCAACTTACTAGCTGCTTTCAAAGTAAAACTCCCAAACTTGGCTGCCCTTTTATTAGACACCAGTGGGATCACCTGACTATAGCTGGGAAGGGTGGGAGCTACAACATGGAGCTGGTCACTGCTCCTGTACAACTATAACAAACAAGGGAAAGTTGTGCTTACCACTATTTTTTAAAACCATTAGGCGGGGGTGCAATGAGGGTGTAACAACAAAATACATATAGTCAACTACAAGAGGTCCTCTGCACTCAACTCATTATCAATATATTTAAGACAGCGACATTTTGTGCATACTGCTACTAAAAATGCCTTACCCTTTAAACAACACAGGGATTGTTTGTCCATATATTGCAATATATTTAAGCTGGCCAACTACGTCAAAGTCATCCCATATCTGGCCAGTCCTACGCTTAATTTTCATCTGATTCATTAAGAATTCTATTGCTTCATTATACATTTTACAAAGGGACTAAGTTTTACCTGCAACTTACTAGCTGCTTTCAAAGTAAAACTCCCAAACTTGGCTGCCCTTTTATTAGACACCAGTGGGATCACCTGACTATAGCTGGGAAGGGTGGGAGCTACAACATGGAGCTGGTCACTGCTCCTGTACAACTATAACAAACAAGGGAAAGTTGTGCTCACCACTATTTTTTAAAACCATTAGGCGGGGGTGCAATGAGGGTGTAACAACAAAATACATATAGTCAACTACAAGAGGTCCTCTGCACTCAACTCATTATCAATATATTTAAGACAGCGACATTTTGTGCATACTGCTACTAAAAATGCCTTACCCTTTAAACAACACAGGGATTGTTTGTCCATATATTGCAATATATTTAAGCTGGCCAACTACGTCAAAGTCATCCCATATCTGGCCAGTCCTACGCTTAATTTTCATCTGATTCATTAAGAATTCTATTGCTTCATTATACATTTCACAAAGGGACTAAGTTTTACCTGCAACTTACTAGCTGCTTTCAAAGTAAAACTCCCAAACTTGGCTGCCCTTTTATTAGACACCAGTGGGATCACCTGACTATAGCTGGGAAGGGTGGGAGCTACAACATGGAGCTGGTCACTGCTCCTGTACAACTATAACAAACAAGGGAAAGTTGTGCTCACCACTATTTTTTAAAACCATTAGGCGGGGGTGCAATGAGGGTGTGACCACAAAATACATATAGTCAACTACAAGAGGTCCTCTGCACTCAACCCATTATCAATATATTTAAGACAGCGACATTTTGTGCATACTGCTACTAAAAAATGCCTTACCCTTTAAACAACACAGGGATTGTTTGTCCATATATTGCAATATATTTAAGCTGGCCAACTACGTCAAAGTCATCCCATATCTGGCCAGTCCTACGCTTAATTTTCATCTGATTCATTAAGAATTCTATTGCTTCATTATACATTTTACAAAGGGACTAAGTTTTACCTGCAACTTACTAGCTGCTTTCAAAGTAAAACTCCCAAACTTGGCTGCCCTTTTAAAAAATAGTGGTGAGCACAACTTTCCCTTGTTTATATATATATATATATATATATATATATATATATATATATATAGTGAATTAAGTACCCCCTCTTGTAAAATATAAGAATATTATAAGTTACCGAGGAGTTTCATGACCATGGTCATGGAACTCCAAGGTAACTTCTAATATCCTCATATTTTGCAACAGGGGGTACTTTATTTATTATAATACACAAATTTGTGACAGAAATGACATCAGAACTCACCGTTTATAACTGATGACATCAGAACTCACCGTTTATAAGGATATAATTTACAAGATATTCATGGCTTTTGTGTATTATAGATATAGATCTGAATGAACACAGAACAAAGAGAAACAGATGCTGAGAGAGATATAGTGAAGATAAACTTGATTATTTCAGAAATGGTACAGAACTTTTAAATGATGGATCTAGAAAGTTTCTTATTTCAGTATGCCGAAGCTTATATTCAATTTTCATTTTTGCATTAGTTCCCCTTTAATCCAGAATTAAACATCATTGCCCATTTTGCAAAAAAAAAAAAAGAATATTATTATTGTTTTATTAAAAGAATATTTTCAAAACACCTCACTCAAAAGAGCTGCTGAAAATTACATTTTGTCTCTGATATCACCCTATGTGCAGAGCAGCAGTTAGCTGGATGCTTTAAGCACATGTTAGAATATAAATACAATAGTACCTAAGGGTAAACATTTGTAACATATGTCATTATATATATGAACGACATGACAGTTTTTAGGTTTCTTTTGTTAGTGCTTTGCCTGTTACCTTCAGTCTAGAGTAACAGGATATTCTCCGGAACAGCTAGAAGGCTAATGAGATTGATATTCAACGTTGATCTTGTGTAGTCATGCATAATCTAGCATCTATCTGCCTGTCTATCTGCCTCAAAATCTGAATTGATTTTCTTTTAGAATGAATATTTAATTTTTATTATCAATGACCCATTTATAAATTTATTGCAGTCTGACCCCAGTATCCCTCTCTGTAGATCGCTTGACAGAATTTGCTGACACTGAAACAATATCATAGTTCATTGTTTTTCCTTGTATATCAAACCAATGCATAATGTATTTAATTGTGAGCTGCCACATATTTTGTTCTGCTGAGATAAAATATATTTTTTCTTAGACACCAACAATACATTTCTCTCTTATATTCTCTTATCCAGAAAGCCCCAGGTTCCAAGCATTCTGGATAATAGATCTCATACCTGTAATAGAAGTACGTCTCTAGGTACAGTGGGAAAAGCTAAAATCCTTAAAGGGATTCTGTCATGATTTTTATGATTTTATTTCTAAATTACACTGTAATTTACTCAAAAATTCCTATACCAGCAAGTGTATTTTTCTTTAGTTGTAATATTGGTTTGTAGGCAACAATCTAAGGTCATTTTGCTTTCATGTGCTTTCAGAAAGAGCCAGCACTTTAGGATGGAAATGCTTTCTGGCAGGCTGTTGTTTCTCCTATGCAATGTAACTGTAATGTGTTGCAGTGGGACCTGGATTTTACTATTGAGTGCTGTTCTTAGATCTACCAGGGAGCTGTCATCTTGTGTCAGGGAGCTGTTATCTGGTTGCTGGGGGAGGGGGGGAAGGGAGGGGGTGATAGAACTCCAACTTGCAGTGCAGCAGAAAAGAGTGACTGAAGTTTATCAGAGCACAAGTCACATGACTGGGGGCATCTGGGAAACTGGCAAGATGTCTAGCCCCTTGTCAGATTTCAAAATTAAATATAAAAAAATCTGTTTGCTCTTTTGAGAAACGGATTCAGTGCAGAATTCTGCTGGAGCAGCACTTTTAACTTATGTGTTTTGAAAAAAAATATTTCACGTGACAGTATCCCTTTAAACAAATTCTCAAATGCAGTGTAGTTGGGGACATATTCATGAAGCATTAAATGGTTGTTTCCTAATGCCAGATAAACACATTATGGTGTGCCAGAGCTTGGAAAATAGGAGAGCTGGGAAAATATCAGTTCCTACTCATGCCAGTTTGTGAGCAGTTAGAATGTGCTACTGCCATTGTAGGATAGTTGGGAATGTTGGAATGCTGTGCTACTGCCAGTGTGTGTGAGCACAGGGACTGTGCTACTGTTAGTGCAGGAGAGCTGTAGGAAACCCTTATCTGACAATGTTGCAGAATATAGGAAAACTGTGCTACTGCCAGTGTGGGAAAGTTGGGGATGTTGGAAAACTGTGCTACTGCCATTGTAGGAGAGTTGGGAATAAAGGAAAACATCACTACTGCCAGTGTGGGAGAGTAAATAATGTAAGAAATGCTGGGCTACTGCCAATTAGGAAGAGTTGGGAATGCCAGAAAGCTATGCCACTGTCTATGTGGGATGGTTGTGTGGATGAGGGACGGTTATATGAGCATCAGGAAGTTACATTATCACAATCTGATACAACTAATGTGTCACTATCACATGATGACAGCTTGACTGATATTTAGGATGCCACATTCTGATTTTCTGAGGGTATCCGTTACGCTGCTCATTAATATTTTGAACACCTGTTGGTCATTAGAGAGATAGATTAGTTTAACTGTGTGCTGGTTCCCAGAAAAGCAATAGCAGTACAGAGGAATGAATTTTTTCTTAAATGGGTTTGCAGTTAAAGGACCAGTAACATCAAAAATGTTTTTAAAAAAATATGTTAGTTCAGGTATACCACGAAAAAAACCCACCAAGACCAATTAAACTTTAAAACCGCAAAGCCTTTATTAAGAAATAATTTACAGAAACTCCGCTTGCACTCCTCTTCAGAGAAGGCTATCCGGCGATAGCCAGGGAGAAGAAATCGAGCGACGCACGATGCATTGTCGCCATGTCGTCACTCGAATCGAATTAGTACTATTCCCTAGTAGAATTACACTAAAATAAACTCTAAATTTAAAAATTCAAATTTTCAATTCGACCCTTGATATATCTGCCCATAAGTGTAGCTGATAAACAAAAATTCAATATTTGGCTTGGCCAAACAGACTGTTGAGGAAAATGGATTAAATATAAATAAATACATATATGTAATTTATTTGTTAACTAGTCTTTTTACATCAGTGAACACTTTTCTGTCTGTGGTGTACCATTTATTGGATGTATAGAAAACACCTGTAAATTTTGATGAAAAGTGAGTTAGTGCTCAGTTTTATGTATTTTGCTTTCACTAAATCAGCTAAATCAGTGGTTCCTCCTTGGTCACAATAACTCTTTCTCTTCTTTTGCTTCTTAATTTTATTCTAATTCTGCACACAGCAGGCATAGTTCCACATGACTTTGTTGCAAAAATACACACAGAAAATTCAGCAAGAAAAAAACTTCGAAAATTATTTTGCAATGTTAGCCCAGTATGGCTGTTTCTTAAATAAAATATAGGGATGCACCAAAGCCAAGTGCCTGGCTGAACAGAATCCTTAAAATCATGCATCTTTACATCACACAAACAAGCAAGTTACAAACTGTTTATCTGTAAGTGTTTACCTTCTTGACCCTAATTTGCATATGCCAAGGATATGGATTCGGCAAAATCCCAAAATAGTAGTTTCGGTGCATCCGTAATAAAATACAAACATTCTTTCAGGGAGACATTTTTTTCAACTGTGCTAGAAGAATTACAACTTCACGGTATGACTTTCTTATTAGAGACAGTGGGTATGTGATGATGAGCTGGGTTCCACCTACACAGTCTGCCTATTGTTTACAATGGCTGCCATCTTCAAACATTTGTTCCTTAAATTGATTTTTGAAGTCATTGAGCATTTTAAAACTAATAGATAATGCTTCAAAATTATGCTAGAGCTGAAATAAGATGGCTTATTTTTTCGATAGGTGATGTTCTTTGCTACATATGTAAAGTACAATTACTAGCATACATATGTATGTATACATATGTAAACTACTAGCATACTTTTACCTAAGCTTGAGTGGAATGCAAGGAATTGCAGCTGTTTTGCATATGGAGTGAGACAGTTTGCTTATCCTTTTGTGTGTATCTATACACTTCCATAACTAAGAAAACCTTTGGGAATTCTCCTGGATTTGCCAGTTTGATCTTTTTTTTAAATTATGTATGTATAACTTTATTTCTAAGGCGCTGTTAAAGGGGACCTGTCACCGCAAGAAATAATTCCAAATTCTTTTCTATCAAGTTAGAATTTGTTAGCAAAAGTAACAGAGAATGAACAGTCAGAAAGGTAGGAAGAGAATGTAGCTCTATCCCAGATACTAATTGAATGGAGAATTTGCGTTAGGACAGAATGGTTAACAGTATCAAAAGCAGAAGATAAGTCCAGGAGAATGAGAATAGAGTAAAATCCTTTGGCCTTAGCAGTCTGGAGATAGTTTGCAACTCTACATAAGGCAATCTCAGTGGAGTGTGCAGGTCGAAAGCCAGACTGTATAGGGTCAAGCAGATTATTGGTGCAGAGAATGTTTGTAATACGGGAGAAGACGAGATGCTCCAGAAGTTTAAAGGCTAGCGGTAAGAGACAGACAGGCCAGTAGTTAGACAAACAGGATGGGTCCAGTGGGTCCTTTTTCAGAATGGGCTTGACACAGACCTGTTTGAAAAATGAAGGGAAAGTAGCAGAAGTTAGTGAGAAATTTAATATATGAGTAAGTACTGGTGTAAGGATGGGAGCACACTGTTTTAGTAGAGGCGATGGCATGGGATCAATTATGGCATACAAGGATATCTGTGGTACTCTTGAGTGAAGGTTATATAATTCCTTGTAGGCCACTTCCAGCCCGAGAACCTCCAGTTGTACATCCCTGCATTGGACTTTTTAATTCACAGCATGTCATTGGCTATTTCAGTTCAGTAACGCAGTAAAGGAACACATGGTTCTGAAATAGGCTGCAATACCTGCAGTATGTACCTTTATATGTGCATTATTACAGCTAGTACATTCATGTCTCCTTTACTTAACCAAGAACAAATGAAATTAAATAAAATCAATAGTTATATATTATATATAATATTCTTATATATAGAGATGGTTTACTTTTAGCTTGTGAAGAGTACAATATACAAATAATTAATTTCTTCTGCGAACAGGCTAACATTAAATTCTGCTTTCTTTTGTTTTAGGTAACAACTCCTATATTCTGCTTTGGATCTTGGTGTGCTGCTTCAAGGTTGTTCTCAGATCATATCTAAGAAAGTACATTTTCCCAGTGTACCTATAAACAGGTTAGTAAAGATTTAGATGCATTGTCCATAACTGGTCATAGTGTATGTATGATTAAATGGAATTTTATGTGACTGTTTTTATTTGTACCAGTGTTAAAGGGTCAAACTGTGTGTCAGTGTAGTTCAATTGATTACATGAAGTGGGATGATTATTTCACATACCACATGTTCAATAACTGCATTTTACTAAATTATGTTTTGTATTTTCAACAAAGAAGTCTATGGAGCCTCTTAAAGGGCACCTGCCACTAAATAGTTTCTCCTACCAAAGGTGCAGGCTAAAACATAAGTGTGTTTTTATTTGTTTATTTTAAATGTCCCTGCCAGCGCTAGGACACCCACACCTGGTTGAAACTCCCAGTGCAAACAGCCATTTTGGGTAGTGCGCATAATGAGCATCTGATGTAGGCACCTTGTAATCTGATGTCATGCACATGTGCATGATGGGCGAATTGTAACTCTTGATCATTATGCACATATGAGCCCCAACTTCCCCGCTCGCAGTAGCCGCTCCCTCATGGTGTATGTGTCCTAACGCTGATGGGTGCAATTTTTTTTAAATAAAATGACTGTTTTCCCAATAGGAATTCAGGTTCTATTGGTCCGCAACTTTGGTGTGGGAAACTATTTTAGGGTAAAAGGTTCCCTATAACAATAAAGTGCAATTGTGATATTTAACTAACCCCTACTCCTCATAATAGTATACATCCTATCCTTCCTCAGCACAGCAAGACAAGTGTGTTTCAAAAAAGTCTTTCACAAAAGAATTGAGTTTAAGTTTTCTGCATGTGTTTATATGTATGTTTTAAAGACTTGCAAACCAGGTTCAAGTCCCCCAAATATATCCAGTTGTACTGGACATTCTAATTACTGTATTATAGATGTGGACCCTCTGATCCAAAAAGAGACAACATTTGTAGAATATGTTCTTTGGGTACATTTCCCCTTACAGGTTCCTTGTGCATAATAAGCATTATAGGTTCATAAGATGTTGAAGGCTGCTTAGGACAGCTGAGAATGAGAATGACAAACATTGGGCAAAAGGAGACAACCTTGAATCCATTTTATTGACCCTCATTACTTTTTTGCCCTTAAATAAAAATACAAAGGCCAACAAAAGCTAAATAAAAAGGAAGGCAAATTAAAACATGAGAATTAGCAATTCTGATTGTCTTGCACCATTTTGACTGTTGGTATTGAAAAGGAAGCTAGGGCTTAGAGTCTTATTGTATTATCAGAAAATACTGCAATATCCAGTACAGGTATAGGGTACAGATATACTATATTATCCAGAATGCTTGGGACCTGGGGTTTACCGGATAAGGGATATTTTCATCATTTGGATCACCATACCCTGTCTGCTAAAAACTTTTAAATCCTAAATAAACCTAATAGGATTATCTTGCCACCAATATGGATTAATGCATCTTAATTAGCTTTAAGTTCAAGGCACTGTTTTATTATTCAAGCACAAAAACCTGTTTTTTCTTCTTTAAACTAAAAATAACCTCTAGACTGCAAAAGTGTAGTTTCTAAGCTGTCTGATGCCAGTAGGTTAAATGTGCCCTGTTGTAGCTCTGAAATTGGAACCTGTGGATTTAGAATAGTTGCTAATCAGTTGCCTGTTTTAATCATCCATTGAGCTATGGCTCAATAGTAAAGTCACTGAACCACATCAGACCTTGTTTTATGTCTTCGTAATAATGAATGTGGTACATCTTTGGGACCTTGGATTAGAAAGACACACTGTTTTTTTCCCTATAAAATGTAGTCAATTTCCAACCAAAATGTATGTCAATGAAACCCCAGGGCAATTGCACCAATGCTAGTCAGCAAAAGCAGAAAACTCAGCTTTGAATTATTTGTTAGATCACAGCCAATCTGGAACGATGGAGACACTCATTTTCATGCCATCTAAACAATAGCCTACCACTGATCTGTTGGATACATGGAATATTTTACTAATAACTCCAACTTGCAGTGCAGCAGTAAAGAGTGACTGAGGTTTATCAGAGCACAAGTCACGTGACTGGGGGCACCTGGGAAACTGACATGTCTAGCCCCGTGTCAGATTTCAAAATTAAACATAAAAAATGGATCTTTTGAAAAACGGAATTCAGTTCAGAAATCTGGTGGAACAGCACTATAAACTGATGCATTTTAAAAAACAAACAAACATGTTTTTCCATGATAGTATCCCCTAAAGATAGGCCAATATACAACCTCAACTGCACATACCCTGATTTTACGTTTCCCTCATTTTAAACTTTTTTTATGGCCCTACCAATACAGTATATAATGCATTTCCTTGATTTTACATTTTCTTGGATTTTACCCCATTTGTTGTCTACTGGAAAACATAAATGGGGATTCTACTGTATGTTGCAAAACAGTATGCCTTTAGCAGACAACATTGCATTCAGGGAAAGTGGTTTTATGACCGCCTATGTCTCTATGAATACTTGCTCTTGTTTGGCCATATGTTAGTGTAGTCACATTGCTTTTTTATTTTTTGTGAAGGTCGAAGCTGAAATACAACTGTTAGATGAGGATAAATTTCAGCGATGCTTTTGTATATAGTCCGGAACACAAAAATTGCTTGTTGCAATAACATGAGTCATGAGAAAAATTTTACTCTTTGGCTATATCCCAAAATATTCCCAGTATAGCTGGTGCGAAGATGAAGAATTGGTTTGAAACTTCATTCTGTGTGCCCTTTCTGTTCCAGGATATGTTTTGTTTTTTTATGGATTGGAGATTAATGTCTTAAAATACTAAATGATGGCAGGAATGAAGTGGAGGTAGAGTATAAAAGTGTGGTCTTCCCAAATTTTTAATTATGTTCAGGTCCTTTTTCCAGAAAGACAAACGGGCCGATGGTCAGCCGCTAATAAGAACGCACAGGGTTTGTAAATGGTAATTGGTAGAAGTATTTTCTTCCCTCTACTTCTAACTGTGTACAGAGCAATAAAGTACCAGTATAGTTTCCATTTCTTAAGTCAGACAGGGATAATAGAGGTGTGGTGTGGCAGTTAGCCACTAATGCTGTTTGTTTGCTAAGTGGATGCCTATATAGCAAAGAAGCTGGCTGCAGAGAAGGCTGTCACACTATGGACATTTTTTGTGCAGTTTGTTCAATTTCCAAGCAATTTTTGGTGTATGCGTGGGCTATTCAAGTGAATGATCTGGCAAGTTAAACAATCGTTGCTTTCACCAGCATTAGTTAACCAAAAAACTGACCCTGCCAAATCGAGACTTAATTCTCCATGATCCATTGTATGGAGGGCTTTGCTGGACTTGGAGCTACATATACATAGCAATCTGCCAGATCAACCTGCTGAAGCTGATTGTTGCTTCTTCAAAGTGGGTTTTGAAGAATCACTTTTCTTGCTGCACTGCAGCTGCAGTGAACAAATTGTTAACTGGTCAGAGAACATAGGTTTGGAAGGTTATTTGTTAATACAAACTGTCTGCATAGATTAGCAGGGGCACATTTTTTGAGACTTGGAGGTTTTGTTAAGCTGTGGAATAATATTTCAGTTCAGAGCGTTTGGATGGAAACCAGTTTTGAGGGCATTAAAAGCAGCCTATGAATCGAATTTGAGTTAACATCTTAATATTCTTACCAGAGGTTTAAAAGGTGGCTTGTTTATAAATGGAAGCTTAAAGGGGAACACCACACAAACATAACTTGAGCTTTTTGATAAGTAAATATAATTTCAAGCAACTTTGCAATGTACATCAATTAAAAAATATGCAGACTTTTTAATTGTTTGGAACTGTTCCCTAAACCTAGCCCCCTTCTCTCCTGCTGATCTGTCTGACTACTTTGCTGAGCTGGCTGATAACTGTTACTTTGTATCACCAGCCATCTGTCCTTAGCCTGTATCCCCCAAACCCCACAATTCCCTGCACACATGATTTCAATAAGTAACGGAACATCACAGTGCAATGCATTGTGGGTGACATAGTTCCTGCATGCTGTCTGTAAGCTGTGGAGAAGTTGTTTTGTAACATCAGTATTTAGTCCCTACCAGGATTTCAAATGATGCAGAAAGAGAAGAACTGTTAAACAGCTGGATTTCATCATAGAAAATGGCATTTATTCATACTTTTTGAAGAAACAGGTTACTGTGATGGGTATATTAGGGGTTTGTGTGTTATGTGGGCCTCTTTATCAAATTTTGGTTTGGAAGCCGGAGTTCCCCTTTAACCTGCCACATAATACAGAAAGGGATTTGTGTTACAAATCCCATGAATTCAGCATGAATGTCACTTTCATTTCTGTGCTCTGCGTTTCTCATTTAAAGCACCGTGGGGCTATAACGTGCTCTTCGCCAGAAGCAAAGGTCTTGCATCTTCGAGGCCTGACAGCACATGTAATGACAAGTTGTTTCTCTGTTAGGTCACGTCCAGCCTTTATTTAAAATAGTTGGCAAGTGTCTGCCCGCAGAGGCTTAGGCTTTCTTCCTTGGAATATGCTGCAAAAGGATTTAGTAAACCACAGGAGTGACCTTTAGAGCTTAATTTTGTCTGGACCCCTGTGGCACTTTGCATGCAGTTGGCTGACTAGTTAGAAAATCTTTAGCTGCTTCATATATCTTCATATTGGCAGAATAGGAACGATCGTATTGTACATTAAAGCTGCATTCACTAGAACCAAATATAAATGATTCTCTTGTTATTATATGGTATAATGTCATGTTTCACTTATTTGTCCCATCCTAAAGCTTCAGCAACAGATGTCGGATAATGTTTGGAACACCGAAGCTCCCATTAAACTGTATAGCTTTCCACTCAGTGCCAATGTAAATTCCACCTATGTGTTCCCTCATACACATGCACAAAACAATCTACTTTGCTACTCTTTGTTATCTTTATCTGCTATTTGGCACAGCATTCTTACCTGTGCCAGTAAGTGTAACTGATCCTTATAGAGGTATTCATGCGTGATAGAAAACATACAGTATTAGAGTAAAAACTTTGTTTGAATGTAGATGGTGCATTAGAGGAAGCTTACACCAGCTCCATACAATGGGAAATAGAGTAAAAATCACTGCACTGGACTCAATGCAGCTAATGCTACCAGTGAAGGGACTGATCAGTTCAAAAATAAAAAATTACACCTACTGAAAAGATTAAATTTTTATTGGTTTTAAAAAGATGACACAAATTCCCACACGAGGATTAGGAATGTTAATGAATACAATGAGATGTCATTAGGTAAATTGAGGAATGTCTGGAGGGTGCTATTTAGGCTAATAGGGCATATGGTTATCTAGCAAAGCCAAGAGTATTCATATGTGCCGAAAAGTCTCTAATAAAGCCCTTTATAGCCACCATACAATCAATACATATCTGTAACATAGTTACCTGGTTTACTTTATTAGGAATAGGAATTTTAGATGGAATGTTACCACTATAACATGGCACATGGAGAATTCAAAAGTTTCAAGTTCCTTTTTTTGTTATTGTCAAATGAAATACCAAAAGGTGGAGGCAGCAATTAATGTTCTAGTTTCTGATCGCTGCTTTTCTATATGCTGCACTGTAAACATGTTCTGATTGATATAGTTTCTTTACCGACCTCCACGGTGGAGCGAGTAGGAAAGAATGGGCAGGTGACATGCTCAGTTGCAACAAGCTCTCCACTCTACATAATCTTTTTTTTTTCTGGATAAATTCCTCTTGCCGACTGAATTCCCCACTTTGATCATTTCAAGGCTCATGAAAAAAGAGAAAACAAATGAGGGCACATTGGATTACAGTGGAAGCTTGTTTGTTAAATCAGCGTCAGGTAGAGGCTGCCTTTTGTCTTGCTTGCATGCATGAGTGCTGCGAAGACTTTGTGTTGCAGGAGCTATTCATAAGAAAGTTGCCCTTAAGGAAAGTTTTTTTGCACAAGAAAAAAGTGGGTATGGGATTTTTCTGTTGTTGAGGAGTTACTTACAGCTATTATATTTCTTTATTCATTGAGTTTAACTACACAAGGTGTCACATGGAGGAGCTAACTCTCTACCTTCCTTCTTTAAAAGGAAACTGCAAACTGTATATGGAAATATCAGCATTTGGGTATTTACTGAGATATTGCAACAGTTGTTTTCTGGATTTTTGAGAACAGGCACTCTCAGGAATATTTTGGACATTTTCTTTACATTGTTAGCCATGCAGCTTGACCAGACTGCTATGTGTATTGTATTGGTTCACAATAGCTTCATACTGGAAGCAATTTAGGCTAAGAAGGCTAATTTGCAATGCCCCACACAGTGTGTAAACTGTAAAAAAAAAAAACAGCATTCCAGCATTTTTTTGCACTTTACACTGTGCAAATAGCCGGAGGCCTCTGTGCTCCATTCAGGTGTTTGAGATTTTTTCATGCTTTTCATGCCCAACTTTGCAGTTAAATACTGTATATATAATATTGGTAAATTAAGGGGATTCAGGTTGAAAAGAGTGTATTGATTTACTCATACAGCACTCACATACAGTACTGTGTATGGGGTTTTGGCATATTTTTGAGTACAGCAGAATGAGTGGATGGTTTCAGTAAAGTGTGAGTATTCTTTATTTAATATTTAACAGGAACGTATTGACTGCACTTCTCATATGAAATCTAGGGGGCACATTTACTTAGCTCGAGTGAAGGAATAGAATAAAAAACTTCGAATTTCAAATGTTTTTTTTGGCTACTTCGACCATCGAATGGGCTACTTCGACCTTCGACTACGACTTCGACTTCGAATCGAACGATTCAAACTAAAAATCATTTGACCATTCGATAGTCGAAGTACTGTCTCTTTAAAAAAAAACTTCGACCCCCTAGTTCGCCACCTAAAACCTACCGAAGTCAATGTTAGCCTATGGTGAAGGCCCCCATAGGCTTTGCAATCTTTTTTTGGTCGAAGAAAAATCATTTGATCGATGGATTTAAAATCCTTCGAATCGAACAATTCGAAGGATTTAATCGTTTGATCGAACGATTTTTCGTTCGATCAAACGAATTGCGGTAAATCCTTTGACTTCGATATTAGAAGTCGAAGGATTTACATTCGGCAGTTGAATATCGAGGGTTAATTAACCCGAGATATTCGACCCTATGTAAATCTGCCCCTAGTACTACAGTAAAGAGGGTTCCCCAAGCAAAAAGGGTACTTTTGCTCCAGATGAATCTGTACTATTGTGTAGCAATGTTGTTATGTGAAAAATCATTCTATTCCCATTCAGTGGGCAGTGTATTCCCTAGTTCTGGTATGATTTATTTCTAGACAGCAGTTCTGTCCTGTATTTTGGTGTGGATTTTAGATGCTCAGGATATTCTGTGTTGTTCTTATTAGAATTATCTGTTTTTATACATATATATTTAATGGTTTTCTTTCTTCTTTATTTTTCTTTCTTTCTTCTTTATTTTCCTTCAAAACAGTACCAAATTAGAACCCAACCATACCAGTCCATTCATTAGTAAATATCACCCAAATATAGTTAATTAAATAATGAGAATGCTTTTTATCTACAGTTTCCGTAAGCAAACCTTCCTGCTACTAACCTTAAAGGAGAGCACAAAGTTGGAAGTCATTGATCCAGTTGATATCCATCATGTATTGACATATACTACTGGTTAAAAAACTGCGTTCTGATCACTAGAGGAATGGGGCTTACTGAGTGGAAATCTCTTTTCTGAATTAGCTAATGGGGACACTGGCTGAGAAGAGAATCTGTTATTTCCCAATCCCAAGATTGGGTTACTCCCCCCCCCAGCAGCCCATAAGCAGAACAATGTGACGGTAACCAGATAGCAGCTCCCTAACACAAGATAACAGCTGCCTGGCAGATGTAAGAATAGCACTCAATAGTAAAATCCAGGTCCCACTGTGACACATTCACTTACATTAAGTAGGAGAAACAACAGCCTGCCAGAAAGCAATTCTATTCTAAAGTGCTGGCTCTTTCTGAAAGCACATGACCAGGCAAAATGACCTGAGATAGTGCCTACACACCAATATTACAACTAAAAAATACTCTTGCTGGTTCAGGAATGAAATTTTATATGGTACAGTGAATTATTTGCAGTGTATGCAGTGTAATTTAGAAATAAAAACTACATCATAAAAATCTTGACGGAATCCCTTTAATGAAACATGTCTTTTTGACCAGTGAACTAATCCTTCTCACAATAAGCTGACGGTTTTCAAGCACTACAACTCCCAGCTTCATCTCAGTATGGTATACAAAGGTTATGTTTTCCCCTTTATACGAATGTATTTCTGCTTGTCCGCAAAACCACTGAAAATGTTTTATGTACACAGGAAGTTTGTTTAGAATTATATTTTTTTCATTACTTGGATCAATTTCCCCTTTAAAAGACACAGCTGCACTTTATAAGTCACTGCTCCATTATAAAAAGTGAGGGCAAGGAAGGGATTGCAACACACAATTTAGCACAATAACTATTACAATTTATTCTTCTATGCAACACAAACTGTGTTTCACTGTTTCTTTTAAAAATGTCAGCAAGCAACATTAGCACTTAAATGAACATTGGCACAGCACGACTTAATTATTTGCATATTTGTTTTTATATGACCCCACTCATGCACTTAAGACTAAGGGGCAGATTTATTAAGGGTCGAAGGGAAAATTTGAATTTTCTAATTTTTTTTTTGGTCAAAACTCTCAAAGTTGAATTGTGAATTATCCAAACTCGATTCGAGTTTTAATTCGAATTTTGAAATTTATCATACTAGGGCCCTTTAAGAACTCTTATTCGACTATTCGTCACCTATAACCTGCCGAATTGCTGTTTAAGTCATTGGGAGAGGGATCAATTAGGTGATGTTTACAGCCTTCCTGACTCGAATCGAGTTTTTTAAATTTGATTCGAGTTTTTCTAATTCAAATCTAATTCAATTTGAGTTTTTCTAATTCGAATGAAATTCAATTTGAGTTTTTCTAATTAGAATCTAATTTGATTTGCGTTTTTTTAATTAGAATCAAATTCAATTTGAGTTTTTTGGTCGATTAAATTCGTCTGAGCTGAGAAAATACAATTTTATTAATAAATTACGATTGGTCGAATTTCGAGTTTATGGGAGTTTTAAATAACTCGAAATTCTACCCTTAATAAATCTGCCCCTTAAATGCCACATGTTCTCTGTTGGCCAAATGCTTCTGTAAAAGCATGGAATGCTAAATTTTCTTGGACACATGAGAAACCTTGCTTTGGCCACAAAAAGTAATTCAAACTTTTGATTTTAATAATTGTTTTGTTGTTGTTATCAAGTAAAATATCCACTGGGGTTAGTACCCAAGCCAACGTATTTATAACAGTTTATTGAATTCCACATTGTTATCCCTCAAACAGAACACAGGCAACACAGAGAAAAAAGGAGGAGCTCAGTGACCAAAATCCTCTTGCACTGAGTGGGACATTGATTCTATGGAGCCATGGAGGAGAGACTGGAGTAAGGAAAAGTAATAAGAAGAAGTAATGGAGTAATTAATGATAACCAAATAAAATAAAAGATATAGCAATTAGCCCTGATTTTATTTGAAGTAAGTGCCAGCCCTTGATATATTTATTTGACTCTGAAGTTTGAATGTTCTGAAGTTTCTTTGCTGTGTCATGTTCAAATTATCAGAGGTGCCAATTGAGAAAGAATCTGTCCAGACACATTTGTCTGTAAATCAGTCATTCATGGCAGCACAAGTCCAGGGTGTGTAACTCAATTCTTATAAATTTTGGCTGCTGGGGAACCATGGGAGCTGGATTCATGTGTTTGGGACCAGAGATTCTGTGTATGCTAAGCAAATAGCTCTTAAGGATATGAATTTATTGATGTATATAATTATGTATATATTCCTTGAGTAGGAAGGTCTCACTCAAATCCTTCCAGTGTAGTCCCTGATTCTTTCTGATTCTGTGCAAAATTAAGCTTGGAGTTTATAGAAGATTAGCTGTAGAACTAAGGCAAGGCACACATGTACACCATTAACCCCAAAGAACGAGTATTATTCCTCTAATACCTCTGAAGGGTAAATGGGTATTGTTGCATGCAGTTGCCAACAAATACCCCTCTGTGTGCTAATTTTAGAATTGCTCAGGGTAATGGCCTAGTGATTAATCCTATGGAGGGGTATTTGTGAGCCCGAAAATGCCCTGTGTGCCATTACCCAAAGGGAAGGTTATTTGTTTAGTGCATTGTACATGCCGTCTGCCCTAGTGTCGCTCGAGACATAATGCTGATTTTTTATTTTTTGTACGGGTCAGTAAAAAGTAAAAGCCTAAAGCCATAAAGAAATTTTTTATTGTCTTGATGGGTTTATTTTTTATGTAAAACTGGTAATATCCTAAAACTATTTGTGTGGGTATAGTTCCTCTTAAAAGCAGAGGTTTTAGGACTCTAAGGGCTCTAACATACGGGTGATTGCTTCTGCCTTTTTCAAACAAATGCTGATTGAGATAAAACGCATAATCGCATTTTTTTGCTGCAGCTAAGATCATTTTTTTCCATTCCAAACACAAACCTCTGTTCTATTGATAGCTGCACAAAAAAATGCAGCAGGCTGTGTCTAAACAAACGCAAATGGAGTAAAACCCAACTCAGAACAGCCTGACAGACTATAATGGAATCAATTAGTGATTGCGGTTTTTCGCACTTAAACCTGAATTAACACAGGAAAAAATGCCCATTGTGCTACATACAAGCGTTTTTTAATGTGTTTGATGAGTGTTTGGGACGTAAGCTAATGTGTTCAGGTGAACTCAAACCTGCATTATATTCTGCCTGGTCATGAGCATTGAGGTTTTTTTTTCACTTTATTTGGCTTTCATTGCGTGTTTTTAGAAGCAATATGGTGCATTTTTTTGCACTTGACAAACATTCATAAACCAATAGAATACAGGGTTTTAATTTGGAACTGGCATAAACACATTAAATCTGCATTTAAAAAATGCATATAAATGCAATATATGTTTTTTTGTGCTTAGCATGTGTTTGTAAATGCATAAAAAATATTTGTGTGTAAGAGACAGAAATGTTTTATGAGCTGTCCGATCGACTAAATGACCGAATGATGAGCACACAGATGGTCTGAAAATCATATAAAACAAATGTTTGTATGAATTTATCTTTGCGTCTATGGTCGACTTTAGCAATTCAACTAGAGTGTTCTCCAAATATCTTACTTGCGACCCTAATTTATCGTATAGGTGAGTAAAAAAGTGGTATACCTAAATGGCAATAGCAATTGTCTGGAAACAGATCCGCACACACTCAATTGAATGCAGTCGGGAATATACTCCTTTTATTATGCCACAGTAATTTAACGTTTCGGGGGAAACCCTCCCTCCATCCTTACCTAAATTGCATCCTAACAGGTGTTCAGGCTGCCCCCCCCCAGCCACAGTTCTGGGGCAGAGCTAAAGACTGCAGGAGATTCTTGACATTTTTCAAGGTTAATTAAGAATAGTGTATTTTCGTGCCTTTACGTTGGTATACAGCAGCAATTTATGGAATCTGGGAAGATTTAGTGAGTCCTAGTAATCTGCAGAAAGGAAAATGAATGTACCGTATGTATACATACATATGTATACATAACTAAAGGAACACAAAAAGGGAGGCACATTTATCAAAGGTTGAATTTTGAATTCATGTGAGTTTTTAAAAACTCCCCTAAACTCCCATAAATTCGAAATTCGACCAATCTAAATTTATTAATAAAATCAAATTTTTTTAAACTTGGATGCATTAAATTGACCCGAAAACTTAAATCGAATTCGATTAGAATTTTAAAAACTTGTTGTTTGCAGCCTTCCTGACATTTCGGAGAAAAAACTTGAATGTCAGGAAGGCTGCAAACAACTCCAAATTGATCCCTGGACCTCTTCCATTGACTTAATCATTTCGAATTTAGCAGATTTTAGGTGGCAAATAGTGGAATGTGAGTTCTTAGAGTTCAAATCGAATTTGAATAACTCTCTAGTCGAATTTGACAATTTTGACCATAAAAAAATTTGAAAATCCTTGATAAATCTGCCCCTTAAAGTGCATACACATTTTCTTTTATGTGTGAATCTGATTCATTCAAGGTTTCAGATATGGTACATTCAAGATTTACAAAAAATCTAAATCTTGGTAAGTCACATTTAATCAATCTGAAGCTGAATGCTTGATGTTGTGCCCTCTAGATTGTCCAGATGGCATTGTATACATGTATTTATTTAAGTGGAAGCTTGTATAATGATTGCCCTGGGAGAAGAATTCATATGCACATGTATGGCAATAAAGTCATATAACATTAGGTTTTGTGCTGCGAGCAAGGAAGCCTTAGCAGATGCAAACAATATAACAACTCATTTTATCAGATTTTATTGCTAAATATTTAAATAATAGTAATGGTAGTAAAAATTCTATAGAGCAAGGGCAGAGACACACTCAGATTCGGGGAGATTAGTCGCCCACCGACAAATACCGTATATACTCGAGTATAAGCCGACCCGAGTATAAGCCGAGGTACCTAATTTTACCTACGAAAACTGGGAAAACTTATTGACTCTAGTATAAGCCTAGACACAACTACAGCCCTGTCTCCCAGCAGCGCACATTCTGCCAAAGCGACCCCCCCAGCGATCAACCGGACTTCTTTGCAAAGTTGATGGTGACAGAGAATTGCCAAACGGATTACTGTGTGTATTGTCCCACTGTCCCACTAACATGTGCAGAGGGTGCTGTTTGATATTGCCATCACTGTTATTCTTTCATATAACCAACAGAGGGCGCTGTGTGATATTGCCATCACTGTTAATCTTTCAAATAACCAACAGAGGCCGCTGTGTGATATTGCAGTCACTGTTAATCTTTCATATAACCAACAGAGGGCACTGTGTGATATTGCAGTCACTGTTATTCTTCCATATAACGAACAGATGGCGCTGTGTGATATTGCAGTCACTGTTATTCTTTCATATAACCAACAGATGCCACTGTGTGATATTGCAGTCACTGTTATTCTTTCATATAACCAACAGAGGGTGCTGTGTGATATTTCAGTCACTGTTATTCTTTAATATAACCAATAGAGGGCGCTGTGTGATATTGCAGTCACTGTTAATCTTTCATATAACCAACAGAGGGCGCACTGTTATTCTTTCATACAACCAACAGATGGCGCTGTGTGATATTGCAGTCACTGTTATTCTTTCATATAACCAACAGATGGCGCTGTGTGATATTGCAGTCACTGTTATTCTTTCATATAACCAACAGAGGGCGCACTGTTATTCTTTCATATAACCAACACAGGGCATTGTGGGATATTGCAGTCTCTCCCCAAGTGTACTGTTGGTATAGGAATGATTAAAAGTGACTGCAATCTCAGCTAGTCGGGTCGGGTACCGCTGACCCGAGTATAAGCCGAGGTAGACTTTTTCAGCACATTTTGGATGCTGAAAAACTCGGCTTATACTCGGGTATATACGGTATCCTCTTCTTTGGGGCGACTAATCTCCCCAAACTGCCTCCTGCCAGCTAGAACGTAAATCACCGGCGGGATGGCAATCGGTGTGCTTCGTTTTCCGAAGTTACCCAAAGTCGCCATCCTGCTGAGTGTGTCTCTACCCAAAAAGTGTTTCTTTTCCAAAGATTTGTGTGCCTTTCAACTTCACGATTGCAGCACCTTCTAGTTTTTTTTTTTTATTTTGCTACTTTTTTTATAGAAATAGATTCCACTTGTTAAATCAACACAGAAAGGAGGAGAGACTCCAAGGATTTGGAGGAGTCTCTGCACTAAGTAAAAAATGTTGGGAGTTTATGAAAAAACACTGGGAAAGGAATGTGGTATGTATTTCAACAATAAATAATGGAAGGTGGTAATGGGTCACAGGGCACATAATAACCTTGCTGGTCAAGGGAGGTACCCCCGAATTTATTTTTCTAATGGAAGTTATCTTTCAGCTTCTAATAAATTGTCTCTAGCAGGTTCATAGTACTGATATATGTTTCCTAACCATTCATGGGAAGTTGTATTCTGTGGGAGAATGTCAGCAGCAGGAGTGAATTGTAGATGACAGGCCAAAGTCCAACGAAACTCTTCATAATTCGAAATTAGAAGGGTGATAAAATCTCACAGCTGAATGTGTGAAGTTTTGTGTACCTCCCAACATTTCCATTCCCAATTCAAATGTCGGCATATTTTGGCATAGCTATAGTGTATGCGCCTTTTAGAGTTTGCAATTAAATAATTAACGAGGGAAGTATATAGTTAGTGCAGGAACTAAGCTCTGTTATTTCTGCGCTTATTTAAGAAATGACTTGCTTTATTCTGTCCTTTGTATTCACAAATGCTCTCTGGAACATCAACACCATTTGAATCTTATTGAATTCATTCTAATCAATATGTTTAAATGATTATTGTATTTGTAAATCTAAAGGTGTTGGACCCCCCCATTCTCACTATTAAATATAAAGTCCTGCATTTAAATAAAGATCATATTTTAGTGCTGATTAATTATTATTAGTTAAATAAAACATTACTAGTTTATTTTACTAGGGCCATGCTAACCAACCTTTTCCATGTTAAATGACCTTATATACAAAATGTTCAAGGGCCTGTATTATAGCAAACAGGGTGACTCAAGAACACTTTAACAATGCTTGTACTCCGTTCCCTTTTAACCATAATGGGAGGGGGCTTTTTTTGGGTATTGTAGATGCTGGATTGTTAGACAAGGATTTTGACTGCTTTGTTTTTAGTTTCTTAAAAATGCAGTGGACAAAATGATCTTAAAACGGTGGTTCAGCTGTAAGTTAACTTAGTATGTTATAAAATGACTAATTCTAAACAACTTTTCAATTGGCCTTCATTTTTATAGTTTTTGAATTATTTACCTCCTTCTTCTGATACTTTCCAGCTTTCAAATGGAGTCTAAAAACAAACAATCTAACAACAAAAGCTCTGTAAGGGCAAGGGCACACCAGGAGATTCAGGGAGATTTAGTCGACGCCTGCTCTTCTATTTCCGAAGTCCCGAAATTTCCTTATGAGGCAACTTTGGAAATCGAAGCGCAGCGAATGCCATTGCGCTGGTGTTTTCTCATTATAGCAGGCGGAAGGCAGTTCGGGGAGATTGTAGCCCCGCAGAAGAGGCGATTAGTCGCCAGGCGACTAAATCTCCCGAATGTGCCCGTGTGCCCCTGCCCTAAGGCTACAATTTTATTGTTATTGCTACTTTTTATTACTCCTCTTTCTATTCAGTGCCTCTCTTGTTTATATTCCAGTCTCTTATTCATATCAGTGTATGGTTGCTAGGGTAATTTGGACCCCAACAATGGATTACTGAATTTGCAAACTGGAGAGCTGCCACATAATAAGCTACAAAAAAAAAAACAGAAAAGAACCCTATAGGGTGTTCTATGAAAATGGAAATTTTAGGAGCTATACTGGGGTTCCTTCCAGAATTGATTGTTCAGTAAGTAAAAGGGAAGGAGAAGGAAAGGCTACAATTAAGTAAGCTTTATTAGAAAGGTCTATATAAATACACCAGTAAACCCTCAAAGTAATTCTTCTTTGAGTCCTCTGTCAAAAGAAACACTGCATCTCTATCCTTCTTTTGTGTACACATGGGCTTCTGTATCAGACTTCCTTCTTTCAGCTTAAACCTCCAGGGCAGGGCTTGAGCATGCTCAGTTTGCTCCTCTTCTCCCTCCTCCCCTCCCTGCGGTAATCTGAGCCCAGATCTATGAGTGAGCAGTGAGAGACTCAGGCAGGAAGTGATGTCACAGCAAGCTAATATGGCAGCTGCTATCCTCGGGTATGGTAAAGTATTCTGCAGAATAAATATAGTGTTATAGCTAATCTATTGGCAATAAATAGCCTCTGTAGCTTTCCATCTTCCTTAAAGGACAACGACAGTTAAACTAAAGAAGTAGCTAGAAATGTTGTACATTATGTTTTGGGGTTCTGTACAAGCCCAAGGCAACCACAACCCTTTAGCAATGAAGATCTGTGTCTCTGAAGATGCCCCAGTAGCTCCCCATCTTTTTTTCTGCTTATTTACTGCACATGCTTTGTGCTGCTGTCAGTTACTGAGCTTATGGACCGACTCAAAATAAACAGTACACCAAGGGGCAGATTTATCAAGGGTCAAATTTTAAATTTGAATTCAAAAAGACCAACTGAAATTTATTTTAAAAAAATCAAAGTTTTTTTTTGGCCAAATAGGTCAGTTTTCGATCGAATAGGTCAGTTTTTGATCGAATTCGAATCGTAATAATCAATGTAATAGTGCATTAGATCGAATTCGATTTAAAGTTTTTCCAAAAGAAAACTTCTAGTTTTCAAAGTCCACCAATTGACTCCATATAGGAGGTCCCCCAAAGGCTAAAACAGCAATCCGGCAGGTTTTAGATGGTCGAGGTTGGATTTACAGTACATGATAAATTTCTAAATTTGAATTTTTGAATTTTTTTCAAATTCAAATCAAATTTGGACTATTCCCTAGTCGAAGTATACAAAAATTATCTTTTCGAATTTTCACTTTGACCTTTGAATATAAATATCACAATACAAGGCTGCAGACCTGAAAGTGCACATCCCTAAAATGGGAATATTACTTCCAAAGCAACATTTTGGTTATATTCTGTAATACCTAATCTGGAATGTAAGTATGTATCCCAGAAGCAGGAGGGCTATCATAGTGTGTAGCACAAGCTTGCTAAGGGTGCTTCATATCTCACTTGATAGCCCATAGATCACTTGAATACAGTAAAGCTGACTCAGACTGCAGGAGTGGGTGATGGGTCAGTCTGATGTGTCACTCATTTGTCTGCTTATTAGGAGACTGCAGGCCTGACTTTGGGCTCCCAACGGTCACACTGGGTAAGTGTTAATAAAATACACTTTTTAATACAAAAATGTAAATGAATCAAAAAACAAAGTTCAGTAATGCTTTGCCTAGATTACTTGCTGTGTTACAGTACTCAGTGACAATTTGGGGCAGATTTACCTAGGGTCGAATATCGAGGGTTAATTAACCCTCGATATTCAAAGTAAAATCCTTCGAATATCGAAGTTGAAGGATTTCGCGCTATTGCTACGATCGAACGATCGAAGGAATAATCGTTCGATCAAGCGATTAAATCCTTCGAATCAAATGATTCGAAGGATTTTAATCCATCGATCGAAGGATATTCCTTCAATCAGAAAATTGTTAGGAAGCCTATGGGGACCTTCCCCATAGGCTAACATTGGCCTCGGTAGGTTTAAGGTGGCGAACTAGGGGGTCGAATAATTTTTTAAAGAGACAGTACTTCGACTATCGAATGGTCGAACTATTTTTAGTTTGAATCGTTCGATTCGAAGGTCGTAGTCAAAGGTCGAAGTAGCCAAAAAAAACATTCGAAATTCGAACTATTTTTCCTCTATTCCTTTATATTGATTCCCTTATTCATATGTTTCAAATGTCAAAGTAATCAAATCTCACTTGTTCTTTTCTTTAAGGGCCAGGCCTAGTTAGTTCCATCAAATGCAGAAAGAAAGGATTATACAAATAATTAAAAAGTGATTATTTTTTATTAAAAACATCCCTAGTGTATGCAAACAGACATCAAAGGATGAGAGATAAAGGAAAGGTCTCTACAGAAATTCAGCACGTCATGTTTATCACTGCGGAACCCTTACATATAATATTTATATGAAACAACACAGATGTTCTATATTATCCATCAGTCATTACTTTAGCTGGAGCCCGGGGCCAGAAATAATTTTTTTCATGGTTTATTGTAAGTGACCTGCAGCCACCCTCTTCAAAAACCACAACAATGACCCTTAAATATTATCAAATGTCATTTAGTAGATTACGCATTTGAGGATTTTGCAGGATCATGAAATTTATGAATTTCTCGTTTGTTCCGTTGAGAACCATATTTTGCCTTCTCTTTTATTCTCTGCAAATGCAGCCGAAAGCAGAGCTGAGAATAAATGATACATTTGTTAAGGTCACTGCGAAATAAAGAACCGTCTGTATGAAAATAGAATCTGTTTTCTGTATTGCAGAGGGCAACCTTATATAATATATAATACTTTCCTTCTAAATCTTTAACCCACTTAGTAACCCAGAAGCTTTAGGAGGCCGTAATAATTAGCCAGTTCTCTGTAAAATGCAAGGTAAACATACCAAAGGGCCATATTGTAGGCAGATGTGTAAGAAAGTACAGAACTCATAATCTGAACTCATGTAGATTATTAGACCTTATTTCCTGCTCCCAGCACCGGAAGTCATTAATACTCTCCATTAGGCATTCACAGAGTCTTCAAAGTTCTAAATGTTTCCTAAAATGTCATCTTATTTATTCTGCACGTACCAAGAGATAAGTGATTGGAACATTTGAGTCCTAAGAATTATCTGTCACCCAGCATCGAAACCCTTTGATTTTGAAACCCTGTTACTGATTAATATGTTAAATAGTAAAAACGTAATGTGTTCATAACACCAAAAATGATCATGCAATACAATATACAATTATAGATCCTTTTGGCCTATTTTTTTTTTTGCACAGGATATTTGTTTTATTAAAGGGGTTGTTCGCCTTTAAATTAACATTTAGGGGCAAATTTACATACCTTCGAAGTTGCGCCAGCGTTGGCTTCGCCGCACATCGCCAGGCAAAGTTTCCCCAGGGCGTGGCTAATTCACTAAAATCCAAAGTTGCCCTCAGGGAGGCAAAAGGTAGCGAAGTTGCGCTACCATTAATTCGTCAAGCAAAGCGAAGTTATGCTAGCAATGCCTAATTTGCATTCGGTGCCAAGTTAAAGTACAATTGACGTATATGTAGCAGCAAATACATTACACTACACAACCCTGGAAAAGCGTCATAAAATAAAATAGAGTTGTTATTTTGCCCTATACATGTGTCCACTGTATATCTGAGTTGCCATATGTTAGGAAATGTAGGGGGGAAGGAGGGTACCCCGAACAAAAATTTACAATGTTTTTCAGCCTATCACCCTTAAAAAAGTAAGATGACAGCGTTTTTTGGGACTTAGAAAAAATTTCTACTTTTTTTGAAGCAAGCCCTATCTACTCTATTGCACTTCTTCTGGTCTGAGGTGGCGAAGGCAAGTCTGGCGCAAGAAGTAACGTTCAGTAAAATCCGCAAGTTAGTGAATTAGCGTAGTTACATTCCCTTCGCCATAGTGCAACTTCGCCTGGCGTAAGGGTGCGAAGTAACGCTAGAGTAGGTCAACTTCGCTAGCGAATTTACGCCAGCACCCGTTAGTAAATCGGCGAAGTACCAAAATGAAGTCACACTGGCGAATTTTCATTAGCATTAGCCACTTCGCCCTTTAGTAAATTTGCCCCATAATATGATGTGGAGAGTGATATTCTGAGACAATTTGCAATTGGTTTTCATTTTTTATTAATTGTGTTTGAGTTTTTTAGCTTTTTATTCAGCAGCTCTCTAGTTTGCAATTTCAAATCTTACACAGCAATTGTTTTTTAGATGGGGTTTGAAAGTTGCAACAGGTCAGGAGACATAGTCAAATAATTCAAAAACTATATGAAAGAAAAAATGAAAGCCAATTGAAAAGATGTTTAGAATTAGCCATTCTATAAAATACTAAAAGTTAACTTAAAGGTGAACCAGTGTTAAGTGCACTGGAACTGTCATTTGACCCCTATTTATATATGCATTCTAAATATCTGCTAAACAGAATGGTACCTATGGGTTCATGGCACACATGTTGTATTTTTACCTGGCATGTTACTGTTTCTAATTTACTGAAAAATCATGGGGGGAGGGGGTTTATTCCAAATGGGCAATTCTCAGTTTATATCAAATTAAGTTGCATATTAAAGAATCTAATCAAATGAATGTAATATATATATTTAAGTAAATATTGCCCTTTTACATCTCTTGCCTTGAACCACCATTTTGTGATGGTCTGTGTGCTGCCTCAGAGATCACCTGACCAGAAACAAGTATGGTTTTTTTTGGAATGTTTGAGTGCACCATGAACCTACCATCCCAGGTGGCGACCCTTATTTTTTTAAAATGGCAGTTTTCTATTTATGATTACCCTATGGCACATACTACTAAAAAAGTATATTATTATGAAAATGGTTTATTAACATGAAGCAGGGTTTTACATATGAGCTGTTTTATGCAATATCTTTTTTATAGAGACCTACATTGTTTGAGGTGTATAGTTTTCCTTTAAGGCTTTAGATGCAAGCCTTTGCTACCTTCTCCAGCACTGTCAGTTGTTGAGTCAGATTGCATAGTCACGATTCATACTTCACAGCAGTGCCAAAAGTTTAGAGTACTCGTGATCCACCTGCTCTTATCCAATTTCATCAGAATCTCCAGTGTTCATGAGCTCATACCCTTATTTGACCTAATTTGTCAGGGCATAAATCTGGAATTTTAATGCAACATTCTTCACATTTGAAATTGTCCATATTGCTGCCTACAGGAATCATCACAGATGATTTTCATGTAATTCTTGCCATGGTAAACCACAAATACACAGTTTCAGGGGGAATCCCATGGAACTTTCCTAATGGTGCACAGTTATTTCACAGTGTTTTAGTACTGTAAAATGTGACAGTTGAAAACTCCCTAAGTTGTGTGTGCCATATAACCAGATATTCCTCTAGGTCTAAACTTCTAGCAGCACCATCTGTTCATTACTACTGATTAGTGATGGGCGAATAAATTCGCCTGGCACAAATTCGCTGGCGAATAAATAAACGAATCTCCCGTGAAAATTCGCCGGCGTCAATTTCCGATTTTCACGATTTTCTAGTGAAAACGGTTTTTCGTGAACTTCCTGATTTTACGATTTTCCTGTTTTGCGAATTTTGCAGGAAATTGGTGGATTTTTCAGCGAAGCAAAACAGGATAAATTCGCCCATCACTACTACTGATCATGTTGGACAGTGTTAGCTGTGGCAGCTCCCATTCATTGAAATAGATGCTGTATGCAGAGGCTTCATATTCTGTGCTCTCAATAAAGTATATACTTGCATACTTTATCATCTGTTAAAGGAGAAGGAAAGTCTGTTTGCACTTGGGGTGCCAAACGTTAAACTTACCTGAAACCCCGGGCCGGTGCTCCTAGAGGCAGAAAACTGCACCGGCCCAGGGTTATTCCAGTGAGCACCACGGAAAGATCTTCTGGCTTCTTCTTCCAGATAAATAATTGGCTACGAATGGGGCATTTTCCCATAAGGAAAAGCTTAGTTATAGGGATTGCTATGCTACTTCCCATGGAACTCCAAAGGAATTTTATGGTTCCAAGACTGATTGCCGACTACATATATGCCTTCATTTTGATGTAAATCGGACAACAAACATGGTGCATCTTGCAAGCAACCTTTTAAATGGACAGACCAGAGCTCAGTTTGTTTCAATTTGATTTAAAGCAAGAAGTCAAAACAGAATATATGGTGCCACAAGGGGGAGGGACTGTTTCTAGTGTTTTGGGATGGTGTGAATTTTATTAGCAGTGAGGTGTAATTGTCAGGCATTCCATATCACAGGCATAGTCAAACACTTAGCTGCCAGTGTTTGCACAGTGCAGTCAGGATGACTACACTTTCTGGGTCAACACTGTCTGAAATGTTTTCTGTATAACACAAATGCCGTTGGAATCTTTGTGTGCAGCTTCTGCCGTCCTGATGTTACACCGAGGTGAGTTCCCTGTGGGAGTAAAATTGTATTTTTTCTTTTATAAACTAGTGGAACAGCACCAGAAAAAAATCTCACGCAACATGTCGGTTACCTTTGTGTATCTTTGGCTCTGAGCACTTTTATTATTTTCGAGTAATGGGGATCTGGAATAACTTTGCTCCTGTACACGTATGTGACTGCTGCAAATTTGTATCATTTTAACTATGGGTCTGATTCTCAGAGCTAAGCTGCTCCTTAATGACAGCCATGTGTAGTCCTCAGGTGGAGTTGGCATTAGATCAGAAATCTTGCATATGGTACAGCCTGCAAAGGAACACCAGTTTATAGCACAGATCTAAAGCACATTTGGGTGATTTATCATTCTTTTTATATTTCCTTTTAAACAGCTGAAATTAGGAAAAAGTTTGCCGAACTAAAAACAAACTCCACTCTATATATTGTCCTTTAAATTTTAGCCCTGAGGATATATACAGTATAGTAATATGGTAAAGTTGACAAAAAAGTTCATCTCTTTTCTCAAATAATTACGGTTTCTAGCTAATACAGGGGAAGGTGGAATACCGCATCTGTCTGACCAAGCTGTCTCTAATTTACTGAAAAATCATGGGGGGGGGAGGGGGTTTATTCCAAATGGGTAATTCTCAGGATTATTATTTTAACTTTGTACCTTCTCACTTGTAAGTTCGGTTCAGGATTTGGCCTTTTTCAGATGGATTCGGATTCTGCCGAACCGAATCCCAATCCTAATTTGTATATGCAAATTAGGGGCGGGGAGGGACAAAACAGGGAAGTAAAAAATGTTTTCTCGTCCCCATCCCTAATTTGCATATGCAAATTAGGATCTGGTTCAGTATTCAGCCAAATCTTTCGCAAAGGATTCGGGGGTTCGGCCAAATACAAAATAGTGGATTCGGTGCATCCCTACTTAAAATGCAACCAGTCCTTTTTAAAATAATCTATTGCATCTCACAATACAGATGTTATTGTATAACTCATTGTATAGGTTTGGGATCCCTTATCCAGAAAACTCTGAATTATAGGATGGCTATCTTCATCTACATAGAGTCCATTATATAGTGAATAAAGTACCCCCTTTTGTAAAATATAAGGATATTATAAGTTACCAAGGAGTTTCATGACCATATAAAAACACGAGGCCGAAGGCCGAGTGTTTTTATACAGGTCATGGAACTCCGAGGTAACTTCTAATATCCTCATATTTTACAACTGGGGGTACTTTATTTATTATAATACACACATTTTAGTGAGTCATGTAACAGAAATGACATCACTACTCACCGTTTATAACTGATGACATCACTACTCACCGTTTATAAGGATATAATTTACAAGATATTCATGGCTTTTGTGTATTATAAGCAAATAATTAAAAATGTTTAGATTTCTTTCCTTTTTCTGTATAATAATAAAACAGAACCTTTTACTTGATTCTAACTTAGCTGCATGGATTCATATTGGTGGCAAAACAAGTTTATTGGGTTTATTCAACATTGACATGATTTTTAGGAGACTTAAGGTATAGTTTATAACAGAAAATTACAGAATTACAGAAAGATCTCCTATCTGGAAAACCCAGGGTCCCAAGCATTGTGGATAGATCCTGTACCCTGTGTACCACTGATAACCACTAAATCAGCTTCTTTTTGTCCCAACATTTTTTCCCACAGTTGCAACCAAATTAATAGCTCACAGACAGTGTGAGTCAATGACCGGGAAGCACAGCTGCTTTCCAGTCATTGACTTACTGACTCAGCATCAGTTATCTGATTTTAACCTGGGAAGAGAATGTTTGGTTGAGGAAGCATAGAAAGGAAACTATTTAGGCATTCAAAAACCCTAAACAGAGACATTAAAACCTATTAAACATCCTGTACATGTTCACAGTGTACACACACAGCTCTTTTTAAAGGGAAACAACATTTCACTTAAAATAAACGGCACATGGCTTCTGTAATTGTACCAATGTTCCCCTGTACCACCCCTACTCACTTGCCTGGTCTTTAAAGGGATACTGTCATGGAAAAACATGTTTTTTTCAAAACACATCAGTTAAAAGTGCTACTCCAGCAGAATTCTCCACTGAAATCCATTTTTCAAAAGAGCAAACAGATTTTTTTTATATTCAATTTTGAAATCTGACATGGGGCTAGACATATTGTCAATTTCCCATCTGCCTCCAGTAATGTGACTTGTGCTCTGATATACTTCAATCACTCTTTACTGCTGTACTGCAAGTTAGAGTGATATCACCCCCTGCCTTCCCCCCCAGCAGCCTAACAACAGAACAATGGGAAGGTAACGAGATAGCAGCTCCCTAACACAAGATAACAGCTCCCTGGAAGATCTAAGAACTGCAGTAAATAGTAAAAGCCAAGTCCCACTGAGACTAATTCAGTTACATTAAGTAGGAGAAATAACTGCCTGCCAGAAAGTAATTCCATCCTAAAGTGCAGGCACAAGTCACATGACTGGGGCATCTGGGAAACTGACAAAATGTCTAGCCCCATGTCAGATTTCAAAATTGAATATAAAAAAAATCTGTTTGCTCTTTTGAGAAATGGATTTCAGTGCATAATTCTGCTGGAGCAGCACTATTAACTGATTTGTTTTGGAAAAAAACATGTTTTTCCATGACAGTATCCCTTTAACTAGGCCAACCTCCACCATATACCAGTGTGTATGGGCAAAATATTGGTTGCATTTTACAGTAAATATGGGAGGTTTAAAACTGGTCACACAATTAGCATGTTGTACTGGAGTGTTTGTAGCAGGCATAAAACAGGAACATATCTGAATAGCCCCTGCGGGCCTGTGCCTAGGGCAGAAACTTTAGGGGATAGGCTGTGTGGCTTGCCCAACTGAAAACAATGAAACCTTTTTTTAATCCCATACAAGCTTCTTGTTTGCCATAACCCGTTTACTAGTGACAGTACAGTATTGTAAGTCTGTCCATTTATAGTACGACAGGGGCTGAAAATAACAGCTGGGCATTAACCATTAATTTCCTTTTTTTTAATGCAGTTGATTTATCAGAACCAACTACTGTTGCAATGGGTTATTATTCCCACTGGTATGGCTTTTTAAGATTTTATTTTTGATATTTGGCAAACTTCCCTAAAGAGTAAAATAAAACAGTTATAATATGTATGTGCACACAAACCTTAATTTAGCCATATACAAGACCTCCCTAAACCATAGGCCAAAAAAGTTTGTTTTGCAGATATAACTATGAAATTCTGACTAGCAAATGAGAACTTATGTATTTCAACCATGTTGTGGAGGATTGTATTGCATGGATCCACATTGTTGGATATCTTCAGACATTTAGCAAAAACATGTTCCAAAGTAACTGGCAAGTTATATAGTAGCTCCAATTATTTCTGTTCACTAGCAGTGCCCCGTGAATGATCGAAATCACCCATGCTGTCTCCCGAATCTCCCTTTTCCCAATGATGGATTTTTCACACACAATTAGCTTTCCTTACTTGTCTGATTCGGGGTAATGTTGCATGTCTAAACACTACTGCAGGGAATGTCTCAGGTGAAAAAGTGCTGCGCAACTAATGAATCTCGGTCAGTTCTAATTAAGACTGCAGGAAACAAGCTCTGTGTTATTCTCCTGGTTCTTGAAAGATGAAGCTCTCTGTTCTCTTAGGGCTCTTATTAACGAGCGGTTGAAGCTGCGCTCCCCTGCGCTCCGTTTTTCTGTGTTCAGCCGCAGGGGAGCGCAGGAATAGACGCATTAGGTTTTTTTTCAATGGGGCTGTACTCACACAGGCGTGTGTAGGTGCCGAATGCAGGAAAAATGCAGCATGTTGCGTCTCAACCTGCGTTCGGCGCCTACACGCGCCTGTGTGAGTACAGCCCCATTGAAAAAAACCTAATGCGTCTATTCCTGCGCTCCCCATCGCATCTGAACGCAGAAAAACGAAACGTAGGGGAGCGCAGCTTCAACCGCTCGTCAGTAAGAGTCCTAATAGTGACTTTCAGTTAATCTAGGTGGGCCCTGGGATTTTGACAAAATAACCCAATAGGGGCTTGCTGGTGGAATGTACCCAGTCCAAAGGACTTTTTTGATTACAAGACTTATTGCCACCTACATATTCTCCTTCATTTTGATGTAAATTGGACAACAAAAGTGGTGCATCTTACAAGCAGCCTTTTGCTTAGAAATATATGGACAGACCAGGGTTCAAGTTGTCATTGGTATGTTTTTCAGCAGGATGTTGTGCTCACATCACAATCTTCAGCACTAAAAAGCTCTCTGTTGTTCTGGGGGAACTCAATTCCCCATTATTTTCATCCGACCAACAGGAGAGCTGGGATGGAATTTAACATTTTGCCAAAAGTAGAACACAGAATGTTGACTTTTCCTACAGTAGGGGAATAAGACTTACAATACATTCTGAATATAATTGTTAGAACCAGACCTTTTTTTCACAACACTACCCTGATTATGAATGTGACTCCATCAGCATTGTGTTAAGGGCCTTTTTCAGATCTATATTAAAGGGAATGTAAAGGCAAAAAAACAAAATCCCATTTTTACTTTCTTTAATGAAAAAGTGAAATTCCCCCTTCATTTACTTGCTCTGACTACTGCAGATAGGAAACTTCAGACGGTCCCTAACTGCTCTGCAAGGGAAGGATCATACTTTCAACCAGCAGGGGGAACCTCCACCTTACTTCCCAGAGCGCAAGCAGCTTTGTTTGTTTCCCTGTAGCGCAGCCAACGACCGTGTAGAAATTCATATTTGCAGAAGCAAGCAGCAGAAAATATTTTGTTTTATCCAAGCGGAATAAGTCTTGTTGCAGCTATTACTCTTAGTATTAAGTACAAATATGCAGATAAATAGGGATTACTAATTGAATTTAAAAGCGTAGTTTCCATTAAATGAGTAAAACAAAATTTTACCAAGTATGTGGGAATGTAAACCAGTATAACAGTTTCCACGTTTCTGTATACATATAAATAGTCTGGCTGCAAAGATCAGTTATTCATTAGTTGTTTGTGTATTGGGCAAAATCATGGATCATTTTTCAGGTGGCAGCAGGGTGCAGGGAATTGTAGTTCAACAATATCTTTATAGGGCTTATGCCAATATAAAATAGCACTGTGTTGTATTAGTTTGTGTATTTTAACTTTTATTCTCATTCTCTTGTATTTTCAGAGCATCCTATAAAACTCAGAAATCATCCGACATAATCTGATTTTATAGAAGCCACTGTCTATGCTATCATGAAGTTTTTGGGCTTTGTGCTTGTCTTTATATTGCTTCAAATGGAGCTGCCTATGGGCCTTGGCTCTTCACTCAAAGCCTCCAGATTCAGAGGGCGAGTACAACCTGACAGGAGGAACATAAGGCCCAATATTATTCTTGTTTTGACAGATGATCAAGATGTGGAGTTAGGTAAGAGTTTGGTTATAGGCAGAACTAATTATATACTGTAAGTCTACACTGCCATTGATTCAAGGGGATTTGATAAATGCATGGTTAAAGCTCGTGTGTTTTAAAGGGGAAGTAGATGTAATAGTTGCATTAAGATACACCCAAGCACCTTGGCAATCAGTTGTTTTTGTGTCTTTTTCTGTAATTATTTCACCTTTTTTGGAAGCCAAGGAATACAGCACATGTATGATTTATTCTGTGCATTCAGTTCAGCTGTTTTCAGGTTGTTCCCCAGAAATAAAGACTTTTTTCAATTACTTTCCATTATTTATTTTTTTACTGTTTTTCCAAAATCCAAGTTTAAAGTTTAATGTCCCTGTCTCTGGTGTTTCAGTCTGGCAGCTCAGTAATTCAGGTGCAGACTGTAAACTGTTACAGTTTTGCAACATTTAATCGATACATTCATTAGCTGCATCTATGGAATATTAGCAATTATTGTATTAATTCCAACAGTTGCCTTTATTAATGAATGAAACTCCTGGAATCTGCTCATCAGGGACAAAGATAAGAAATGTATCAAGTAAATGTATCAATTTAGAACAGTTTACAGGGTCGGCAACCCCCCTCCCAGAGCTGCTTTAGAAGGTGAAAATTGACAGTAAACACTTCGATATTGGAAAAAATTGGGAAAAGTTGTAATTTCTGGTGATCTATCTGAAAACAACTAGTTGTTTCTATTGGCGAAAATCCATTAAAGGAATTGTTCAGTATAAAAATTGGGTAAATAGATAGGCTGTGCAAAATAAAAAATGTTTTCAATATAATTAGTTAGCCAAAAATAAAATCTATAAAGGCTGGAGTGTCGAACATAATAGCCAGAACACTACTAACTATATTAGAAATATTTTATATTTTGCACAGCCTATCCATTTACCCAGTTTTTATTTTTATACTGAATTGTTCCTTTAAAAGTAAATATATAACTGCCTTTAAAGAGGCAGTTTTTTTTCTGAAAGTCAACTTTTAATGTGTAATAGAATGTTACATTCTCAGCTTTTTTCCATAGTTTTTGAATGATGTAGTTTTCCCCTCCCTGAGTCTCTTTAAAGCTTTCACATGGGGGTCACTGACACATGCAGCTATAAAAATGTTTCTTTGAGGCTACAATTTTATTGTTGGTTCCATTTTATTATTCATCTCTATTCAGGCTCTCTACTGCTCATCTTCAAGTCTATCATTCATACCACTAACTGACCAGAGAGCTCATGAACAAAAAACAAATAATGTAAAAAAACAAAAAAGGAAGAAGACCAATTTCAAATTGTCTCAGAACCATAGTAAAATGTAGTTCAAAGTGGAATCTTTCCCCTTAATTGGATTTATGTGTCAAGCTATTGAGATTAGAACATGTTTTTATAATATGTCATTGGAGGCTACAGACTATTCTTTCAGTGATTGTAAATAATATTGGATTAGTACCTGTTTAACCCATAAAACTCATAAAAATGAACATGTACATTAGCAAAGCATATTATTTATTTCAGGTTCGTTGCAGGTGATGAACAAGACGAGAAGGATCATGGAAGAAGGAGGAGCTTCATTCATCAATGCTTTTGTGACCACTCCCATGTGCTGTCCTTCTCGCTCTTCAATGCTAACTGGGAAATATGTTCACAACCACAACATATATACGAACAATGAGAACTGCTCTTCTCCGTCCTGGCAAGCCATCCACGAGCCCCGCACATTCGCTGTATATCTCAATAACACAGGCTACAGGACAGGTAGGGGACTTTAAGCTCATGTTTTTTCAGGCACTCCTAAACCATGAGTCCTGATTCGAAAATAAGAGAGATGTTTCACTAGCATATTCTCTAAAACTTAAAACTGAAAATCTACATCATTTATCAGCAAATTTATGCAACTGCCTACTCATTGCTAGGGGCAGATTTAGTAAGGTTTGAATGGTAAATTCGAATGTTCTAAAAAAAATGTGGTCAAAACTCACAATTTCAAATTTAAAAGCACCAACTGGAATTTGAATTAGAATGTGAGATTTATCACACTCGACACTGGAAATAATTCTAAAATGAAAATGATGCCCCATAGACTCCAATGGTGGAAAAAAATGTTGAGCATCAAATAAAAATTTGATGCATAAAACTTGATCCTAATTCGATTTGAATTTTCGATGTTCAAATTGTTTTCAGGTCAGGACTATTCGATCAAATGTTAGATGTTCACATTTTTTCATAAATAACATACCATTCGAATTCTGAATTGAAAAACAAGTTTAAAAAAATTATAGAGGCACATTTATCAAGATTCGAATTTCGAATTCATGTGAGTTTTTATAACACACATGAATTCGATGTTAATCTGAATTAGATTGGGGGAGATTTATATTTGGTATTGCAAATTCAGAATAATTTTACCGACCTGAAAACTCAAATCGAATTCGAGCTTCGAGCTCGATTCGAGCTTTTTCTCTGGAAAAAACTCGAATGTCAGGAAGGCTGCAAACAACTCCAAATTGGTCACTGGACCTCTCCCATTGACTTCTACAGTATTTCGGCAGGTGGCTAATAGTCAAATTTCAATTCTTAAAGGGCCAGAGTATGATATAAAACTCTAATCGAGTTGTCAAATTTTACAGTTTTGAGCATAAAAAAATTCAAAAAATTTGAATTTGAAATCTGCCCCTTAGTGTGGCTTATTTTGTGCACAATAATTCCTTTTTTTCATTTTTGTGTTTATACACACAGTGCTTGCTTCTGCAGAAGCATTATTTGTAGATTTCTGTACCACATCCTGTAGAAGCCAGAAACAAAGTTTTTATATGGAGTATATCACAGCTAAAGCAAGCCATATGGCAACACAGGCTATATAAAAATAAATCTGGACACTGGTTGTCTACAAAGAATGCACCCTAAAAGCCAAACACTATGTTAACTTGCACTTTATTAATCTAAATATGCACCTTTAAAAAAAAAAAAGAAATCCAGATATGCAGTTTTCGATATTGACTGACTGTAGATACTGCGATACAGCTGAACCAAACATTTTATGTGCCCAGTCTAAAACAAGGACCTTCTTTTTTCCCACAGAGTGCTGAACTCAAAAAATGTGCCAAATCTCATGCTGTTAATGATTCATCATAACTATGTTTGTGTTCTGTCTATAGTATCAGCAACTTAGCTCACTCTGTGCAGTTCAAACAAGCCGTTACGATGTGGTCCCACTTATTCTGTTATATTTGCGTAGCTGCGGTACAGAAACTATGCAGCTATCTAGACAAGCCATGAAAAGGTAGAGAATGTTCTGTAAAGGAGACTTGCCCAGTAGGTGCTCAAGTCTGTGCCAGAGGATATCATTTTTACTGCCTTATGTTATTGGTATCTTACCCAGTCTTCCCCTGTGCAGAAGTGGGGCAGGCTTAGTTCAGGATAAGATAGAAGAGCTGCATTACACAGAGATCTATAAACAGGAACTGATAATGGCTTCCTGTAAAGCTGACATGCACTATAAAATCTGCTGGTTTTGTGTGGTCACCAAATGACCGGATCTTTTCCCCAATATGCCTTTTTAAGCTAGGCTATATCGGACTAACCTAGGCCTAACGATTGGATTCCATTGGCAAGAATAATAACCGTCGGAGCGAGGACCATATGAATGAACCAGTACAGCCCTTGATCTGATGTGAAAAACAAACCTCCGATTTCAATCAGATATCGGTCAGGTGGGCCCATTGGATTGCTCCATACAGGGGGTAGATAAGATGCCAAATTAGTCTGAAGGGCTGAATCCACAGCTTAAATCTGCCCATGTATGGCCACCTTAGTGAAATAAGAGTTCCCCTTAATGTTTTTCCTAAAGGTGGTACTCCACCAAATGCTGGGTTTTTTTTGCATAAAGAAAGAAAAATTAATTCTAAGTAACCCTAAGCCGGGTTAAAAAAGTCCACTAAATTCAACCACTCCAAATGTACCACAGCGCACATACATGCACATACTTATACTGACCTATTTTACAGTGACATATATAAACTAAATGCAGGTATGGGACCTGTTTTCCAGAATGCTCGGGACCTGGAGTTTTCCAGATAAGGGATCTTCATACCTTAAGTCTACTATAAAAGCATATAAACATTAAATAAACCCAATAGACTGGTTCTGCTTCCAATAAGGATTGATTATATCTTAGTTTGGATCAAGTACAAGGTCCTGTTTTATTATTACAGAGAAAAAAAACATTTTTAAACATTTGGATTATTTGTATTTTATAATGGAGTCTATGGGAGACGATCTTTCTGTAATTCAGAGCTTTCTGGATAACGGGTTTCCGGATAACGGTACTTATAACTATACTAATTGTAGATGTAGATGTTGATTAAGCATTTTCATTGGTTTTAAAGAAACAGGAGCCAGGTCTCCTCTTGCTCTTTTAGTCAGCCGGCTTCTTCTACATTGTTTCAGGAGTCGGACCCAGTGAACAGAAAGAGATAATAAAATACTGAACAATGCAATAGTTACATCTAAAAATTACTTTAAACAACTGAAACTGTTTAATGAACATATAATGGAAAGTTGCTTAGAATTGCATTTTCTTTCATTATGCAATGAAAGACCCATTTTTTTGGGTAGAATAACTTTGATAAGCATTGCCACGAAAACTAAAGCAACTTCATTGTGGTTTCAATAGGTCATTTAATGCAGTGTCATACTTTCCCTTTGGGTGTAACTTGAATTCGGCCAGACTCCCAAAAACCCTCCTTCTCGCCTCTCTGTCACTGCTCTGGCTCCTGAACTGCCTCACAGAGCTCCCTTTCTTAAAGTGAAAACATTCATCATTATAGTCTGTATTCTGCCTTGTGTCAGTGGTTCTTGGAAACAAAGCATGGATATTTATTAAAACTCTATGCGTAATCAGAAAAATCCTATTTGATGCCCATGGAATTATAAGATTTAGGCCAACAGGCTTAGTGACCTTGTGGCACTATTATAATTACACTGGTTTGGATTTCACAGCTTTAATTTACATTTTTTTTTCTTTTTGTTATGGATAGAGTATGTTCAAAACACATAGTATGTGAGGATCCATTAAAGGATGCCATTTGTTTACTAAACAGTTAAAGGATTTTGTTATCAATCATTTGACCTAGACTCATATACACTTTTGGCACTAACCACTATACTTTGTGCTTAGTAGCAACAGCCTATAATACGATGCTAACCCCTGAGAACTGTTTTTAATTGAGAAAAAATGCTGTTTGAACTGCCTATCTGACACTGGAAGAAATCTACCAAGCCACCCATATCTCCAATATAATTATATAATATAATAAAAAACATGTACTGTTTTTATAAGAAACCTGACTGTATGCAGTGAGATTCTCCCTTCATTTACTTTCTCTGACTGATGCGGATAGGAAACTTCAGACTGTCCCTAACTGCTCTGCAGGGAAAGGATCATACTTTCAAACGGCAGTGGGAGGGACTTCCCAGAACTGGAGCAGCTTTGTTTGTTTCCCTTTAGAACCGCCAGTGACCATTTAGAGATTCTTATCTGCAGCAGTAATGAAGGGGGAATACAGTCCGGTTTCTTATAAAAACTGTGCAGATTTTTTAATTAAAGTACGGTATATTGAGGATAGGTTTCTTTTTCAGTTAATAAAGTAAAGATAATATTTTACTTTTGCCTTTACGTCCTCTTTAATGTTTCCAACTCCAGCTGCAGGGACAATGATCATGGAGCCAGATTTAAACAGATAAACTGAGATTCTATTTGGAGGATTTTTTTTTTTTTGCTGCAGCCACTGGTTCTGAAGAGTTGGAGAAAGTTTGTGTTAAACAATACAAAAACTATAAAATCCAATGATTACATGACAGCACAGGACCCAGTGCATATTCTGATTATTAATCAGTCTCGCTGTATCTGGCTCAATGGCAGATATTATTTGACTTGTGTTGTTTTGATAATTTATGACGATCACTAAGCAGCAGCCTAGACCACACTGAGCATGTGCATGATCTTGGTCTTGCAAAGATGTTTACACAAGATGGCGACCACTTGTGGCCAACTTTGAAAGCATAAATCATTTGTTTAATTAGGCTTCTGGTGCCGAAAGTTCATGTTTATGTTTAGTATACAAAATACAGCATTTCTAGCCTTATTCTATTTTAGACTTTATTTTCCTGTTTCCTGACTGTGGCACTCATGGTGATTTGATAACTGAGCTAACTTGCATTTTTGTGAATCTAGCTAAGTATGCCAAGTGATTAGTAAATCTGTCGAGACAAAAAACTTGAAATCACCTACATTAATTTGTGTGGCAACTATACCACCACCCTCCTCTCCTCTGTCTAATTACAGGAGAGGTGCCAGCGGAGCAAAGTGGGTGACATCTGAAGCAGCAGGGCCAGAGTTGACCCTTGCTACAACTTTACATTTATTTGCAGCTAGGTGTAACTTTCTATTCCTACATAGTTATTCTAACCAGCAATTTATGGTTTTTCTTTTCTTTTGCAGCTTTTTTTGGAAAATACCTCAACGAGTATAATGGAAGCTACATCCCTCCTGGGTGGCGGGAATGGCTTGGACTTGTGAAGAACTCTCGCTTTTATAATTATACAATGTGCAGGAATGGATTTAAGGAAAAACATGGTTTTGAATATGAAAAGGTAATTGCTACATTTTTGCTTTCTTAATAAAATAACAGTTTGTAGCTTTTCACTTGTTCAGTGTATCCAAATAAATACATTTAGAATTCAGATAACTTCTTTAATTCCCAGTGTTCATTGGTGATGTTACAGGAACATTAAAGAGTGATTTGTGTTTGTTAAAGTTAAAACCTTTTATTTTTGTGGTAATAGTTCAGAAGGCTTTAGACTGCATGTCATGCATTGTGAGTTGTGATATTTTGATCACTTTAGCCCAGGGGTGCCCAAAAGGTAGATAGGATCTAGCAGTAGACATTTAATGCTCAGATTCGGGGAGATTAGTCGCCCGGCGACAAATCTCCTCTTCTTCGGGGCAACTAATCTCCCTGAACTGCTTCCCGCCAGTTAGAATGTAAATCGCCAGCGGGATGGCACTCAAAACACTTTGTTTTCCAAAGTTGTCTCATGAGGAAACTTCGGGCGACTTCAGAAAACCGAGTGCCACAATTTACAATCTAGCCTGGTCGCTCCGAAGAAGAGGAGATTTGTCGCTGGCGACTAATCTCCCCGAATCTGAGCGTGTGCCCTGACACTAACTGGTGATCAGTAGACACTGTCAACAAACAGCTTTTCTAAATCACCCTCCTATTTCATGCTTTTCATTCACATAATTATTATTTTAAGGTTACATAGGAAATAATTGTTTGTTAAATATAGCAATTTACATTTTCCCATCAGTATTTAAAGGGCATGTAAAGACAAAAAAATAAAATCCAATTTTTAATTTCTTTAATGAAAAAGAAACCTATCTCCAATATACTTTAATTAAAAAAGGTGTACCATTTTTATAAGAAACATGACTGTATGCAGTGAAATTCTCCCTTCATTTACTGCTGTGGATAGGAATTGTCAGACGGTCCCTAACTGCTGAGCAGGGAAACAATCACACTTATGAACAGCAGGGGGAGCTCCCACCTTACTTCCCAGCAATGCAGAGCTCAAGCAGCTTTGTTTGTTTCCCTGTTTTGATAATTTTTGACGATCCCTAAACAGCCCAGACCACACTGAACACGTGCACAGTCTTGGTCTTGCAAAGATGTTTAATAAAGTTACAAGATGGTGACCCCCTGTGGCCAACTTTGAAAGCATAAATCATTTGTTTGATTAGGCTTGTGGTGCAGTAAGTTCATGTTTATTTTTAGTATACAAAATACAGCATTTCTAGCCTTATCCTATTTTAGACTTTACTTCCCCTTTAAGTAATATTTCCCATGGAACAGAATGCTAACAATGCTTTTATGGATGTAGATCATAATGGGACAACATCACTAAGCCCTTTTCACAATATCCAATTTGGTTTTTCAGCTTCTCTGTACTCCAAGCTTTGTTCCAAAAAGCCTATACGTTTTGTTTTCAGTCTCCGTAACAGTCCCCCACTATTTTGTTAAATACCAAATTCATAATAATATAATGTTATACAGTGTTATAGGTAACATTTCCCCCTATCCTCTAACAGACTAACCCAACAACCAATCAGTTGTCATCTTTAACTGGTCTAAATACTGAATATTAAAAGCAAACTGCTGATTGTTGCATGACTTGGTCAAACAATGCTCATGGTACCTGCAGGCTCAGGCTGCAATGTGTGAATTCCAGCAAAAGCCAGAGAAGCTGCTGTAAGATGCTATAGACAGTCATTATTTAGTTGGCTGGTGGAGAGCTGTTTAGTCCTCTGTATACTTGAAATGGAAGACCCTGTTTTGAATTCCCATCCGAGCCTGTCTTCCTCTGTTGGTTACTGGGGAAAACTTTCCCAATGTTGATGAGATATATAGTATATGTGTGAAATAAAAACAAATTATAATCTTATCCTTTTTTTTGACATTGCGAAATAGTGAAATGAGTCCATCCTATGAAACCGAAAAGTGGAAAGTCTGACAATAGAAGTAATTCACGGGACCTTAATGTTCCGATAAATGATGTTACCGTGTATTTCCATCTATAAAACACACAAACAAGCCAAGCTTCATACTGATTCTCATTATGCTATGGAAAAAGTAATTCTGTTGGGTCTCAGGACAGTACAATTGGAATAGATATGTGAGAAATAGCAATGGTTTGGGAAGCTTGTGAAGGCTAGACCTCACTCATAACAAAGCTGGGCAATGTTAGCCAAAGTGACCTGCCCACAACACTGTGATTTCATGGAACTCCTAAGTGCTGTAATCCACAGGCCTTTCCCGTGGGATGAGGGCTGCTCACATACTGTAACTACTTGCCACTGACACAGATTTTCCACTTACGCCATTTAACTATGTCTGGTTTACACAAGAGGAGGCCCCAGCAATGGATGAAGGCTAGGGACATCGACTGAAAATAACAAATACATCAGTGATAGATGTCCAGCTTGCCGTTCTCTAGTTGTTATGGAACTGCAGCCCCCAACTCCCAGGTTAAGTTACAGCAGGTAGTTAAAATTTAAAAAAAATGCAACCCAAACCTAACTTTGACCCATTGTCTGCAAAATGCACTGAAACCAGTCAGCAGTATTTAACACTCAACTCAGATTTGTACCAGTGAAGGAAAGTGCAGCAGCCAATAAGGAAATTGCTTTTATTGAGGGAAATGAACAAAACAGAATCAAAGGAACACTAACACCAAAAAATGAAAGTGTTTAAAAGGAATGACAATATAATATAGTGTTGCCCTGCACTGGTAAATCTGGTGTGTTTGCTTCAGAAAAACAATTATAGTTTATAGAAACAAGCTGCTGTTTAGCCATGGGGGCAGCCATTCAAGCACAGGAGTCACATTAGATAACAGATAAGTGGAGAAGAATCCCATTGTGTACAGATATGGTATCTGTTATCCAGAATGCTCGGGACCTGGAGGTTTCCGGATAAGGGGTCTTTACGTAATTTGGATCTTCATGTCTTCAGTCTACTAAAAATCATGTAAACATTATATAAACATTAATAGGCTGGTTTTGCTTCCAAAAAGGATTAATTATATCCTAGATTGGATCAAGTACAAGTTACTGTTTTATTATTAGAGAAAAAGGAAATCTTTTTAAAACCTTTGGATTATTTGATTATAATTGAGTCTATGAGAGACAGCCTTTCCGTAATTTGGAGATTTCTGGATAACGGGTTTCTGGATAACGGATCCCATACCTTGTCTACAGAGCTTATCTGTTATCTGCTGTGTATACTGTGCATTTTCTCCTTTTTTAGCTTTGAATGGCTGTTTACATAAACTATAGTAGAGTTTCTGAAGCAAACACATCAGTTTTATTAGTGCAGCGTAACACTGCATTATATTTCCATTACTTTAAAATACTTTAATTTTTTTGGTGTTACTGTTCCTTTAAGGATGATTGCTGACTGGCTACATATTGTAGTCTGGATTTAGTATGTCAGTGAATTAGGGCCACTGTATTATCAAACTTGCGCACTCTGTACTAACAAGTCACCCCTTTCCTGTATTGCCTCAAGCCTTTCAACCAGCATTTCTCAAAACTTCTATTCCCCTCCAATGCAATACTTCAGCTTGCAGTATGAAAGAGGTTTGCTGGGAATTCATTGCAATACCATCATTTTGCTTAATTAAATATTTAGCGGCGAACAGAATAATTACAATTGTGTGCCTGAAAATAATCTTGTGCACTTGATTACACGTGAAAGCTCCTACTGTATATTCGTTTAGGTTGGTAGCAACATTCTTCCAGCCTGTGTAGTGATTCTGAAGCATATTAGTATACCAGAAAACGATAATTAATCCCAGATATTAAAATGATGTAGCCTTGAGTTTATTAGCTGAATTCCTGTAAATCCTGAGCTATCAACAAAAGCTCTGGGCAGCACAAGCCTCCTTTTGCTACAATTGATGACCCTCTGCATATTCTTAAAGTGTCTTGTATTTAGCTAAGAAAATATTTCCAGATGCAGTGGTTACCAATGCTGCCTTGCAGCTCGTCGATTTTAGGTTCAAATCCAGCCAGGGCACAGTCTACATGGAGTTTGTGTTTTCTCCCTATGTCTGCTTGGGTTTCCCCAGCAATCAAAAACATACAGGCGATTTAATGGCTTTTGATGAAATTGACCATTGTCCATGTGTGAATGTGATAGAGATCCTGAGATCGTAAGCTTCGCTGGGGCAGGAACTGATGTAAATGATATATAATCTCTGAAATGTGCTGAGGAATATGTCAGCGCTATGAAAATAAAGACTAATAGTAATGCTGAATATAAATTATTTTCCTATATTTGGGAACTTCCCAGGTGAAGCTATTTGTAACACGTTTGTCTTTTTTTCACATAAACCCCTTTGCCTTCTGCCAGTTTGATAATTCTACTACATAACAGGGATGATCACTAAACTAAATGTACACCACTAAATAAAAACCCAGGCCAAGAATCAGCCCCTACACTTGCATCATCCTTCTTCCTTGCCTCCACACAAAACCACTGCGTCTGCCCGAGTTCAGGCACACAAGGTTGATTTCGGCACTAAAATGCATTGGTTCCTGGTGCAGGCAAGGAGGAAAACTGATGTAGGGACTGATTCTTAGCCTGCATTTTTTCTCAGGCCATGCATCAGCTATGACCGCCTTAGTCGTAAAGTGAAATACTATACAACGCTGTTGTACTTGGGTATTTATCAGTTCTGGAAACAATTGAGCAATTTTTTCCCCCATATTTTGGATCCATTTATCTTCCTTATATTATTTATTATATAGGATGTAAAGATTAGGGTCCTGAAATAATCCGGTTATTGGGGAATGTTGGTTAAGTATGATTTATGTATTCCTCCTGCAGTTTACATAATTTATGTATTTCCCACATCAAATAGGACCCCTCCACTTCTGCTTTGCCGGGGACCAAATATTCTATAAGAATAAAACAGGGGCATAAATAGTTTAAAGGGATTCTGTCATGATTTTTATGATGTAGTTTTTATTTCTAAATAAAGTTTACACTGCAAATAATTCACTTTACAATATAAAATGTAATGAACCAGCAAGTGTATTTTTTTTAGTTGTAATATTGGTATGTAGGCGCCATCTCAGGTCATTTTGCCTGGTCATGTGCGTTCAGAAAGAGCCAGCACTTTATGATGGAACTGCTTTCTAGCCGGCTGTTGTTTCTCCTTTTTAGTGTAACTGAATGTGTCACAGTGTGACCTGGATTTTACTATTGAGGGCTGTTTTTAAATCTACCAAGCAGCTGTTATCTTGTGTTATGTAGCTGTTATCTGGTTACCTTCCCATTGTTCTGTTGTTAGGCTGCTGGGGGGAGGGGTTGATATCACTTAAACTTGCAGTACAGCAGTAAAGAGTAACTGAAGTTTACCACAGCACAAGTCACATGACTGGGGGCAGCTGAGGAACTGACAATATGTCTAGCCCCATATCAGATTTCAAAATTAAATATAAAAAAAAATCTGTTTGCTCTTTTGAAAAATAGATTTCAATGCAGAATTCTGCTGGCGCAGCACTATTAACTGATGCGTTTTCAAAAAAACTATTTTTCCCATGATAGTATCCCTTTAAAATATTATCCTTTTAACCTACTAAAATAATCTGATGGTCTTAAGACACACATTCGATTTCCCATAGGGAGGAAGCTCACCAGAAACTTCGGCATTGCCTTTAAATAATTTATTTCAGCAGAAAATGGCATAAGTTTTCAGGGGTCAACCCCTTCCTCAGGTGCAATAGGGGTAGACCCTGAAAATAAGGTCCTGTCAAACCTTTGGATGTACCGACCTAAAATAACCAGCTTCAGTTGCTGGAGCAAGTTGGGTACTGGAAATCCAGAACAGCTGCAGGTCTGTAGTTTAAACATAACCCAGTTTAAACATTATGGCTCTAAAACTTGTCATCGAAATTGAAACAGAAAACCAAATTCCCCCAATGATTTATTAATAGCTTGTCTGAGCAAATGAAGTGATTTGTGAAAGTCCCTTAGAATGACTGCGGGACCATTCATTTTAGTGTACTTAGCCATCTCAAGAGCCTTACACTGTTCTGAACTATAACAGTGGCAATTACATACTCTGGTTAAAGGAGTAGGGTTACACCTGGTTCACTTGTGTCAGTTCAGTGAGGCCCCTCGGGGCCCTGCTCTGCATCTGTGCAGCTTTGAATAACTAGCACATGATTGGCTGTGCCTGGAAAGTGCTTGAGCCTCTGAGAATATCTTCAGCATTATCCCCATAAAGTCTGCAGGATAACTTTACTGGCAGGTGGTTTAATTTAAAAATTCATCTTCCATCTCCTGCTTAGGTTCCATTTCCTCAATTTCCCTGAGCCCCACAATTTCAGTGAGCCATCTTGGCTATGTGTTATGCCGGTGAAGTAGGAAGCCGGCTCTTTTCAGGGTCAGCAGCTGTACTAAAGGAAATAGCTGTTTATAATGACATTTACTTTACTACACACACTGCTATATCTTTTGCGAGCCCCTCTGGCAGCATAAAGGTTAAAATCCAATTATCCCCACCTATTTAATCCTATAAATCTAAGATAAAAAAAAACCCTGTATACCTACATTACTCTAATCACATCACATTTTGGTGCAGCTGCATACAATTTACATTGGGACAGGATTCCAGGACAAAAGTAAAAGAATGCTGTCTGGTGCATTTATTGTTTAGATTATTGAACATTCATTCTTGCAATGGAACAGTCGAAGTCTCTTTACGATAATGGATTATCCTCTTTGCAAATTGATTGAAGCCTTATAATGTGCCACTGCAGTCCAGATCATTTTCATGTTCCTGTGGGCTTTCTCATATTATTGATCCAATTTAAAGGGGAACTCGGGCTTCCAAACCAAAATTTGATAAAGAGGCCCACATAACACAGAAACCCCTAATATACCCATCACAGTTATCGGTTTCTTCAAAAAGTCTGAATAAATGCAGTTTTCTATGCTGAAATCCAGCTGTTTAACAGTTCTTCTCTTTCTGCATCATTTGAAATCCTCGCAGGGAAAAGGGACTAAACACAGATGTTACAAATTGTAACAACTTCTCCTCAGTTTACAGACAGCATGAATGAACTACATAACCCATAATACATTGCACTGTGATGTCCGGTTCCTTATTGAAATCACGTGTGCAGGGAATTGTGGGGTTTGGAGGATGCAGGCTGAGGATAGATGGCTGCTGATACAAAGAAACAGTAGTCAGCCAGCTCAGCAAAGTAGTCAGACAGATCAGCAGGAGAGTAGGGGGCTTGGCTTAGGGAACTGTTCCAAACCAGTAAAAATCATGAAAAGTCTGCATATTTTTAAATTGATGTATATTGCAAAGTTGCTTGAAATTACGTTTACTTTTCAAAAAGCTTAAGGTACTATATGTTTGTGTGGAGTTCCCCTTTAAGAAAGACTATTCTATTTATTACAAAGAATTATCTTAAATAGGTATGAATTGCATTGCGTGTTAGGGTCACTGGAGCAAACACCATGCTGTCTAAGGTACACACCATACACACCTGTATCATGTTGTTTATTGGGGCAGTGCTTCCTATGCAAATATTACTGTTATGATAAAATGTTGCTGTTTGATTCATCTGTAAAATACTTTATTTTTTTAATGGAATACTTAAGTTCTGCAGGATATCATGGGTTTGGTTTAGCCCATATAAAAGGTGTTGCCAGGAAACTGGTATCAGGGTGGCACACATCCTTTGTTGCGGCTGGTAGAAGCTTCAGTTCTATTTCTCTGAATTTTTTCACCTTTTTGTTAAAAAAAGTTTCTAATAAAGTTTAATGTCACGTTTAAAGCAATTTGATCTACGACACACCACTTATTTGTATTCATAGGGTGCATTCAGTCCCAGGCTGCCTCTAAGCAAAGCATAACGACTGTATTTCAGAAGAAAGAAGCACACCACCATACTCCTGCTCTTGCCTTTTAAAACATTTATCACAGCAGTAATGTGGATCAAACTTTTGGGGAATAACTCCTTCCTCCGGTGAATTATACACTTAGGGAACACAATGCATTAAATACCCTTCGCAGGGTCGTAACTATAGAGGAAGCAAACAGGGGGGCCCAGGAGGTATAGGGGCCCCATTAAGGTCCTAATTCATATACATTTTGAATAAATACTGGTAAAACAAGTCAGCCTCTAGACATTTTGGGGCCTGAAATATAATTTGATGTGTGCCCAGTAATATCTAGTTACACCACTGACTCTTCACACCATTTGATGCCTTTACCACTCGTTGCAAAAATTCTCAAAAAATGAACATTAATTAAATAACACAAAAGTTTTGTGTGTTATTTGATTAAAGGAGAAGGAATACCATTTTCTAACTGGGCGGTGCCAAAAGTTAGCCACCCCCAAGTGACTTCTTTTACTTACCTGACACCCCAGGCTGGTGCTCCTATCAGCAGAAAACTGCACCTGCCCAGGATTCTTCTAGCGAGAACCACGGAGTGATTCTCTTCCTGCTTCTTCAGGCCATCTTGTGGCTGCCCATGCGCAGTAGAGTGGAGAGCTACACCTTAACGAAAAAGCAGACTATTTCGATCTACTGCACATGCATCTGCCCCATGAAATTTAAAACCTGAACAAGCAGGAAGAGGATCGTTCCGTGCTGCTGCTAGGAGCACCAGCCCTGGGTGTCAGGTAACTAAAAGTAGTCACTTGGGGTACCTAACTTTAAGCACCCCCAAATAGAAAATGGTATTCCTTCTCCTTTAATGGACATTTTTGAGATTTTTTGTCACATTATATAAAGGATGTTTAATGCTTCCTTAAGTGTGTATTTCGCCTGAGGAAGGAGTTACTCCTTGAAAGCTTGTGCTACATAATTGCTGAAATAAATGTTTTAAAAGGCAAGAGCTGGAGTATGGCGATGTGCTTCTTTTCCCTCTTCTGAAATAATGTCATGTTTAATCATATTTAAAATGCTATGCACCTTTTTAACAATACAGTGGTATCTGGAATGGAATAAAGGTGTCACATGTGTCTGTAGAATAAAAAGAACTGCTGGTCAACCCCAACATTATTTTTTGTTTATAATTTACAGGATTACTTTACAGACTTGATTACCAATGACAGTATTAGTTACTTTAAATTATCCAAGAAAATGTACCCTCACCGTCCCATAATGATGGTTATCAGTCACGCAGCTCCACATGGACCAGAAGATTCTGCTCCACAATTTTCAGAGTTTTTCCCAAATGCTTCGCAACACATGTGAGTACTGCTTGGATAGGCCATGGGTTTCTCTTCTCCCTGTGTGCTGGGATATCGCTGTTTATTTAAAGTAATGCATACATACCACTCAGAGATTAACTCGCTTTGATTCATATTCTAAGCCTGTCCCTAGGAAGTGGTGATTGAAGCAGAGGTCTCATGAACATAACTAGCACATTGCAAAATATTTAGAGGGGCATTTATCACCTGTATATCCATCTGTTTAACATGAGCACAATATATTGGACTTGTGTTGAAAATGTATTATTTTTCCTCATTTCTTTCCTACTTTAAGGCTAGGGCCACACTGGGGCCAAACTCAGCTAGTTGTAGCTGATAGTTTGGAGAGGTGATGCTTGTGTCCTAGTTTACCCTACAAATTTAGTTTAATTTGTCTGATAAAACATACATATTGTTTGTTCCTTTCCTTCAGAACTCCAAGCTATAACTATGCACCCAATATGGACAAACACTGGATCATGCAGTATACAGGTGCCATGCTTCCCATACACATGGAGTTTACAAATGTGCTGCATAGAAAGAGGCTACAGACTCTCTTATCAGTTGATGACTCTATGGAAAAGGTAAATAACAGCAGAACCCCCCATTTTAATTTTTTTATGGGGACCAAGAAATAATAAATATCCAGGAAAATGTAAAATATATTATGCATTATATATTTGCGGTACCACAGCACATATGTGGGAAAACATAAAATCTGGGGAAGGTAAAAATTAGGTTTGGACATCAACTGAAAAATGCCAGTGAACATAACCAACAGCAATGGGTTATATTGCAGTTATGTGGAATAATATTCTTTCTTTTAAAATAACTGGGGGATATTTCCCATTTGCCTATGGGGCTGGTGTATTTTTTGGATGCCAGAGTAGGTTATTCCAGAACAGGCAGAATGACTTTAAAAGAATTAGGGTATTTTTGTCACTCAAAGTGTTTAAGTTAATGAGGCTGTATTAAATGAGACTTGTTTTGAAATATTTGGGAGTTACCAACACTTGACTTCTGTTACATTTATCATTTGTTATTAATATTTCTGGCTATGTTTTTACTTAAGATTTAAATGTTATAGTTTTTTTTTTTTAATTGTTTAAAGGAACAGTAACGCGAAAAAAATTGAGTGTTTTAAGGAATGACAAGGTAATGTACTGTTGCCCTCCACTGGTAAAACTGTGGGGCAGATTTACTAAGGGTCGAATATCGATGGTTAATTAACCCTCGATATTCGACTAGGAACTAAAATCGTTCGACTTCGAATATCGAAGTCGAACGATTTAGCGCTAATCCTACGATCGAACGATCGAAGGATTATTCGTTCGATCGAACGATTAAATCCTTCAAACCGAACGATCGAAGGAATATCCTTCGATCAAAAAAACACAGGCAAGCCTATGGGGACCTTCCCCATAGGCTAACATTGAGTTCGGTAGCTTTTAGCTGCCGAACTAGGGGGTCGAAGTTTTTCTTAAATAGACAGTACTTCGATTATCGACTAGTCGAACGATTTTTATTTCGAATCGATCGATTCGAAGTCGAAGGTCGAAGTAGCCCATTCGATGGTCGAAGTAGCCAAAAAAACACTTCGAAATTCGAACTTTTTTTAATTCGAATCCTTCACTCGAGCTTTGTAAATGTGCCCCTGTGTGTTTGCTTCAAAAACAAAACTATAGTTTATATAAACAAGCTGCTGTGTAGCCATGGGGACAGACATTCAAGCAAAGGGCGCACAGTAGATAACAGATCAATTCTGAACAATCCCATTATATACCACAGAGCTTATCTGTTATCTGCTGTGTATCCTGTGCATTTTTCCTTTTTCAGCTTTAAATGGCTGCTCCATGGCTACACAACAACTTGCTTATATTAACTATAGTAGAGTTTCTGAAGCAAACACATCAGTTGTACTAGAGCAGAGCAACAATTCATTATATTTTAATTACCTTAAAACACTTTCATCTATTGGTGTTACTCTTCTTTTAATTATTTGGTTTCTTTTTATTCTTCTTTCTAATTCCAAATACTGACTCCTGCAGCCAAAACACTTGTGCTCTGTGAGGCTAAAATTGTATTCTTAGGGGCTGATTCACTAAGGGTCGAATATCGAGGGTTAATTAACCCTCGATATTCGTCTAGGAATTGAAATCCTTCGACTTCGAATGTCGAAGTCGAAGGATTTAGCGCAAATACTGCGATCGTACGATCAAAGGATTATTCCTTCGATCGAACGATTAAATCCTTCGAATCGAACGATTCAAAGGATTTAAATCCAACGATCGAAGGAATATCCTTTGATCAAAAAAAGTCAGGCAAGCCTTTGGGGACCTTCCCCATAGGCTAACATTGACTTCGGTAGCTTTTAGATGGCGAACTAGGGGGTCGAAGTTTTTTTTAAAGAGACAGTACTTCGACTATCGAATGGTCGAATAGTCGAACGATTTTTACTTCGATTCGAAGTCAAGGTCGAAGTAGCCCATTCGATGGTCGAAGTAGCCCAAAAAAAACTTCGAAATTCAAATTTTTTTTCTTCGAATCCTTCACTCCTTTTTGTTGCCTTTTTTAACTCATATTCCAATCTCTCATTCAAACCACTGTCTGCTTACTCTGCAAATTGGACCCTAGCAACCAGATAGCTGCTGAAATTCTAAACTGGAGAGCTGCAGAACAAAATGCTGAATAATTCAAATACCATAAAAGGGATTTCAAATCAAATCAGCCACCAACACATAGATAATGATCACCAACAAAGGCCAAACCCTCAATATTTACATAGTTTACATAGTTTACTCTCATCCACCTGGGACTTTGTTTCTCTGTTTGAAAAACATTCATTTTTTAAGTAATCATATTAAACTGATGTAATGTAATCTGTGTTACTATGAGTTAGCAATACATAAAGAAACCAAAGCATGAATTTTGTTTGCAGTTGTATAATATGCTGGTGGACACTGGGGAACTTGAAAACACCTACATCATCTACACATCGGATCATGGCTATCACATAGGGCAGTTTGGACTGGTGAAAGGAAAATCTATGCCATATGACTTCGATATTCGCGTTCCTTTCTTTGTTCGAGGTCCTAACGTGGAACCAGGATCAGTGTACGTACTAAATCACAATTGGTAGTAGCTGTCCATATTTTCAATCATTTTTAAAAAGGTATCTAGCAGCAGTTATTTAAATGGGTTTTGAATGACCTGCTCACCACAGCAATCTGTGTCTTGTTCTGTGTATCACATATATTTATTATAAGGCATTTTCTCTATTTATTTTGCCTAGAGTCATTTATTGTTTTATGTGTGTAAATACGTTTAAAGCATTGGAGACTAGTACTAAGCAACAGACCAGCTGGTAACCAATGAAATGCTTTCAGGAAAATGCAATGTCCGTTCCACTATGTACAAGAGAGCCACTGATTAAGAGTATTTGGGATACCCTCAGTCCCAACTTCAACATCCTTGTCCATGTCGCTTACACTACAATTACACAAAATCATTTACATAAATGTAATTATGTTTGTGTTACAGAGTGCCACAAATTGTTTTAAATTTAGATCTTGCACCAACTATTCTGGATATAGCTGGGCTGGACGCACCTCCTGATATGGATGGGAAGTCTGTTCTAACTTTGCTGGACATTGAAAGACCCGGTAACAGGTCAGTTTGACTTTTATGTCTCATTTATTTTTTCCTTTTCATGGAGCAGCTAAATTAGTGAGATTGCCAATGTTGGGGTCCTCTTATATGGGGCTCCCTGGCTTTTTCAGTGCTTTTTGTGGGGAGTTAAAAGGATTTGGGTTTGTTAAGGCAAGTGCCAAATAAAAATCCCCCTTCCAAGCTTTGATACTTTCAAATACTGACCAATACATTATCTTAAAGGGCATGTAAAAGCAAAAAAATTAAATCCCAATTTTACTTTCTTTAATGAAAAAGAAACCTATCTCCAATATACTTTATTAAAAAATGTGTACCGTTTTTATAAGAAACCTGACTGTATGCAGTGAAATTCTCTCCACCGCTGTGGATAGGAATTGTCAGACAGTTCCTAAATGCTCTGCAGGGAAACAATCATAATTATGAACAGCAGGGGGAGCCCCCACCTTACTTCCCAGTCATGCAGAACTCAAGCATCTTTGTTTGTTTCCCTGTAGAGCAGTCAGCAAATGTGTAGAGATGTGTATTGGATTTATTTTTGCCTTTACTGTTTCCAACTCCAGCTGCAGGGTCAAAGATCATGGAGCCAGATTTAAAGACAGATTCTATTTTAACTGGGATCTTAAACTGGGATTCTATTTGGAGGATTATTTTGCTGCAACTACTGGTTCTGCAGAGTTGAAGAAAGTTTGTATTAAACAATACAAAAACTCTAAAATCCACATTAGATTACCTGACAACACAGGACCCCATGCAGTCTGTATATTCTGATTATTAATCAGTCTTGCTGTATCTGCTTCTGGCAGATATTATTTGACTTGTGCTGTTTTGTCCCCTTTAATCTTCATTGCCTTATTTTTTGAAACTGGAGGTCGCAAACAAAGTGTTAGACCTCCCTGTTGGTCTGAGGCCCAGTTGAATCAAGTGGGTTCAGTTGGCCTCAGAATGTCTCTGAACAGAAAATAATGACGACACACAAACAAACATTATGGTATAAAGAGATAAATATCAATAAATACTGAATGTATGTCGATTATTTTAACTAAAATAGAACTGTTAATTCACATGTTATATAACGTATTGATATGGTATCTGGACTTGAATGCAGCTCAATGTCACTGGCTAGTTGGTTTGCTTCTTATATAAAAATGGAAAATTGACTGTATGAATAAAAATATTCACTTTTTTAAATTTACTTTCAGGCTGCGCACTAATAAGAAGAACAAAATTTGGAGAGATGCGTTCCTTGTGGAAAGAGGGTACTACTCAGATGGTGTTTTCCTTCTCATGATTGTCAAAATAATTTTTTTGTGCATGACCACAACTTAAAAACAAGCCTTTTTTTTTAAGTGCAGCTGTCCAACTTGGAGGCACATGGTCCTTATGTGTCCTCCAGGGGATTTTTATGTCCATAGTATACTTAGTTCTTTGTTTTACATCATTGTTTTACTATAACGTGGGGCTGTTGTGTAAGAAATAATATAGGCACAGTTAAATAACTTGAACAGCACTGTCATAAGCATGACTTGATCTTATATTTTTTAAATAATTCTCAACATTTCTCAAAGAGATTTCTTAAATCTCTTAAATTAAAAACTATAGGGGTCATTTACGAGTACAAGTGCAGTGTGCAAATGCAATTGTAAGTGCAATTGTTATGTTTTCCCCCAACAATACAGCCTTTTCCTCCCAGAATTCCACCCTGTAGTGGTCGTCAGTGGGAATTGCACATGACACAGTTGCAGCCGATGCACCGAAATGAGCGCAATTGTGATCACACTTTACTGTGAATTGGCTGCAGTTGCACTGAAAGATTGGTTGGCTTCATTTCTGGTGTTCAGTATGAGAGGGACATGTGTGCCTAATATTTTAAATACAAGTTTACTGTACCTAATGACACTGGATGTGAAGGAGACCATGAAACTACCACCTAGTTTGGAGATGCCTGTAGCTTCAAGGTTCCCTTGTATCTATAGGTGCAGCAGCTTTCGATTCAGAACAAGAGGCAGGAAGATGGCAGTGGCTGCGAGTGCAAGTATACAAAAGAGTACAAGTCTTTAGTGCAAAAAACAAATGGCAAGAAAGGCAAACATTTTTGTAATGTTTGTAAGTTTCTGTGATTAACCTCATCTATGAAATGACAGAGACAACTTCTGTCATGGAGCAGTTAGTAGGGGGTGCTATGATTCGTTATTATACGCTGCTGGTATGCCTTTACTGGATACATGTTTTAGGCCTGTAGAAACATGTAAAAAAAAAAATCTTCCTTCCTTCATCCTGAACAGTAAATTATGATGATAATAGTTTTGGAAAATGAATTGGTCTTTATTTTGCAAGACAATAATAATTTCAAGAAAACATTCCTTCTTTTATGTTTATTGTAAATGTATGTTTAGAAAAACATAAACGTATGTCCTAAGTAAAAATGAAGACAAACCCAACAAGTAGAGATTCAGCGAGCATATGATCATATGTCCTAATGAATAAAACTTATGGAAAGACACATATAAAAAGACACACAAATGTTATTTTTTTGCAGTTCATATTACATTTGAAAAGTTGAAAATAATAATCCAGAAAACCTTTTATTTCACTGTTTACTGGCGGAATGGTTTCTATATGCTTTAAAGGTGAAGATACGGTGGCTATTATTATATGTTATTAACAGTTTGGGGCTAATTTATCAAGGTCCAAATTTATCTCAGTATTTCTAATATCCAACTTCGAGCAACTACGAATTCCCAAATGGACCTATTTATGAAGAAAAAAGCCAGAGTTTTTAGACCATCAGACTTTAATACATCTCGAAAACTACAAATTATTCGAGGTTCAGTTATTCTGAGCTTGATAAATAACCACCTTTATGTATGGGCATCTGCAAAAGTTTGAGCAACTTTGTTCATCCCTGAACTCAGTGCTGCAGTTATCGTATTGGCTGTGCTCCAATTGTTTCATAAGTTGACAAGTGCTTAGACTCTCATGTTGGATACTGTCAACTCTGATAATCTGCTTCACTGTTTTGTCTGATGTCCATAATAAAATGGATTTGTTTACAAAAAAAAAAACATTGCTTTTTTCTTGTCTCATTAGAAAATTTCTGAGAAAGAAGGAGGAGCCAAGCAAAAGCACTCCACAGTCCAATCACTTACCAAAATATGAGCGAGTTAAGGAGCTGTGTCAACAGGCCAGATACCAAACTGCATGTGAGCAGCCAGGACAAGTGAGTTGAATAAGAGAGTGAATTTAGTTGTACCTTCTATTGCCATCAAAAACCCACTCAGACATGATTGGGTTTTAGTTGAGGCACACTTTTTCTTTTCCCTTCTCTTGGGGTATCTCCATAAATGTGATATCTTTACTGCTATAAACCCATACACTTACATCATATTTAAATGTATAGATCTCAGATACTTTTATTAACTGATTCTTTTAGTCCAGGTCTATGCAGAAAATCGGTGCTCTGATCTCCTCTGATCTCTCTGGTCCTCCTGACCCCAGCCATATTGATATGTGATGATTTTCAATATGGGCTGCTTCTCACACACATTTTCTGTTTTTAAATATTTAAATAATTTACATTGTGGTCCAGCCCAGGGTTGCTCAAAAGGTAAGCATTCTCAACCAGTAGCTCATGAGTTGTTGACCAGTAGATCACAGCATGCAAATCATTCTACTAGAGCCCTCTTCCAGGTATTGGCTCATTCATATGTAAATGTTAAATGATCATTCGCTCTAAGGATTTAACTTCGAGGGTCCAATATCGAGGGTTAATTAACCCTCGATATTCGACCAATAGTAAATGTGCCCCTAGGTGTATTTCTGTATTTTTTCATTCCTTTACTTGGGTTCATTCCCCCAGTATTCACTTTGGAACATTTCTTCCTCCCCCAAACCTATCTGTTTCCCTTAAAGCCTTCACATAGTTCTTTCTAGTTCCTGTTTCTTTCAAATTCACCTCAGATATCCCCTCCCCTCACTTCCTTACACTAGTATTAGCCTTCTATTATTCCCTTTTTGTACTTGTAGCTCATCTTCAGTTATTTACTTTATTTGTCCCTACATAAGGTATGATCCTCCACATGTATATTTCTCACCAATTTCTACTTCTATGACAACATTCTTGTTTACTTGCTTTTTTGCTAGTCATATCAAATTTGCCTTCCCAACATTCCTCTCCTTACACTTGATGTTGCCTCATCACTCCTGTCTCACAACTAATTGTCTCCTAGAAATGATTTCCTCCCACTCACAACAATTGTTTTCTTCCAATCACACTAAATGTTCCCTCAATTATTCTTTCCATGCTTTCAGCAAAAATGACACCAACACCACAGCCCTCAGTGTTTTATACCCACAACTAAATTGTTTTCGCCTTTTCCAACCTGGCACCAAAAATATTCATTGGTCAGCATTTTTAACGATTGCTTCACATCCAGATACACAAATAATACTAAAAAGGCACATTTTTTTGTCACTTCCTTTGTAATCAGGAGGGAGCAGAAGAAAGTCCCACACTTAGCCAAACAGACACTTCACATCATTATTCTTTTTTTTTTCTTCTTTTTTTGCTTATATTGTCATTTCAGTAAAGAATCATGTCTATACACTATAGTTATACTTTTGACAAAGGAAAAAGTCATTTGGTTTGGCTCTGAAGTCTGTTTTTCTTATGAAACAAACCTTTTTCCAACTGTTCATTTGTAAACTTCTTTTCCAAATCCAGCTGCACAGTTTGAGTAAATCCATACACGTCTGGGTTTGCTTGGTGGAGGTGTTAGATGGTGAGCCAGATATTGGCAGAGAGTACCTAGGCAGACCCTTCCTAACACCATAGACCACTTCGGCCTTTTATTTCAACAGTTTGAGTTTTTCTCCTTTAGAATGGCCTTTTTCTTCTCTAACGTAAATAAGCGTCAGTATGCGGCATAACCACAAAGTTCATGGAAATGAAATGAAATGGCAAATAAATATGATCACTTTACATTTTGCTTTCTTCTGGGTATTAAGGAACATTTAACTTCTTCTGTCATTATGGAAAACAATAGTCATTGAGTGTAGCAGGACTGTGGGCTTTTTGTGCACTGGAAAGTTTACTTTAAAAAACATTTGTCACACAACTGGAAATTCTAAAATGTGATTTCATATCTGAATAATTCCGCATACATTTCCCATGGTAAACATAGAGGGTATACACCTAATATGTCATTGTGAGTCCAGGAGCAAGTGTGAGACATGATACCCTATAGAGATCTAAGCTTTGTGTGTATTTGGAGCAACCCTTGCCAGCCCCATCTAGTTAGATTGTCACGTGAAATGATTTATTGTTCATGTTCCGTAAAAGGTAACCAATTGCAGTGAGCCTACCTAGTTTAAAAAATGCCTCTATTACACTATGACTAATTAAGTAGATCTGTGCTAACCCTGATCAGATGTGATGTTTGGACCGATACAAGAAGTCAAAAATCCCATTACTCACCATGGGTCACACCTACTGACATAGTAACATAGTGGATGAGGTTAAAAAACATACATGTCTTCTAATTTCAACTTCTTTGCCGAAATAAAACCTGCCTATGTCCCAGTTAATTCAGAGGAAGCCTAGTTGAATTCAAAGGGGTGAACCACATTTAGCATTGGGCCTAAGCTGGTGCCGGCATTCCACCATTGCTGGTAAATTTGTACGTCCCACTTTTCCGTCAGCATTTCTTCCTGTGATATTGACTTTTTAGCACTAACATAGGTCCTTTATAAACAGCTACTCTCTTCTTGCCCCTGAACCATACATACCTCACTCCTGATACTCCCATACTCTTCCCCCCGATCCTCCCAATCTCCGCCCTGTGACATCACCGCACTGGCCTCCCTGGATTGCTGGCCAGTAAAGCTGCGGAAAAAAATGTGGCAACCCTAAATAGGTAAAGGGCTTCTTGCGGCACTTCTTTGATGTCAATAGGAGGGAATCTGTTGGCGGTCACAGATGTTTGAGCCAAACCCTTGTACTTTATTACCAAAACACGTTACGGTTTTACTCCTCAATAAACCTTACATAGAGTATAGGGTGAGGTGATATAAGACATTTCTGAATCCATCTTCCTAAGAGGATGTGCCAGTTTACTGCTGCAACCTTGGCAATATCTGTATCTACAGTATATGGACTGACACGACCTTTCATTTATTATAACAGAAAATCCTCTTTATGTCGGTAGTCCAAGAATTCTTATTTTACATTCATTCATTAAAAAAATTTTTTTTATTATTTCTTAATCAGAGACATTCTGTATTTATGAACGGCAGGTGGGCTGTGTCATGTACTTTATGTCTCTCGTCTACACTTTTAAGTAAGCCTTGCAATAGAAATATGCCTGCAGATGATGACAGATGAGCGTTGATGAGACTTACTCTTTCTTGACTTCTTGTGTTTGAACATCTATTTATAGAGCTCAAGTTTAAAATGGACCTCATAGCTTTTCTAATGCTAAAGTGGCCTATAAAGGGCAGGGGATTTTCATCTCTGATTACTCTGAAAATGTAAACAGCCCCCGAGGCATACATCGTGCAAGTGTTTTGCTACTAGAGTGGTGTAAATTCTAAAAATGCTCCCTAACACATGTATCAGCTGTTTCCTTAATGTGCTAGTTTGAAACCCTGTCCATAAATATAACTTGACTGTCCAACACTTGAGCTGATGGGGTAATGTGATACTGCACATAGAGATATTTCAGCTGGTCTGGTGTAGGATAAACGCCATACATCTTCCTAGGAAGCAATAGTTGTAAATTCTGTCAGCTGGACATGGTGCTAGCATCGAGCAGCAATTCAAGTCTTTAATAAGCTAGTGATCAACTACTGTTTCTCATTAGCCAAATATAATTATGATCCACTGGGTTAAGTATCTTCCCAGAAGCAATAGAGTAATATAATATCCCATCATTGTAACTGTTAGCATTTCTATAGCACATTTAATGATTAATTGCGACCCCATTCCTTTCTTACTTCACATACTAACCTCTTGGAGAGCAGCTGTTGTATCCAGTCTGGAGCTACTTAGCTGTCTGCTCCTAGTATCATAAGCAGAGTTATCAGTAAATACACGTTAAAGAGCAATGGGTTTGGATAACGCAATGTCCTGTTTTATTTACATTTTTATGTACTGAATAATTCCAGCACTTTATAAATTTGGATGATTTCTTTTCTTTTCTTATCAGAACACACAGCAGTTAGGTTGGGAGATTCCAATGCCTCATTTGTGATATATATATATATATATATATATATATATATATATATATATATATATATATATATATATATATATATATATATATATTCAGATTTTCTGCCTAGAGAAAGCTAATAGAATTGGAATTAAGGCACTGAAGACCTTACATTAGCTGAAATAAATTACTACTACTCAGGATCTATTTAAAGTCATTGTCTATTCAAGTGTTGTGAGCTCCCTTCTAAACTTGTGCCATGTTCTTTCTCATTCTCTGTCCATCAGCATGTGTGTTTCTTTCAACCAGAGAACCAAGTCAGATTTCATAATATTAAACTTGACACATTTGAATTGATTCTCAGTGGCTTCCATGTAACCTCCATCCTTGTCATCCCTTGTAGAAATGGCAGTGCATTGAAGACATGTCTGGGAAGCTTCGTATTCATAAATGTAAAGGGGCCGCTGACACCATTTCGCTAAAGAAGAGGACACGGAGTATAAACTCAAAGGGCTATGGAGGAAAGCAAAAAGAGTGTGTATGTGGGGAAGCAGATTACAAACCCAGCAGAAGTCAGAAGAAGAAACAAAGGCTTTTCATGAGAACTCCCGGTGATAAAAGTAAGTTCATCAGTGTTCTGCTGAAGACTTCTAAACAGTATGAAGGCTATTTGGCAAAGAAATACCGTCCAGTTCTTTTTAAGGTTAATCATCTATTATCTTTAATTTTGTAGTTGCTGAAATTTGAAATACTGCCCAATGCCACAATTTGAATAAAATCTTCATACAATGTTTCCAAAAATCTGTATGTTTGAAAACTCAGAGCAGCATTACTTTGAGGGTTTACTAGTGTATTTATATAGACCTTTCTGATAAAGCTTACTTAGTTTTAAACTTTCCTTCTTCTTTAAGGGACAGATGCCAGAGTGGAAAAGGGAGACATGTTAGCAATACAGCAGAAAAATGAGTTTGCATATATACTGCCCATGAGAAACAGTAACCCAGAAACCTTATGGAATGTGTATGATTGCCTAAACTGATTAATTGATGCTTAGTCTTGCTCAGTAGGAATATCCCACCGGCCAAAGACCAGATTGTTGTGTGTGTATGTGGATTGCATCCTACACATTCGCAGCTTGGCCAGGTTGATGCAGTAAATGTTATACCTGGTTAATGACAGCTTATTGTAACGTATTTTAACATTTGTTGCTCTGCCAGTAAACCAATAAATTAGTATTTTGTGAATGTGGGTTGGTGCATGAGCAAATCCTTCTACTAATTATTATCACACAGTGGCCCCTAGTGGATTTCTGAAACAATTCTGTCATCCAAATTCCATCATTTATACTGCGAGCACAATGCCACAACGATAAACATTACGAATTTACCAGGGAAATGCTTTGCTAAATTCTGTTCTGCCACTGAGAAAGAATCAAAGAAAGGAGTGAAATGAGAGAGATTAATTTGTTTCTTTCAAATGTCACTGATAATGGCTCCCACCTGTGGCCTGTAGGGTACTAATAAGGGCTACCAAAATCCCCCCCCCTGCTTTATAATAGTCGTGTGCATGGAACTCTTCATACTGTCATAAAGGACCAACGTAAACAGCAATTAGTGTGAGAAAGGAGGTTACTGTGTGGTCCATTAAAGGGTACAGAGTTCATAGGCTATGTCTTTCCCATTCATTTAAGATGCTTAATTGCTAAATTAATTTTCAGAATTGTTATTTAGAGTCCTCAAAATATTCTCCACAAAGTCATATATGCGAACCTGTTTTTTTTTTTTTTTTTTTTTATTTTTTTAAACAGCCTCTGCCTTTTTGAGTTGGTGTGGATCTCAGTCTGTCTGTATTTCACTCAGGCCATTTTTCAATTAGCTTAATTGATCTTACTGATGTCAGAGCTCAGTTAAGGACAAAGGTTGGTCTAGTTAATGAAAGGCCACCAGATGTTTGGGTTACAGCTTCTAAATTCTATGTGTACAGCTGCTCCGTTAAGTGAGTTGCAGAGAACAACAGTGTGATGGATGGGAAAAACCTTATGAATCACATTAACTGTTTGTGTCTGAGGAGAGAAACATTGCAGCTATGGCACTTCCAATGAAGATAACAGCAAAGCCAAGACCATGCTGGTTTTTGAGAACCATGCATACAAAAAAGAATATAACTGCATTCACATTTGTTAAATGAGAGATGTTTTCTCATTCAGTTGTTACTTTTCTGCCTGTGTATGTCACGTATCTAGAGTTTTATCCACACTGATGGTTTTTATAGTCAGTTTTTAGTGTGCTGTAGACACTGTTAATACAGGGGGTCCTTGAGTTAAATACACCCAACTTACATACAACTCACACTTACAAACAGAGGCTATTACAGTAACATACTGTGTTTTGCTTGGCCTTTATTAGCATTTAGCTTTAATAAACCACCTGCCCCAATCCCCTCTGGCATGAGTTGTCTACTGCAGAGCACAAAAAGGTAAAAATTAATACTATGTTAAGACAAACATCTGTCTAAGTTGCGTTTAACAAGTAAATGTATATGTTTTAACTTACATACAAATTCAACTTAAGAGCAAACCTACAGAACCTTGTACATAATCTTGTACATAACCCGGGGGCTGCCTGTATACGTGATGTATGGATTATGTAGACTAGGCCTTTTCTGATCTTATAGTCAATATGAAATCTGGTTTGTGTGCTCATAATGAGAGAGAACCAGAGAAGAACGATAAGTAATTCAAAAGCAACGGCTGAATATTCTGGACCTAGGGTCAGGGGTCTTTCTATAATTTGGCTCCGCATAACTTACGTCTGCTAAAATGTGATTTAAACATTAACTAAACCCAATCTTTGGGGACCTTTTTTGAAGTCCCAGATCCAATGCTGTCATCACTTGCACCATTTGTACCGGAATATACATCTTTTGATTTCTTGGATTGGGAAACCTTTTATCAAATACCTGTAGAGATCACCTTATTTTTTTTTTGGTCTCCTGCAGAATTCAATCCTCGTTTTGTCCACACTCGGCACACACGCTCACTTTCCGTTGAGTTTGAAGGTGAAATCTATGACATAAATCTGGAAGAAGAGGACCACCAGGCTTCCCAGCTCAGGAGTATTACTAAGAGGCATTACATTTCTGAAGAAGAAGAAGAAGTGGGTGGTGAAGATGTTGATGATGACAATGAAGAATATGAGGAAGATGAGGAGTATATGACCACTATTCCTGATGAAGATGAGATGATGTTAGCTGATGGGGTGATTAGTGCAAGCCAATCTGCATCTGTCCGAGTCACACATAAGTACGTAGTTTTTGTTTTACTTTCCATTTGTTTTTTCCATTTGCGTTTACCCTCAAATTGCAAAGATTTTTTTGTTCTGTTGGCCAAATACAGGCATTTTCTCATATGAATTTCTACTAAAAATTCGGATTTTATAGTAAATTTTATAGTAAATTCAAACAAAACTTAGTCATTGCCTGGAAGGAACTGTCATCCCTGTCCAACTGGCCCATCCCATTCAGAAGCCACCCCTGAGGGTGGGGAAAGACAATCAGGAAGTGACATCCCCTGAGAGAGGAAGAGGGTGGAGTTGGCACGGGGAGACTGAGGGAGACTCAGTGGCACGGGTGGCTTTGGTCCCGCACTGTAGCACCTGTACCTGAACCACTTTGTTTGATAGGGTTTAACCCAATAATAAAGCAATATGCCAAAAATAGAATCTCTAGGCCATTTTTGTTTTACAATGGCAATGTGATGTCAAATTCTTGGGGGTTATTTACCAAAATCCGAAGTTTTCTCATTATTTTATTAAAAACATCTTCGACCAAATTCCCATCTTCAATTTTACTTTATTTATCAATAAAATAATTTAAAAAATTTTGGGGCAGGAAAAGACTCTGAAATCTCAATAAAATCGTGAAAAAATTCAGAACATACAATTTTTTCTGATTCTCGCCGGAAAACCACAAATTATTCAGATGATCATACTAAACCCAGCGCAGATTATATCTTCCAATTGTAAAAGGGACATCTGCCATTGACTTCTACATGTCCTCGACAGGTTTGAGATGGAAAATTTTCTGATTCAGACTTTTAGCAGCCTTGGTGTATAATAAATTTGAAAAAAAATTATTATTTTTTTTCCATGGAAAATTGGTGTTTTCTGCTTTAAAAATCGAACCAGAAAAATTTGGACTTAAGAAAAAATTACCCCCTTTAATTTCCCTTGCTGTTTTTTTCACTGCTGTTCATCATGACAAATTCAGTGAAATACTCAATGTTGTTTTTCCACTTAATTCAACTGACCACTCCAAGTACAGGACCTTCTAAAATAGTCGGGGTAACATCTGCAGCTTTACAGATACAGTATGTTTTACGTTTATACCAATTTTTACACAATTTTTTCGCTCAAACTTTACTTTGCATCTATAAAAATGCCCTGTTTATGTCTGGCAACGTATTCTGGACCCAGTGTGTGTGTGTGTTGATACAAGCAGCATTCTTGATAATCTTCCATCAATTTTTCTTGTTTAGGTGTTATATTCTTGCCAACGATACTGTACATTGTGAGAGAGAATTGTATCACTCAACCAAAGCCTGGAAGGATCACAAAGCTTACATTGATAAAGAGGTAAAGTGCACCCACATCAAATAGCATCTGATTCCTCACTGCGTGTGCCTCCAGGGATCAGTAGAACACTGCAGGTCTGCTATGCGCAAGCATCAGGTTTTCATGATTGCAGTGACAGATACTTGAAGATACAATTACACTGGCAGATCACATAGAATTCACTTGTAGTAAGAAATAGACAATGGGATTCTAAGGAAGTTTGTTTAATTTTTTTGTACTTCAACTCTCCAATTTGGGTTGCTACAGCCTCACGTACACTAGGGGGCAGATTTATCAAGGGTCGAATTTCGAAGTTGAAAATACTACGAAATTCGACCATCGAATTTAAATACTTTGAATTCAAATATCGAATTTGACGTTTTTTCAGCAAATTTGGGAATCCTGCGATCGAATAAAAATCGAGCCATTCGAAGGATTTCAGTGATCGATCGAAGGATTTTTATTCGATGTGTAAAGACTTGGAAAAAGTTTGTAGAAGGTCCCCATAGGCTAACATAGCAATTCGGCAGGTTTAATTTGGCAAAGTATTGAAGTCAAAGTTTTTTTAAAGAGACAGTACTTTGATTATCGAATGGTCGACTATTCGAACGATTTTTACTTCGAGTCGAAGTAAATTCGAAGTCATAGTATCCTATTCGATGGTTGAAGTATCCAAAAAATTACTTAGAATTTTGAATTTTTTTACTTAGAAAATTCCCTCGAATTCACTTCGACCCTTGATAAATCTGCCACTAGAAGTAAGATAGTAGTTTGAATGACAGAATTCAATATGAACACAAAGATAAGTGATAAATAATTTAAAGCTAACCTTAGAATGTATCTACTTTCTTGCAGCTGTGGACGGTGACCCTAAGCCAGATAGCATTTAAAACTTTTGGCTGAAACAAAGTGGTATGGAAAGTAGTAGACTGGAAAGGCAAATAGTTAAAAAAACACACAAAATATTGCCATAGTTTTAAGGTTATTTGCCCTGTTCATTACAGGCCGTATTTATATATAGGCACCGAAGTGCCTGTGCCTAGGGCCACTGCTTTAAGTGGGTAGCCCTTGGTTGCCGATCTAAAAGACATTATCTTTTCAAACCAAAAAAGTCCCCCATCCACAGCCGCAGACCTTTCTATATATCTGTCAGCAAAGCTGGGGGTTGAGGAGTACGTAGGGAATACTCAACAGAAAAATATGTTCACCTATTTTTTGATGGAAGATATTCAAGATAATGCCAGACTGTATGATATAAAACAGTTTAAAGGAGAAGGAAAGCTACTGAAGCAGTTTATTGCCAGTAGATTAGCCACAATAGTGCAAGCTAGAACACTATTTATTCTGCAGAATGTTAAACCATTCTTGAGTAAACAGCTCTTGAAGTGTTCTCTGTTTTTTTAGGATAGCCATACTGTATTTAGGATGCCATATTGGCTTGGTGCGACATCAATTCCTGCCTGAGCTCCCAGCTCGCTCATAGCTCTGGGCTCAGATTACAGGAGGGAGGGGAGGAGGGAGGGGGAGAGGAGCAAACTGAGCATGCTCAAGCCCGGGGCAAGGAGGTTTAAGCTGAAAACAGGAAGTCTGATACAGCCCATGAGTACACAATAGAAGGAAAGAAATGTGGTGTGTCTTTTGAGAGAGGACTCAGAGCAGCATTACTTTGAAGGTTTATTGGTGTATTTCTATAGACCTTTTTAATAAAACTTACTTAATGTTAGCCTTTCCTTCTCCTTTAAGAACCGCTAAATCATAATGCTAATATCAGTGTACTTTTATAGATTGAAGCCCTTCAAGATAAAATCAAGGATTTAAGGGAAGTAAGAGGACACCTTAAACGAAGAAAACCTGATGAATGTGACTGCAGTAAGCCTGGGTGAGTATGGAGTATGTTCACTGAAATGCTTACATAGGGGAAATAGGTCTGTTTGTTTGGCTATGTATGCTTAAACATTTAGCTTCTAGGCCCAGATAGAGATCTGGTCAAAATTAAAATCACAGGTTAATGTTCTGAAGCAACTGTGTGTCATTTCGTATGTTTAAGAAAAAGTTCATATTCCTGATGTTTGGGGGGCCCTAAAAAATCCAGTTAATGCCACTAGCTATGCCGAGTGCATCTAGATTAAATCTAGAGAGATCTTATCATGGTAAAATTGGAAAAATACAAAGAAATTATTTCTAATGATTCTTTTTAATTATAGGTCACGATCCTACATTCCTTATGTTTCAGTTACATATCTGAAAAATATCTGATTACATTTTTCATTTAAAATAATTTCCCTTATTTCATGATCTAAATTCTAATGTTTAAACCTTATTGAAAGTTGAGGCATTCATATGAGTTAACTGGGTAATAACTGTACCTTATTCCCTGTATTGTCCTTGTCCTTGCAGGTTTTACAAGAAAGAAAAAGGGGTGAAAGTGCAGGATAGGCTGAAAGGCCACATGCACCCATTTAAGTAAGTATTGTTTTATGTTTGAGTGTTAAATTATCCTCATGTATTAGTTTGGACACAGGGGAGCATATTTATTTACCTGTGTACAGGTATAGTATCGTTTACTATACTTTTATACCATTTATCCGGAAACCCTTTATCCAGAAAGCTCTAAATTATGGAAAGGCCGTCTCCCATAGACTCCATTTTAAACAAATAATCCACATTTTTAAAAATAATTTCCCTTTTCTCTGTAATAATAAAACAGTACCTTGTACTTGACCCAAATTGATATAATTAATCCTTATTGGAAGCAAAACCAGCCTATTGGGTTTATTTCATGTTTACATGATTTTCTTGTAGACTGAAAGTATGAAGATCCAAATTACAGAAAGATCCATATTCCTAGAAAACCCCAGGTCCCGAGCATTCTGGATAACAGGTCCCATAATGAGCATACAAGTGTGCCTAGCATGCTGTACAATAAGGGCAGATTTATCAAAGTGTGAATTTAGAGCTCACCACATTAAGGGGCACATTTACTAAGCTGGAGTGAAGGATTAGAAGTAAAAAAAACTTCGAATTTCGAAGGTTTTTTTGTGGGTACTTCGACCATTGAATAGGCTACTTCGACCTTCGACTACGACTTCGAATCTAACGATTCGAACTGAAAATCGTTCGACCATTCGATAGTCGAAGTACTGTCTCTTTAAAAAGAACTTCAACTAGCTACTTCGGCACTTTAAACCTACCGAGCATCAATGTTAGCCTATGGGGACCTTCCACATAAGTTTTCTAAGCTTTTTCTGATCGAAGGAAAATCCTTTGATCGATGGATTAAAATCCTTCGAATCGTTTGATTCGAAGGATTTAATCGTTCGATTGAAGTATTTGCGGCAAATCCTTCGACCTCGATATTCGAAGTCGAAGGATTTTACTTCGATGGTCGAATATCGAGGGTTAATTAACCCTCGATATTCGACCCTTAGTAAATGTGCCCCTAAATTTCCACCACTTTATATTTATTTATTCATTATCAAATGGTGATCTTTCACCCATTCATAAATACGCCTCTAAAAATCCCATAGAAATGAATAGAAAGTGGTGGAATTTTACTGTGGTGAGCTGGTATTTCCCACTTTGATAAATCTGCCCCAACAGCATTCCATTCTCTACATTCTGTTCACTTTCTACCTGGAGCCACTACCCATTACAGCCCTTCCAATATTTCAGAGCTTTCCGGATACTGGGTTTTTTGGATGATGGGTTTCAGTGAAATCAATTTCTCTAAAAACATTAACATTTAGAGGCACATTTATCAAGGGTCGAACTCATGTGAGTTATTTAAAACTCCCATAAACTCCCATTAATTCGAAATTCAAACAATCCAAATGTATTCATAAAATCAAATTTTCTCAGCTCAGACAAATTGAATCGACCCGAAAACTCGAATCAAATTCGATTCAAATTAAAAAAAACTCAATTCGAGTTTTTTTCTCCGAAAATATGAATTTTCTAATTTGTATGGTCAAAACTCTCAAATTCTAATTGTGAATCATCCAAACTCAAGTCAAGTTTTAATTCGAATTTTCAAATTTTTTTTTGGTCAAAACACTTCTACCCTTAGTAAATCGACCCCTTATTCTCCCAAATTAAAAACAGCAGAAATCAGAGTACTTATTTGTTAAGGCTATGCACTTTATTCACCAATTTCTGCTGTTTTTAATTTGGAAGAATAAATGTGAAGGTTTTTAGAGGATTTACACAAAATTAAATATGCAGCCATAGATATTTAACTACCAACGCTTGCCACTGAAGGTCATTTAGGTCAGGGGGTATTTGTTCATGGAAACCAAATGAGGGTTTCTCTTTCTTAAAGGAGAATTCAACCATTCAAGTATAAAGTATGGGGCATTCCCCCACCCCACGTAGACTCCCCCCCAGCCTACCCGCCTCGGGGAGATGCCCCATACTTTATACTTACCCCTCAGGCATCAGGGTTCACCGCAGGCATCTTCCGGGTCTTCATGTCTTCTTCTGGAGCTTTGACAATTTCCGTCCATTTCGGCACATGCGCAGTTGTCGCAAACCGGTAAATTGCTCCAACTGCGCATGCGCCTCTTCGCCTGCCTCCCACTCAGCTGACCTGAAAGATGGCTGCGGTGAACTCCGATGCCTGAATCTGCACCGAGGGGTAAGTATAAAGTTATTGGTCTACGTAGGGTGGGGGGTAGGTTTTTTTTTTTTTAAATGGTTGAATTCTCGTTTAAAGTCAGCATATTGAAATTTTAAATTTGCTGTTATAGAACTTGCGTTTGGAGCGGTGGTATGTAATTATATCTGTGTGGGTTGTAGTACAAGATGATACACTTGATTACAGGGGTAGTCTGGTGCCCCATCCATGGATAAACCACTTTACTTCTCAATTCAGTGGCCCATTGGATTGCCCTTATTTGATAAGGGTACTGGATCATCATTTTCCATTTGTAATTTTATGTATATTTATAGGGAAGGCATGCAAGAAGTAGACAATAAATTTCAGATATTTAAAGAGAACCGCAAGAAGAAAAAAGAGAGGAAAGAGAAGAAACGTCAGAAGAAGAAGGGAGAAGAATGCAGCCTTCCTGGGCTTACTTGCTTCACTCATGATAACAACCACTGGCAGACAGCACCATTCTGGAATTGTAAGTACAGGAGATCAGTGGGAGCTTGGCTTTATAGGAAGAGCAACCAAATTTTTGAGACATATTTATCAAAGGGTAGAAATACAGTACTATATAAGTTCTGAGAAAATTCCTCACGGAGTTTAATGGGTGTGACACTTTTATAGAAATGTTTTTGCAGCGATGCAGCCCCTCCATATTTTCCAGTGAATATCTTGCTGAGAGTTCTTTCTCCAGTTGCCTAGCATGCCAGAGAAGAATCTTTACTATAATACTTACATATTGATGCCATAGATTCTACAATCAGCAGCATTTGAGTGGTTAACGTTTTTTATTGTATCTCTATTATTTGGCTGCACTACATCAAATGGTGGTTCAACCCAGACCAGACACCTCAGGCACTGGCTGTAGGGCCAATGGAAGGTCTTCCATATAGAGCAATTTCAGATCATGGGAAACTTCCAGATGAAATCTTCTTATTCTGCATACTATTTGTTATCATATTGATTTTTATGGTTTATTGTGAAAACCAAATAAAATATTTCAAACAAAGGAAACTTCCAGATGTTATGACAACCCTGAGGAAGGCTTGGAACCTTGCAAAATTCTCCAATTCTAATACCTAATGTACCCTTGTGGATGAACTCTCACCTTCCCCATTTCCATAACTTTCCTGACTTTCTATATTGGCCCCGAAAACAGGTTAGGCACCTACAAGATATGCTAGATGGCCCTAGTCTTGGCTTGTACGAGTTCTTTAAGGAGAAACTTGCAGAACCAAATCTATCCCAATTCCGGTACTTCCAAGCACAATTTGGTGGAGTTGAGGTCTCCCAACCCCAATTGGAAACAGTACTCTGGTCTCCCTCGCTAATGAAACCAACGTCAACATTATATAAAACTCTACTGCAAACAACCTCCCCTCCATTCCAAAAGGCCTATCATAAATGGCTGACTGATATCACAGACCTCACAGAGGAAGACTGGGAGGAGGCAACAGATAGAAGCTACTACTTTCTATATTCTATAGGGGATAAACTAGTCCAGTTTAAATGGCTTCACCAATTCTATCTCACACCTGTACGACTAAGATCTATGGGAAGTAATCCCAGGGCAAGTTTCTACAGGTGTGGATCAGAAGGGGCAAACGTCCGGCACATGGCCTGGTCCTGCCCGCAGGTGGCCAAGGTTTGGATGGAAGTCATGAATCTACTAGCAGACAAATTAGACTTTCCTAAACACCACACGTGTGTATATAAGGGGTCCTAGATGATCTTATAAATACTAACCATGCCAGAACCCTCTTATACTACGCTAGGAAAATAATTGCAATAGCATGGATGGGACCCAAACCCCCTGTGGTGCAAAACTGGATCACACTAGTGAACCAGACTCTACCCCTAATTAAGGTCATCCTATTAGCCAGAGACTCACAAAAAAGATTTGACAAGATCTGGAGCCCATGGTGGGAGGCAGGGCTAGGTGGTCACGGTTCCTTAACATGAACTGGAATACTCAAAGCTGCATCAGTTAAAGTGACTGCTTGGTAAAAACTCGGAAGTGGTCAAACCTTATTCGTCAGTAAGTATGGGGAAATGCAGGACTCCTCACACAAGAATAGGCACCCGCCCAGGGATTAAGATGACTGATAAACCAACCAACAGTATGGAGCGAAAATACTACTACAACGCATATTTCATAAATATTTTGTAACCGAAACTTTACTGCTTAATGGCGTGTGTTTTGTTCTATGTTTTTCTATGTGTTTTAAAACAATAAAAACTTTACCTTTAAAAAGTTTTTGTATTGTTCTACTTCACTAAGGGCCTCATTCCTTTCATTACAGTGGGATCATTTTGTGCCTGTACGAGCTCCAATAACAATACCTACTGGTGTTTGAGAACCATCAATGAGACTCACAATTTCCTGTTTTGCGAATTTGCCACCGGCTTTTTGGAGTACTTTGATATGAACACTGATCCGTATCAGGTAACCACTTGCTTTCCAAGCACCGTTTCCAAATGACATTGGTTTTATATTCTGTAATATGTTCTATTTTCTCTCCCAATGTCAGCTAACAAATGCCGTGCACACCATTGAAAGAGGAGTTCTGAATCAGCTTCACATACAGTTAATGGAATTGAGAAGCTGTCAAGGTCACAAGCAATGCAACCCACGGCCCAAAGTCTTAGAAGCAGGTAATTAAGTTCTATCAATCTCATTCCTATCACACACACATATTTGATTTGTTCTTGCAGCTGCTTGCCCCTCGCATTCTTACTGTATGGGGGGTTATTTACTAATTTTGCCAAAAAAACTAAAAAAATGTTGTTTTTAGTGGGGGGAAAAAACACAATTTTTTCAGGATTTATTATACCCCGAGAATGGAAAAAATCAGAATCCGAAAATCCGGCATCTCAGACCTGCCGAGGTTCAATATAAGCCAATGGGAGAAGTCACAAAGATTTTTTGATCTGCGCTGGGTTTCGTGCAATAATCTGAATATATAATACGAAAAAATTGGGTGTAAAATCCGTATGATTCGTTTTATTTCACGATTTTTTACACGTTTTTTTTCCCGCAAACAAAGTTTTCATGAAAGTGTATTGATAAATACGGAGAAAAAACCCGTACGGATTCGGTCGGGATTTTTTCAGAAAATATTGAGATAAATTCGGACTTTGCTAAATGGGCCTCCCCTTGTGGCAACTGCAGAATTTCAGGTTCAGCGCCTGTTGCTGGTATGTTATTCAGTGAACGAAGCTGCTTCTCTGGATTGTTCTCTGCAGTTCAAAAAATAATGAATTTCATTACAGTAACTTAATTTAGTCATTTCCCTTACAGGCTCAGGCATCAATAAAAACCTCATTGTCGGGGGTTTGTTGTAATAAAAAGGGGACAACCTAAGTCTTAAAATGCAATACTACATAACTTTATTAAAGTATCGTAAATAAAAAAAAAAATTAGGATACCCTCTAAAATGAAAGAATTAAACTCTATGGCTAGAGACGGTGTTTCTTGATCACTTGAGTCAATAAGAAGCCTATTAAATAAACCAAACCTGCTCAGAATGGTGGTGCTTTTGATATCTAACCACTTGTCTAAATGAAGCCACTAACCTGCTGATAACCCTAGGGTCTTTTACTTGCTCCCCCTAATTCTGTTTTTTTTTTTTTTTGTTTAGAGATAAGCAGCATCTTTATTTATTTGAAGAATGCATTGTGATATGCATAACAAAATCGAGTGCTTTGACTAGTTTGCCTTTAATATCTTTATTTTTACTTTTTTTTTCCAATTTGTTATCGGATCAGAGTCGTGTTATAACCTGGCTCAGTTGTTCCTCTTTTAAACTGCTGTGCAAGGAAAATCTACCTTGTGAATAACAAAACGTTACTCTTGTATTTTCCTACATCAGGAAGTAAAGATGGCGGAAGTTCTGATCTGCACAGGTATTCGCTCCTTTTTTATCTATTCTTCTCCAGCGGCTTCTTTCCAAATAATTGCATGATCCAGCCCATTCCAACTAATGTTTGTATTCCGTCATGGTGTAGCTCTTGGTGCATGTCAATTCTAACCGTGCTCATCTTTAATTCAGTCACTGCTTTCAAACCCACCCACTGTGCATTTAACATACGTCATTGTCACAGCAAGCATTCACTCAATAAACGCATTCCATGCCTGTGGTGTTCATTTTTCTACCTAGGATTCATTTCATAATCAAACATTGACCCACTCCCACATCACTTGATAGAAAAGAAGGTGCTTTGTATTTTTTTTTCCTCTAACTGTGGTTTGTTTCTGAATTATTCATATTGTTTATCTAAGTGTGGTGAAAGTTATTAAACCTACATTAGTTGTATAAATATATAGGTTTGTATATATCAATATATATTAAAATTAGAACGGATTATTTGTTATTGGGCTACAGGGTGGTTCGCCTTTACATTAACTTTTAATATGTTATAGAATGGCCAGTCCTAAGCAACTTTTTAATGTGTATTTATTATTTATCGTTTCTGAATTATTTGGCTTTTTCTTCTGACTCTTTCCGGTTTTCAAAAGGGGGTCACTGACCCCATCTAAAAACAAATGTTTATAAGGCTACACATTTACTGTTATTGCTACTTTTTATTACTCGTCTTTCTCTTTAGACCCTCTCCTATTCATTAGGAATGCACCGAATCCACTATTTTGGATTTGGCCGAACCCCAGAATCTTTTATGAAATATTTGTCCGAATACCGAACCGAATCCTAATTTGCATATACAAATTAGGGGTGGGAAGGGGAAAACATTTTTTACTTCCTTGTTTTGTGACAAAAAGTCATGTAATTTCCCTCCCCACCACGAATTTGCATATGCAAATTAGGATTGAGTTTGGCCAGTCGGAAAGATTCGGCCGAATACGAATCCTGCTGAAAAAGGCCGAATCCCGAGCCGAATCCTGGATTCGGTGCATCCCTACTATTCATATTCCAGTTTCTTATTCAAATCAATGTATGGTTGCTGGAGTCATTTTTAATCACTTGTACAACTCGCACAACAGATTTCATTTCATACAAGGGGGTGTGTGATAAATAAACCACCTAGGAAACTGGTTTACATTCTCTGGACCTGCCCACTGGACAGGTTGTATGAGCATTTAATCACTCAGCCCCCATATCATCTGTGTAAAACACTAATCATAATTCTGTTGTGTTTCTGGCGCAAGGACTTCTGGGGCCCACTCTGGACACTGTGTGTGAGTGACATTCCTTGTTACATGGACTGGAACAGAACTAATAATTTCCCTTAGTCGCTGCCAATGATAACAACTGGGGAATCTCACATTTCAATTAGAACAGGAGGTTCCTCCTAAATATTCGGAAGGGGTTTCTTACAGTGAGAGCTGTGAAGATATGGAATTCTCTCCCTGAATCAGTTGTACAGGCTGATACATTAGATAGCTTTAAGAGGGGTTGGATGGCTTTTTAGCATAGCTACTACGTAACATTCTGATCTCGTTCCAACTACTTCTAATATACATGTTGTGACACAAGCTAGCGACAGAGTCATGACACAAGCTAGGGACAGAGTTGTGACACAAGCTAGGGACAGAGTCATGACACAAGCTAGGGACAGAGTCGTGACACAAGCTAGGGACAGAGTCATGACACAAGCTAGGGACAGAGTCGTGACACAAGCTAGTTACAGAGTCGTGACACAAGCTAGGGACAGAGTCATGACACAAGCTAGGGACAGAGTCGTGACACAAGCTAGGGACAGAGTCGTGACACAAGCTAGGGACAGAGTCGTGACACAAGCTAGGGACAGAGTCGTGACACAAGCTAGGGACCGAGTCGTGACACAAGCTAGGGACAGAGTTGTGACACAAGCTAGGGACAGAGTTGTGACACAAGCTAGGGACAGAGTCATGACACAAGCTAGGGACAGAGTCGTGACACAAGCTAGTTACAGAGTCGTGACACAAGCTAGGGACAGAGTCATGACACAAGCTAGGGACAGAGTTGTGACACAAGCTAGGGACAGAGTTGTGACACAAGCTAGGGACAGAGTCATGACACAAGCTAGGGACAGAGTTGTGACACAAGCTAGGGACAGAGTCGTGACACAAGCTAGTTACAGAGTCGTGACACAAGCTAAGGACAGAGTCATGACACAAGCTAGGGACAGAGTCGTGGCCCAAGCTAGGGACAGAGTCGTGGCACAAGCTAGGGACAGAGTTGTGACACAAGCTACGGACATAGTCGTGACACAAGCTAGGGACAGAGTCGTGACACAAGCTAGGGACAGAGTCGTGACACAAGCTAGGGACAGAGTTGTGACACAAGCTACGGACATAGTCGTGACACAAGCTAGGGACAGAGTTGTGACACAAGCTAGGGACAGAGTCATGACACAAGCTAGGGACAGAGTCGTGACACAAGCTAGTTACAGAGTCGTGACACAAGCTAGGAACAGAGTCATGACACAAGCTAGGGACAGAGTTGTGACACAAGCTAGGGACAGAGTTGTGACACAAGCTAGTTACAGAGTCGTGGCCCAAGCTAGGGACAAAGTCGTGGCACAAGCTAGGGACAGAGTTGTGACACAAGCTACGGACATAGTCGTGACACAAGCTAGGGACAGAGTCGTGACACAAGCTAGGGACAGAGTTGTGACACAAGCTACGGACATAGTCGTGACACAAGCTAGGGACAGAGTTGTGACACAAGCTAGGGACAGAGTCGTGACACAAGCTAGGGACAGAGTTGTGACACAAGCTAGGGACATAGTCGTGACACAAGCTAGGGACAGAGTTGTGACACAAGCTAGGGACAGAGTCGTGACACAAGCTAGGGACAGAGTCGTGACACAAGCTAGATACAGAGTCGTGACACAAGCTAGGGACAGAGTCGTGACACAAGCTAGGGACAGAGTCGTGACATAAGCTAGGGACAGAGTCGTGACATAAGCTAGGGACCCAGAGTTGGGGACCACTGCCTTGGACAATCACTAATTATTGGGCTGGTGGAAGGCAGTTTGGATTTTAAATCCCAGTTTGGACCTGACTACAGGGTTCCTTAACATTATATCAGTGTATAGTTATACAGCAACTTACATTTCCCCAGTTATGGTGGACATTCTAGTAATACAACTAATGATGCATGGTTCACACATGAAGAAATTCAAAAGAGACTTGAACATGTTAAGATTAACAAAGGTCCAGGGCCAGATGGTATTCATCCCAGGGTAATTAGTGAGCTTAGCTCTGATTCATTGAGATCTGGCATAGTGCCGAGAGACTGGCGAATTGCTAATGTGGTGCCTCTATTCAAAAAAGGATCCCGTTCTCAGCCTCAAAACTATAGGCCAGTTAGTCTGACGTCAGTATTAGGAAAGCTTTTCGAAGGGTTAATAAAGGATAAGATACTGGACTAGGGACAGAGTTGTGACACAAGCTAGGGACAGAGTCGTGACACAAGCTAGTTACAGAGTCGTGACACAAGCTAAGGACAGAGTCATGACACAAGCTAGGGACAGAGTCGTGACACAAGCTAGTTACAGAGTCGTGGCCCAAGCTAGGGACAGAGTCGTGGCACAAGCTAGGGACAGAGTCGTGACACAAGCTACGGACATAGTCGTGACACAAGCTAGGGACAGAGTCGTGACACAAGCTAGGGACAGAGTCGTGACACAAGCTAGGGACAGAGTTGTGACACAAGCTACGGACATAGTCGTGACACAAGCTAGGGACAGAGTTGTGACACAAGCTAGGGACAGAGTCGTGACATAAGCTAGGGACAGAGTCGTGACATAAGCTAGGGACCCAGAGTTGGGGACCACTGCCTTGGACAATCACTAATTATTGGGCTGGTGGAAGGCAGTTTGGATTTTAAATCCCAGTTTGGACCTGACTACAGGGTTCCTTAACATTATATCAGTGTATAGTTATACAGCAACTTACATTTCCCCAGTTATGGTGGACATTCTAGTAATACAACTAATGATGCATGGTTCACACATGAAGAAATTCAAAAGAGACTTGAACATGTTAAGATTAACAAAGGTCCAGGGCCAGATGGTATTCATCCCAGGGTAATTAGTGAGCTTAGCTCTGATTCATTGAGATCTGGCATAGTGCCGAGAGACTGGCGAATTGCTAATGTGGTGCCTCTATTCAAAAAAGGATCCCGTTCTCAGCCTCAAAACTATAGGCCAGTTAGTCTGACGTCAGTATTAGGAAAGCTTTTCGAAGGGTTAATAAAGGATAAGATACTGGACTTCATAGCAAATCATAATACTATGAGTTTGTGCCAGCATGGTTTTATGCGTAATAGATCTTGCCAGACTAACTTAATTTCTTTTTACGAGAATGTAAGTAGAGACCTCGATTCTGGGATGGCAGTGGATGTGATTTACTTAGACTTTGCTAAAGCATTTGATACAGTGCCACACAAAAGGTTACTGGTTAAATTAAGGAATGTTGGCCTGGAACATAGTATTTGTACCTGGATAGAGAACTGGCTAAAAGATAGACTACAAAGAGTGGTGGTAAATGGAACATTTTCTAATTGGACCAGTGTTGTTAGTGGAGTACCGCAGGGCTCTGTACTAGGTCCCTTGCTTTTCAACTTGTTTATTAATGACCTGGAGGTGGGCATTGAAAGTACTGTTTCTATTTTTGCAGATGATACTAAATTGTGCAGAACTATAGGTTCCATGCAGGATGCTGCCACTTTGCAAAGTGATCTGTCTAAACTGGAAAACTGGGCAGCAAACTGGAAAATGAGGTTCAACGTTGATAAATGCAAGGTTATGCACTTTGGCAAAAATAATATAAATGCAAGTTATACACTAAATGGCAATGTGTTGGGAGTTTCCTTAAATGAAAAGGATCTAGGGGTCTTTGTAGATAACACGTTGTCTAATTCTGGGCAGTGTCATTCTGTGGCTACTAAAGCAAATAAAGTTCTGTCTTGCATAAAAAAGGGCATTAACTCAAGGGATGAAAACATAATTATGCCTCTTTATAGGTCCCTGGTAAGGCCTCATCTGGAGTATGCAGTTCAGTTTTGGACTCCAGTCCTTAAGAGGGATATAAATGAGCTGGAGAGAGTGCAGAGACGTGCAACTAAATTGGTTAGAGGGACAGAAGACTTAAATTATGAGGGTAGACTGTCAAGGCTGGGGTTGTTTTCTCTGGAAAAAAGGCGCTTGCGAGGGGACATGATTACACTTTACAAGTACATTAGAGGACATTATAGACAAATGGCAGGGGACCTTTTTACCCATAAAGTGGATCACCATACCAGAGGCCTCCCCTTTAGACTAGAAGAAAAGAACTTTCATTTGAAGCAACGTAGAGGGTTCTTCACAGTCAGGACAGTGAGGTTGTGGAATGCACTGCCGGGTGATGTTGTGATGGCTGATTCAGTTAATGCCTTTAAGAATGGCTTGGATGATTTTTTCGACAGACATAATATCAAAGGCTATTGTGATACTAAACTCTATAGTTAGTATAGGTATGGGTATATAGAATTTTAATTAAAAGTAGGGAGGGGTGTGTGTATGGATGCTGGGTTTTCATTTGGAGGGGTTGAACTTGATGGACTTTGTCTTTTTTCAACCCAATTTAACTATGTAACTATACTGTACTATCTACAGATATTAGTAAGATATGTGTTGTTAAAAGATTTTCAGGATGTATGTGTCAGGAACAGACATACCATAGATCTTGGTTGTTTCATTGATCTGTCAGGTTGAAAGTTTAGTTTGGCTCAAATGACATCTTTATATTATGGATAATATGGTTGTTTTTTTTTGCTGGTGAATTTCTTCAACATGCATGAGTGGTTGAATGACCAGACTTTTATAATTATTATCTCATCATCTAGATTTTTCGTTTTTGTTAAAGGAAAACCATACCCTCCGAACAATGAAGTCTCTATAAAAAGATATTGAATAAAACAGCTCATATGTAAAACCCTGCTTCATGTAAATAAACCATTTTTATAATATACTTTTTTAGTAGGATGTGCCACAGGATAATCCTACATAGAAAATTGCCATTTTAAAAAAGAAGGGCCGCCCCCTGGGATCCTATGATTCACGGTGCACACAAACAAACCTTATATGTTAGGTCACATGAGCCACTTAAAAGACAGAGTTCTGTCTTTTGCTTCAACACTTCTTCCTGTTACAGTTACAGTTGTAGTATTTCTGGTCAGGTGATCTCTGAGGCAGCACACAGACCATCACGGAATGGGGGTTCAAGGCAAGAGATGTAAAAGGGCAATATTTACATAAATATATATATACAAGTTTGGTAAGACATGTCATTAAATATGATATAAACTATCTGTTGCTTAAATATTCATTTTGGGGGTAAAGTTTTCATTTTAAATGTGTTGTTCACCTTCCAACACATTTTTTAAATTTACTTGTTTTCAGTTCACCATAAATAAAGATTTTTTTCCAATTTCTTTCTATTCTTGATTTGTGACCTTTTTGAAGTTTAAAAGTTTCATATTTCACCTTCATATGTCTTTTTAAAGCAGCTTTGGGAGGGGGTCACCAACTCTGTAAACTGTTAAATGCTACTGGGAAATGGAGCAACTAATGGAGCAAATTATAACAGTTCAGAATCTGCATCTGGATCACTGGGCTGCCAGACTGAAACACCAGAGATAGGAACATTACAATTTTACATTTTATTTTGGAAAAATTGCAAAAAAGGAGAGCAATTAAAAAAAGGGTGTTATTTCTGGTGAACAATCTGAACTGAAAACTAGTGTTTGGAAGGTGAACAACCCCTTCAATAGTTTATCATTCTTTCCCCCGGATAGTTTTTGTCATTAAAAAAATCTTATCTTACTGTATGTGGCCAGTCTTATAGTAACTACAAAGCTAATCTTCCATGTCTCATTAGACTACAACAATTTTCCCTCTGCACCCATTATAGAAAGTGAAAGATAATTACAAAAAGTCTTCTTATTGACCTTCAGTAAGGGGATGATTTAGAAAATGTATCTGGGCAAAAACAAGATAATCGTCTTATGTCTAACATAATTTTTTAAAACTGGTTGTTTTTGATGCGCAAAAGTGCACAATAAATAGAGTAAAAATTAAAAAAGTTAATACCCAAGTGGAAAAGATTGTATAAAAAACTGAAGCGCAAAAGTGCACGATAAATAATTAGAGTAAAAATGATCGAAGTTCATTGATACGTCCCAGACTGATGGTCGGAATTATAAAAAGTGTTTTTGAATCAGCCAAAAGGCCAGAGCAAAAGATGTGAGTGCAGTGTAAACACATAGGGGGCACACTTACTTAGCTCGAGTGAAGGAATAGAATAAAAAATACTTTCAAAGTATTTTTTTGGCTACTTCGACCATCGAATTGGCTTCTTCGACTACGGCTTCGACTTCGAATCAAACGATTCGAACTAAAAATCGTTCGACCATTCAATAGTCAAAGTACTGTCTCTTTAAAAAAAACTTTGACCACCTACTTCACCACCTAAAACCTACCGAGCATCAATGTTAGCTTATGGGGAAGGTCCCCATAGGCTTTCTAGCCAATTTCTGAAAAATCGTTAGATCTAGGGATTAAAATCCTTCGAATCGTTCGGTTCGAAGGATTTAATCGTTCGATCGAACAATTATTCCTTTGAACGTTCAATCGAACGAATAGCGCTAAATCCTTCGACTTCGATATTCGAAGTCAAAGGATTTAACTTCGACGGTCGAATATCGAGGGTTAATTAACCTTCAGTAAGGGGATGATTTAGAAAAATGTAAGTAATACAATGCCAAAACCAAGATAATCTTCTTATGTCGAACATCATTTTTAAAACTGATTGTATAGGAATTTGAATTTCAAACTGCAATAATTCAATTAACTGTTAAAAAAAGTTTTTTATATACTTTTCTTTATTCATCTACCCTCTCTAAGTTAGTCATTCTGCTCAAGGGAGCTTTTGTAGTTAAGCTTTAGTATGGAGAGATAAAATGAAACCAAAAAATTTAGGGGCTGATTTATCAAAGGTCGAATGTTAGGTTTTTTTTACCTCAAATGAACTTGAATTACCTTGAAACTCAAATAGTATCTTATTTAAGAAAAAAACTCCAATGTCTAAAACTGGAACGAGTATTACTGATTTGAAAACTCGAATCGAATTCAAATTTAAATTGACTAAACTCGAATCAAGTTTTTTCTCCGAAAAAAACTTGAATGTCAGGAAGGCTTATAACATCTTCAAATGGGTCACTGGACTTCTGCCATTGACTTCTACATGAACTCGGTAGGTTTTAGGTGGTGAATAGTCGAATTCGAGTTGTTCCCAGGGTGAAGGTATGATATACTCTGATTCGAGTTTTTGATTATTCCCAACTCGAATTTGTGAGTTCTGAACAAAAATCCAACTCGAGAATTCGAATTTAAAATTCAAACCTTAATAAATCTGCCCCTAAGGGGCAAATGTATAATCCTTTGGTTGCTATAAGAAAATACAACAGAGGTCTTAATCAGGCAACGATTACTACAAGTGCTCGAGGTTCAAGGAAAATGAATTCACCCCCTTAATTTTTTTTTGCCTGATGTTAGTGTCACAGCCAAAGAGGATCATTTTCCCCCAGGGTTTCTTCCAGACTAAAGTCTTGTTTTTGTTTTGGGATCCAGAACCTGATGGTCCTACATTCTCACTCCCCTTGGTCTGTGGGGCATTGCCCTAGTGAGTCAATTGCACCCTCAATGCGCAAAAGTGCACGATAAATAGAGTAAAAATGATAAAAGTTAATACCCAAGTTGAAAAGGTTGTATACAAACTTGATGTGCAAAAGTGCACAATAAATACAGTAAAAATGATAAAAGTTAATACCCAAGTGGAAGAGGTTGTATACAAAATTGATGTGAAAAAAGTGCACGATAAATAAATAGAGTAATAATGATAAAAGTTCATTGATATGCCCCAGACTGATGGAATATAAAAAGTTTTTTTGAATCAGCCAAAAGGCCTGAGCAAAAGATGTGAGTGCATTGTAAACACTTAGGGGCACATTTACTTAGCTCGAGTGAAGGATTAGAAGGAAAAAAACCTTGAATTTCAAATGTTTTTTTTGGCTACTTCGACCTCCAACTACGACTTCGAAATGAACATTTCGAACTAAAAATCGTTCGACCATTCGATCAATAGTCTTTAAAAAAAACTTCGACCCCCTACTTCGCCACCTAAAACCTACCGAGCATCAATGTTAGCCTATGGGGAAGGTCCCCATAGGCTTTCTAACAAATTTCTGATCGAAGGAAAATCGTTTGATTGATGGATTAAAATCCTTCGAATCGTTCGATTCGAAGGATTTAATCGTTTTTTTCCTACGATCGAACGAACGAATAGCGGTAAATCCTTCGACTTCAAAGTCGAAGGATTTTACTTTGACGGTCAAATATCGAGGGTTAATTAACCCTCAATATTCTACCCTAAGTAAATGTGCTCCATAAAGTGCCTTGTGCAAAGTGCCATACTTGTGCATATTTGGGCAACCTAGAGTTTCTACACCCAGGGCATGGAGCTCCTCGGCTTTCATGATGCAGGCGATTTGGCCAGAGGATCAAGGTAATGTCTCTTATATGGAGGAGCAGCCACAAATTCCTCCTACAGATACATATACTGTATTCTAATGTATGGAATCAGTTATTTTGGAATTATTGGACCTGGCTTTTTCTGAGGCCTTTCTGTAATGTGAAACACTATACCTTTAAAGCTACTGAAAAAATAACAGTAGGATTGTTTTGCCCTCAACATTGAGATTCTTGCAATTTACTTGCCATCAATTACATGGCACTTTATTACTACAGGGAAATAGCAAATCCAGTCAAAAAAGAAAAATTATTTGTATCAATTGGGCCATTCTTTTGAATATTGGGTTTATCGATGATAGATTGTATATACCGTATTTATATCATTTGAACACCGACTAATATATTTGTTTTTTCGAATGTGTGCTCATGTTGTAAGACTTTCTGTGCCTGCAACACCACCGGGCAGATTTATCAAGGGTCAAATTGAAAATTCTAATTAGAATTTTTTAGTTTTTTCATGGTCAAAACTGTCAAGTTCGACTAGGGAGTTATTCAAATTAGATTCTATTTTCGAGATTTATCATACTCTACCCCTTTAAGAACTCGAATGCTACTATTTGCCACCTAAAACCTGCCGAATTGCTGTTTACAGTAAGGGGCAGATTTATCACAGGTCAAAGTGAATTTTCGAATTAAAAAACTTCAAATTTCGAAGTAATTTTTGGGTACTTCGATCGAACGATTTTATTTTGATCGCAAACAGCTAAATTTAAACAAAAAAAAAACTTTGACTATTGAATTATTCAATTCGATGGTCGAATTTCGAAGTTTTAGCAATTCGAAATTTGACTCTTGATAAATCTGCCCCCTACGTCAATGGGAGAGATCCAGGGATCAATTTTGAGTTGTTTGCAGCCTTTCTGACATTCAAGTTTTTTTCAGAGAAAAAAACTCAAATCCGATTCAAATTTGATTTAAGTTTTCGGGTCGATTCTATTCATTTGAGTTTTAAAAATTAGATTTTATTAATACATTTTGATTGGTCGAATTTGAAGTTCATGGGAGTTTGAGAGATTTAAAAAAACTCATATGAATTCATGATTCCACCCCTGATAAATGTGCCTCCACGCGTTCTCTCTGCTTGCTCAGATACTCATTCGTTGTTCTGGAAGTTGAATGCTTTTGAGTAACTTTTAAAAGTGCATTAAGTTTTGTTTTATTATTTCAGGGGACATCTATGGGACAGATGGGAGGGCTAACTTGCCAAATTTCGCAGAGGAGGTTGACTGGAAAGGACTGGAAGATTTGTACAGCATAAATGAAACTTTATATGGATACAGAAACAACTATAGACTTAGTCTGGATGACTGGGCTAATTACTTGAAGGATGTAGATAGAGTTTTTGCACTGCTGAACAGTAACTCTAAACAAACTAGAAGAAATGAGACTTTGCTCACTCAACCAGATGGTTTCTCAAACGCCTCACTATATGAAATGGCCTCTGCAGAGTCTGACGAAGAATTCAGTGGTGCAGCTGCAGAAGACAGAGAACCTGTTATGGAAACAAACTTTAGTACTTTGAATGTGAGCATAGTGGTATTTAATAACGAGAAAAAACTTGAAACAATCAATGATTTTCCTGAGCAGACAGATTTGAACCAATCACTCTGGAGCAACGGAGACACAGAGAGGTCAACAGATGCAGCATCCAACCCCTATGAAGTGGAGTTTAGTGGCAATGGACTAACAGAGATGGAATCCAAAAACATCTTTCATCTTCAAACAAATATTTATCTCTCTAAAGAGCGTCAACAAGACAGGAGTGGAGCCGTTTTTGAAGATCAGGTTTACCTTTCCATTGACTCAAAGCCTCTGCACCAAATGGCTTTACCTGCACTACAGCTAGACAACGCGAACAAACTGGAAACCATGAAGAACATATCTCAACTGGGTTATTCAGAGGAGATCTCCAAGGACAATGTAGAAGGCAGTGCCTTATCCCCACTTTTTGTCTGATTAGAACATTTTTCCGTTTAGCAAGAATTAGCGACAGAACCATGAGCACCTGACATTCCAGGTTTATTTCAGACCATGTGGCCATTCAACTTTTTATTCCCCACGATGTTATTGTTTGTACGGCATGGCATGTAATTCCTACGGATTGTGGGACACACCACCACATTCACTTCTGATGTCCTTCACCAAATGGGTCGGCTTGTTGGCTACTAAATATATAGTTGTGCTTTGTTTTCTAACCACTGGAATGTCTTGATATCACAATTAAGTTGTTGCACTTTCAGAAGCTTTTAGCACCAAATTTACCCCATAATTTCATTTTTTCTACTTTTGGTGGCACATTGTGGAAGTAAATAACCTTTTTTTAACCATGTTTAACAATCACACTAGGGGTGATTTATTAGAGTCTGATTGCCAAAAACTCGGAAAATCTGAGTGTTTTGCCTATAAAATCCGAATTTTTCATGAAAAACTTGGATTTGGTTTTTTTTTAACCCTCAAATTTTTTGGGATTTAGTATACCCAAGGATGGAAAAAGTCTGAATCTGAAAATCCGGCATCTCAGACCTGCCAAGGTTGTATAGAAGTCAATGGGAGAAGTCCTGAAGATTTCCTGATCTGTGCTGGAATAATCTGAAGATTTTGTGGTTTAAAAAAAAAATCAAAAAAATTTAGACGATTCAAATTTTTGGACAATTTTCATCATTTTTCCAATTTCTTTGGGGGAAATGGATTAATAAATAAGGGGAAATAACCCGTGCGGATTTGGTTGGGGTATATTTTAGAAAATATTCGGATTTTGATAAATAAATTTGATAAATAACCCCTAGAGATTGCCTTTGTTGTACAGGCAACCCCCCCCCCCCCAATTCCACCCCCTTTGGAAAGGTTATACAAGAAAAGCCACAGAGGAACGTTCTACTCTACTCCTGATGCTCTTACACAATGAATGTTGCATATAAAGAGCAGCTTGGTGCCTAACTTCTACTTGTTCTTATACAGATAAACCTCTCCCTAAACCAGCGTGGCACATATTTTACATTAAGATCCACATGATCCTATAATAAACACATAATAGTTCAGCCAGTTCCTTCAGTCTGTGTGGAAGCCATGCCTTGTTCTTGTCAGTCAACATGTTGTCTAAGGATTTTCATGATCAATGCGTTTGTCTTTCATCGTTCCGCCTGTGGGGTTTGAGCTTAGTAAGTAGCAGCTGAGCTCTTGCCTCGCAGGCTCCCGTATTCTGTATAATGTATTCAGAGGGCACAGGCAGTGGGTCAAATGTACTGCAGCCCCCTGGGGAAAAAACAGACTAGATAACTTATAGGGCAATCCTTATATCAGGGATGGCAAAGTCACAGCCTCTCTTACGTATATGCTCTATGTACATATGTTAAAATACAATGGGGAATATTTATCAAAGAGTGAAGTTAAAGATCGCCACCGTCCTCTAGAGTGAAATTCCACCTCTCTCTATTCATTTCTATGGGATTTTTAAAAGCGTATTTATCAATGGGTGAAAATGAAAGTTTATCCTTTGATAAATACGCCTTTTAAAATCCCATACAAATGAATGGACTGTGGCGATCTCTAACGTCACTCCTTGATAAATATCCACCAGTGACTTGTGGCTGTACACATACACGTGCCAGATGACAGAACAAACTATTTATGGTTATGAATGATGGGGTTTTTTTTTTTTTTTTTGTAAATAGTTTTCGGATGCTTAAGTTTCCGTTTTTGCGTTTTTTTTTTTAATCATGTATAGAATTCTGTTATACTTTTATAGAACAATTCTGACTTCAGGAAAGTCACGAAGCAAGATTTCTTTAAATAAAAATGTGTTTTAATTTTAAAAATGTCCAAGATTCGAGCAAAAGGATTGTTTTATTTGTGAGCAAATACAAAACAAGGTATGAAGTGAGTCAGCTGCCGGCCAGCGTGAGGGACGAGGTGTAGATTCAGACTCCCTGTTGGTAAATAAATCATCTACTCTCTGTCCTGAAAATAAATACAATGGCGTTGTCTGTAGTAAGAATCAGGATTTGTCAATAAATATCAGTATTAGTTCTGAGAATGGAAACTATAGGGCTCATTTATGAGTGCAAAATCGATGGGCAACTTGTACCTTTCCACACAGTGAGTTGTGTGTTAAACTGCTTACATTACAGGTATGGGACCTGTTATCCAGAATGCTCGGGACCTGGGGTTTTCCAGGAATATGGATCTTTCCGTAGTTTAAATCTTCATACTTTCAGGGGCCAATTCATTAACTTCGAGTGAAGGAATAGAAGAAAAAATACTTCGAATTTCGAAGTGTTTTTTTGGCTACTTCGACCTTCGACTACGACTTCGAATCGAAGGATTCAAACTTAAAATCGTTCTACTATTTGACCATTGGATAGTCGAAGTACTGTCTCTTTAAGAAAAAACTTTGACCCCCTAGTTCACCACCTAAAAGCTACCGAACCCAATGTTAGCCTATGGGGAAGGTCCTCATAGGCTTGGCTAAGTTTTTTTGGTCGAAGGATATTCCTTTGATCGTTGGATTAAAATCCCTCGATTATTCCTTCGATCGTTTGATTGAAGTATTTGCGCAAAATCCTTTTCGACTTCGATATTCGAAGTCGAAGGATTTTCATTCCCAGTCGAATATCGAGGGTTAATTAACCCTCGATATTCGACCCTTGATGAATTTGCCCTTAAGTCTACTAGAAAATCATGTAAACATGAAATAAACCCAATAGGCTGGTTAGGCTTCCAATAAGGAATAATTATATCAGTTGGGATCAAGTACAAGCTACTGTTTTATTATTACAGAGAAAAAGGAAATAATTTTGATTATAATGGAATCTACGGGAGACAATCTTTCTGTAATTCAGAGCTTTCTGGATAACGGGTTTCCGTATGATGGATCCCATACCTGTACTAAATGCCCCTAATTTATATACAAATTAAATAAATATCTGTAGAACTGGTCAACCCCTAGACAGTTTGGGGGTCTGAAATTTGCTGTGAGACCAGTAATATGTAGTTACTCCACTGCACACGCCACTTGCACAGCGAATACCACAAATGACGGCACATGACAAATATTCAGTACAATTGTGTATGAATTGTAATGAAGCACATTTGCTTTAATTTTGGCAAATCAGGCACACTTTATACAATACTGTGTATATAATATATATTACACAAGAGCCATGAATATCCTGTAAATTATATTCTTATAAACCAGGGGTGTCCAAACTTTTTACAACGAGGGCCAGATTTGGTGAGGTGAAAATGTGTGGGGGCCGACCATTGAGCCTGACATGCTGGATCCCAGGCAAAATCAATTGTGAAGCCACTACAATATATGGGATCTCTCTGTACAGACTATGAGCAAATTTAGGGGACTGTTCCTGCTGAATTGTGCTTAGTATGTTTACTGAAGTTTAAACTTGCAGCAGTGGGTGTAATGAGGGAAAGGGGATCTTTAGTTGTGCTCTCCTTTTTCCCCTCACTCCTGAGATGTGCGAGAGAGAGAGAGAGAGAGAGAGAGTGTGACTAACAGTCAAGCTAATCTGATGATCCTATATTTTCAATGTGTGCACCACGTGCATCATTATTATATTATGCCTGTGTATTAGATAAATGAACTTGCAATGACACTGGATGCTGTGCTGAAGGAAGAGAGAGAGAGACACTAGAGGGTATCACTACAGTTTGGCATCATTTCCCCCGCAGAAGTTCGCCGGACGTCACGGCAGGGGCCCGGAAGATTTGGGGGACAGGTGATCTTTTTCTCCATGATGGGCCGGCCCTTCAGCTAGGCAGGCCCTGATTCGTGGGAGTGGAGAAAACCAACCAGTTTACCGGGTAATCCAGCCCTGGCTGCGGGCCAATTAAAAATAGTAGTTTGGATACCCCTGCTTTAACCCAAAGCTATTGGACTTACCTGTTCTGGAACCCCAAGTGCTCAACGTCCTCCTAAATAACCACAGCTCATGGTGGACTAGTGGCTCTGAAACTTCCAAGGGCTCCCTGTGATTCTGGGTGTGAGCACAGACTCCCTCCCCTAAACGCAGTCTTGTGAGTCTGACACACAGATTGAAATGAGCCGACCAGTTGAATACAGTTTCTCTTTTATTGTCACGTTATCAAGTATAACAAAAAAGTTTTGTAAACAAACATTGTCATAAAGAATAAAACAAACTAGTCGGGCTTGCTTCAAATGAATTTAATGTCACCGTATTAATAAATATCAGTTAAAAACAAACCTATATTAGGCAAAACATATTCAGCAATCAGTTCTGCGCTTCTCTATTACACTACAAGTAAAACATATTAATACTCGGCCTCCGCCCTCGGCCAGTGGCAACCTCCTCTGGTGCATGGGCTCATGGTCAGTGTGGCTCTCAGCATCAGATCCGGGTGTGAAATCTGACACTTAGTGGATCCGCCCCTGTATATGGCATTTACACATGCATCCAACAATACAGGCAATTTACACTGAGACGCAAAGAAGTCCAATTAAGGAGTAAGTAACGTATGTAGGAAATGCACAGAATTCTCCATCGTTTCTTTCAAAGCTCCTCACTTACACAACACACGGGGAGGCACATTTATTAAAGGTCGAATTTCGAATTCATGTGAGTTTTTTTTAAACTCCTTTAAATTCAAATTTACTCGAAATTCGATTGGGGGGTTATTTAGTAAAAAAAAATTGTATATCTAAAACTCGCACAAATTTTACCAACTTGAATAAGACTAAATCTAATTCGACGATTCTCTGGAAAAAAACGCGGATGTCAGGAAGGCTACTAACATGTCCTGGACCTCTCCCATTGACTTATACACGAAGTCAGCAGATTTTAGGTGGCTAATAGTCGAATTTGAGTTCTTAAAGGGGCAGGGTATGATAAATCTCTAAATTCGAATTAAAACTCGAATCGAGTTTGGACCGTCAGGAAAAAATCAAAATTTAAAATTTTCAGTTCGACCCATAATTCTGCCCTTTAGACTTTAATGAAATTTTGCAAACTGTGCAATATATAGTGAATAAAGTACCCCCTCTTGTAAAATATAAGGATATTAAAAATTACCGAGGAGTTTCATGACCATTTAAAAACACGAGGCCGAAGGCCGAGTGTTTTTATACAGGTCATGGAACTCCGAGGTAACTTCTAATATCCTCATATTTTGCAACTGGGGGTACTTTATAATATATACTTTATAATATATTATAATACGCAAGTTTCAGTGAGTCATGTGACCGAAATGACATCAGAACTCACCGTTTATAACTGATGACATCAGAACTCACCGTTTATAAGGATATAATTTACAAGATATTCATTGTTTTTGTGTATTATATACATATCGTAGCAGTTCATCTGTCATTGCTTTGCTAGAGGTACAATAAATGATAGAAATGCCCAAATAAATCCTTTGCAAGAATTCCCCATCGCTCCAGCAGCACAAATCAACCCTCTATATGAGGCGCTATTAAAACATGAACGGATAGGCTTTTCGAATTTTCTACCCATAATTCCTGTTTTGGCTCTTGTTCTCTTCTAATGTATATATTTGGAAAAATAAAAGTGCAACTGTATAGGCATAATACTGGATCATGGGTAATACCATTGTGTAAGCAAATACCTTCCATGATATATATTCACTTCTAAGTCACCGTTATGATTCCCAATAGGTGCACACGCAGCATTCTCATGTAACCATGATTTATACTATGGATTCTAAGGAACTAACAAAACATTCTAGAACTCAGTGCACTGCTAAGTCAAACTATTGGGAAGAGTAGAGAGAGAGACTTTGGGGCAGATTCACTAAAGGGCGAAGTGACCAACGCGAGCAACATTTCGCCAGAAATCCCATCTGCAGGGACATCACCAATTTACTAAGAGGTGTAGGTGACAATTCGCTGGTGAACGGGACCAATGCTGGCGTTCACTCGCACTCTGTCACCAGGCAACTTTTCGCTCTGGCGAATGGTCGTTACTCCGCAAATTCGGTAAAGTGCGAATTTTACTGTACTTTGCCCTTTTTGTTGTAAAAAAGATGGTGACTTTTCTTTTTTTAAAGGAGAAGGAAACCCCCTGGGCACAAAAACCCTCCCCCTCCCCTGCGTTGCTTCCCCTCCCTCCTCCCCCCTGGCCTACCTGTCCCGCTGGGCAAATGCCCCTAACTTGTTACTTAGCCTTCTGCGCAGGTTCAGTCCACGGAGTTCACAGACGCCATCTTCTCCCAAGCGGTCTTCTTCCTGCTTTAACCGGCGTTTTTGGCGCATGCGCAGTAGGAGCATTTCGCCGGTACAGATCTACTGCGCATGCGCCAAAAGTCACAAAGTTTTCCGATTTGACTTCGTGACTTTTTTGGCGCATGCGCAGTAGATCCGTACCGGCGAAATGCTCCTACTGCGCATGCGCTGGTCAAAGCAGGAAGAAGATGGCGTCTGTGAACTCTGTGGACTGGACCTGAGTAACAAGTTAGGGGCATTTGCCCAGGGGGACAGGTAGGCCAGGGGGGAGGAGGGAGGCTGGGCAGGAGGGGTGGAGGGGTTTTTGCACCCAGGGGGTTTCCTTCTCCTTTAAGCAGGATTGCCTGCAAAAGTCCTAACTATTAAACTTTTTTTGGGTTAACGTTTTCACCAGACATTTGAGGGCCATGGAACATTCATTTTAGGGTGGGCTCCTGTGTAGGGAATTATATGATCTCTTGTCTTTATTCAGGTTCTTTGGACATTTGAAATAAAAAGTGGCCACTTCAAGCATTTGCACCAACATTTCTAATAAAGATGTCCATGCGACTTTAATGTACCAGCCCTATTCAAATTGACCTAAGCGTAAGAGGACTAACAAAGTTTCGCTAGGCAGAAGTGATCGCTATCGTCATTTCGCTTTGAAACGCTCGCACTGCCGAAGTAACGCAAGTGAAAATTCGCCAGCATTCGTCACCCAGGACACCACTTCTTACTTTAGTGAATTAGCCTAGTGCTAATGAATTTACGTCTGGCGAAGTGCCGCAACGTCTGCCGATTCTCCCTTTAGTAAATCTGCCCCTTTGTTCAAGTTTCGGAATTACAACTGTTGTAAGTTCTACATTAAATATTGGACAAGGTGGGGGGGGAGCAAATAGGGAATTAAAGAAAGAATTAAAATATACGTGGCATATAGTGGTGGTTGCACAGGATTTGGCACTGCTTCTATTAACTGTTTATCATCCTGCTGAGAGCATTATCCTCTCTTTTCCAGATGCCAATGTTACACCTCTCAATTTGTAATTGATTTAACTGCCATGATTCCTGACAACCCACCTACATTACCTTTCTATATCCACTTTAAAGGGGAACTATCTATAGCTTTACTTTCCCACACACCCTCTCCTGATTCCATTGCTTTTAGTGCAGGTTTCTAATCTGCCGTCTTCAACCCTTTAGGGCAAGGGGACACTAAATGGATCGTCTGCTTTTCTCCACAATGTAAATCACCGGCGGGATCACACTTGGAGCGATTCGTTTTCCGAACTCGCCTTGCGAGGAAAGTTCGGGCAACTTTAGAAAATGAAACTCTCCGAGTGCCATCCCGCCGGCGATTTCGATTCTAGTCGGTGGGAGGCAGTTCGGGGGAAATTAGTCGCCCCGAAGAAGAGCCGATTTATTGCCGGCGACTAAATCTCCCCGAATCTCTCATCATCATTTGGTCCCACAAGGCCTTTAATCCCTTCCCAAGTGATGTTAATATCTATACAGAACATACACAGTCACTAATACAGTACGTGCTGGATTTTCATAGAGACGACTACAATAAATAAGGGAATAGTTATTACTAAGACAAAAAGAGATGAGCCTCCATCTTAATGTTTCAGGGATCACTCAGATTCATCTGTTAATATAATAGAGTAATGGACAAGGTCTAATTCCCAACAGGCAGGACAGTTGGGGGAAACAGGAGGATCTGCTAATGTCGCCTCCATATTGATCCCTGAGTGAATATTTACACCAGGTAATATCCCGTATGTAACCCAGAATCTGCTATTACCTACATATGAATTGCAGCGCAGTTGAAGCAGTTAGGGATCGGGATGGGGGTGAGATCCCCAATTTTATTCAGTATAAGTAAAACCTGAACTGAACGTAGACATCCACAGAGGTGGAATACAAGTTCCAAACCCAACACTGTACTATGGACCTACAGTAGATCCCTGATTGGAATTTGTAAAATTAGCACAATCTGTTTTTCATTTTTTTTTAACCTACTTCTCAGTGTATTTTACTTTTACCAACATTTCAATAACATTTCTTTCTCAACTCCAAGCTTTGAGAATTCGTTTTTTTTGGACACATTTTAGAAAATAAATGATTAAAATTTCCCTACTCATAAGAATGTCATGAAACAAAAAAAAAAGGGGGGGGGGGTAACATTCTACATCTGATTGTAATTTTCATTCTGACACTGATAATTCCATTTTTCTAGAGATTTTTACTTTAAAGTTAACTTTTAGCATGTTATAGAATGGCCAATTCTAAGCAACTTTTCAATTTGTCTTATTTACTTTTTCTTCTGACTCCCTCCAGCTTTCAAATGGGGGTCACTGACCCCATTAAAACAACAAATGCTTTGAAAGGCTACACATTTATTGTTAGTACTACTTTTTATCACTCATCTTTCTATTCAGGCCCTCTCCTATTCATATATCAGTGTCTCGTGTAAATCAGTGCATGGTTTCTAGGATTATTGGGACCCTAGCAACCAGATAGATGAAATTGCAAACTGGAGAGCTGCTAAATAAAAAGCTAAATAACTCAAAAGCCACAATGAACATCAATTGCAAATTGTCTCACAATATCACACTCTACATCATACTAAAAGTGACTTTAAAGGTGAACAACCTCTTTAAATAATTGAGTCTATTAATGTCCTTCACAGGCTAATAAATAGGAACCACTGTCACTCTAGGGTGTCAACCAACACAATAACGTAACTTGGTGGGGGTGGGGGCGGGCCCTGGTGCGAGCCGTGCAGACGGGCCCGCCCCCAACCTCGTGTGCGCTATTTTTCTGTGCCGCTGCAGCCGACTCCAGCCGGCTGCAGCGCGCACGATCTTCCGGGGGGGCCCTGCGGGGGTGCGGGCCCTGGCCCATTTGCACCCCCTGCTCCCCCAGTAGTTACGCCCCTGAACCAACAGTTTTCCCTTTAATGCTTGCCCAAAGCTGACACTCTGATATAAACTTGATACAGAGAAGAATGCTACACGAACCCTAAAACTCTCAAAACCCTTTTATCTGATCTTGTCAGGAGTCATAAAAATGATTCAGTAGGACCTTACATCAAGATCAGTGATATGAGGGTCAACCCTAACCTGCCCTTTTGGCACCTGCACCGGCTCCTAATCTAGCGAGTGCTGTATTTATACACCAGCCCATCACTGCTGATGGAAGCAGACATAGGTTGCAGGAAGAACTGGCATCTGAACCAATCCATGGACACAAAGGTTGCATGTAATTCTGCCTGGACCCGCCCAACCTGCAGGCTTCAGCCAGTCATCAAATCTCTAATCAAGATCTTTAGGGCTGCACATAAAAAAGAGCTAAAATTGTACTGTTGGGCAGTGTCGGACTGGGATCTCCGAGCCCCATCGGGCCGTTAACTGGGGCCCCCCATCCTAATTGTGAGTGCAACCAACCCCCCTCCCAATCGGGAATTTTTTTAAAAAAACCACCTCCACATACCTTACATTGAATGCGACTGAGCATACTCAACTGTGTGCACAAGGGGAGCTCCGTGATCGGCATCTGGAGGCTGCAGTTTCCAGGTGAAGAGGTGGACTTGGGTCGGTGGGGGACCACCAAGTTTTTTACCGGTCTCCCACTGGCCCAGTCCGACCCTGCTGTTGCTATTAGAAGGCAGTTACCTCCCATATTGGCAGTTTCACTAAAGGGCGAAGTGGCCGACCCAAGCGACAAATCGCCAGAATTCCCATCCACAGGAACATCGCCACTAACAGGCGTAGAGGACAATTTGCTAGCGAACAAGATCATCACTAGCATTTGTTCACACTCTGGCGAATAGTCGTTACTCCTCAAATTCAGTAAAGTGAGAATTTTACTGAACGTTACCTCTTTCACCAGAGTTTACTGCGCCACCTCAGACCAGGCAAACTGATAAAACAAAGCTACATCCTCCTCAATCTTATGTCAGTGACATCATATCCTGTCTGCAGGAAATGCATTAAAGTTGTAAAAAATGCCGGCGACTTTTACTTTTTAAAGCGGGATTGCCTTCAAAAGTCCCAACTATTAGTATTTTTGTGTTAACATCTTTTTAACAATTTGAGGGGCATGGCACATTTGTTTTAGGGTGGGCTCAAGTCTAGGGCATTGGAGGATCTCTTTTGTCTTTATTCAGGTTCCTTGGACATTTGTAATAATAAGTGACCACTTCAAGCATTTGCACCACCATCTCTAATAAAGACGTCCATACGACTTTAATGTCCCCGCTCTATTCAAATTGACCTAAGCGTAACAGCACGACCGAAGTTTCGCTAGGCAAAAATGAACACTGCTGAAAATTCGCTATGAAATGCTCACACTGCCAAGTAACGCTAGTGAAAATTCGCCAACGTTCGGCTGCTGAGACACAGCTTTGCATTTAAGTGAATTAGCGTAGTGTTAACAAATGGCGAAGTGTGGCGAAGCAGTTGCTGGTGAAAATTCGCCCTTTAGTGAATTCGCCCCATGAGAAATGTTATTGCTTTACCTTTTTGTATTATATTCAGTTTAACAAAAACAATGTTGTTCCTAAATCTTGATTCAAATCATGTGGCATGCGTTCTTGCATTTTCAATACTCTCCAAAGAATTGCATGTGTCCTATTTGGCTGCCATTTCTGCACTCTGGGCAAAGATCTACTGTAGGTTCAAGCACCCAATTATGTAAGTATATTGATAAATATTGTAGAATGTGAACTCAGCAATCTGTTCCAGTTAAGGGTCTGGTAGGTAGCGATCCTTGAAGATGTACTATTGCTGCCATATGCATTACACTTTACTGATGTCCCTCGGGTGAGCTCCAAAGGCACTTCTACTAAAATTCAGAGTTGTTCTAGGGCTGCAAGAAGTAAAATTGATGAAATGGAGTTCACCACTAGTCCCTCTCTAAACATGCACAGCTCAGTGTGTTGCTAAATAAATATAAAATGTACTCATACATTAAATAAAGCCTATGAAACAGGAGTTCCTCTAAGCCATACATTCTGTTCTGAATCCCAGAGAAGATATACAGCCAAGGATATTCTTGAGATATATCAGGCCACTTTTAGCTAATGCCTACGATTATGACAGAGCAAACATTTTCCATGCTTGGTATATATTAAGTTATGCATTATAGAAGTCTGATATAAAAGTAAACCTGATTTATAGCTTCTATATTCCTTTGTATATGATGTAGGTTTGATCTCTCCCTATGCTACGTATTTAACATGCTTGAAATGCAATTTTCCAAATGTAGTTGCATAGTTTAGGTTAATGTCGTTGTGCTTTAAAGCATACCTCACAGTCAAGTTCAGATGCATTGTTTGCAGACAGCTATCAGCTGAGTGATTGCTAAGTTTCAACCGAGTAAAAGTCAACAATCAGCTAAGTTGCAGCCAAGTTGAAGACACCTATCAGCTGTGTGATTGCTAAGTTTCAGCCATCAAAGTCACCAATCAGCTAAATGATTGCTAAATTTCAGCCAAGTTGCCGAATCAGCTGGGGGCATACTAAGTTTCAGATGAAGGCCTGCTAAATTTCAGCCAAGTTGCCCACCCGTATCAGCTGAGGGCTTACTAAGTTTCAGCTGAAGGCTTGTTAAGTTTCAGCCAAGTCGAAGACACCTATCAGCTAAGTGAATGCTAAGTTTCAGCCGTCAAAGTCACCAATCAGCTAAGTGAGAGGGCTTACTAAGTTTCAGCTGAAGACCTGCTAAGTTTCAGCCAAGTTGAAGACACCTATCAGCTGAGTGAATGCTAAAGTTTCAGCCGGGTCGAAGTCACTAATCAGCTGAGAGCTTATTAAGTTTCAGCTGAGGACTAAGTTTCATACGAGTGAAGACACCTATGAGCTGAGGGCTTGCTGAACTTCGAACATTTTTGTAACTCTATCACATAGGGTAGGAGAACAGATGAAGATACTACTAAAAACTAAAAACTCCACTTATTTAGGAGAATAAATGAACTGTTGAGGTAACCAGCCCTCAATCACCCTGTAGCTACTCATAAAATGCGTTGTGATTTCTCCTTTTTAGTTGAAAAAGAAGGCACGTGTGTTCCACAAGGCGCCAACACTGAACTCCTCCAAGGAACCGAGAGGTCCATGAAACTGATTGTCTGGTCTAAGTTTCAGCTGGGGTTTCTTCTTGAGAGTTTTCAAAGGAGGAATTTATTGCTTCTAGGAAAGTTCCAGTGTAGGTTTGTGCTGTGTGTTGGATTCCTCGGTTGAGGTGGTTTATATTTTCATTGGGTTCATCCCTAGCACCAAAAGCTGGACAGGACCTTGCGCGTGCATAACTCTGCTCAGCGGTCGCATTGCCGACCATCTCACTGACTGTGCTTATTGGCGACGCTCTCCATCTGCTCCTCTGCAATTGATCCTCTTTGTGTTTTATGGAATACCAGGCCAGAAATATAAAAATGAATCCTAAGAATTTCAGACCAGCTGCCAATCCAAAATAAACAAAGCGAAACGATGTCACGTTGTATTCCCAGCAAGATCCCTGAACGCCACAATCCTGCTGCCAGAGCATGCACGTCCTGTCAATAACTGCGCCAAAATAAATGGGAGTGGGAATGTAAGCTGCAACACAAACACAAGGAATGTTTAAGCAGGGCAGGAATCCCATGTATTTTCCATTCTCTCACTATTATCTTGTTACTGTGTGCTGGATGCACTCCTATAAACCTGATTATACACTAACCTTAAAGGGATACTGTCATGGGAAAAAAAAATGTTTCAAAATGAATCAGTTAATAGTGCTGCTCCAGCAGAATTCTGCACTGAAATCCATTTCTCAAAAGAGCAAACAGATTTTTTTATATTCAATTTTGAAATCTGACATGGGGCTAGACATATTGTCAATTTCCCAGCTGCCCCTGGTCATGTGACTTGTGCCTGCACTTTAGGAGAGAAATGCTTTCTGGCAGGCTGCTGTTTTTCCTTCTCAATGAAACTGAATGTGTCTCAGTGAGACATGGGTTTTTACTATTGAGTGTTGGTCTTAGATCTACCAGGCAGTTGTTATTTTGTGTTAGGGAGCTGTTATCTGGTTACCTTCCCATTGTTCTTTTGTTTGGCTGCTGGGGGGAAAAGGGAGGGGGTGATATCACTCCAATTTGCAGTACAGCAGTAAAGAGTGACTGAAGTTTATCAGAGCACAATTCACATGACTTGGGGCACCTGGGAAATTGACAATATGTCTAGCCCCATGTCAGATTTCAAAATTGAATATAAAAAAATCTGTTTGCTCTTTTGAGAAATAGATTTCAGTGCAGAATTCTGCTGGAGCAGCACTATTAACTGATGCATTTTGAAAAAAACTTTTTTACCCATGACAGTATCCCTTTAACCAAAGTCATATCTGACATATCTGTATTCCAACAATAATGATGTGCTCAACATCTGTTTATAATCCTTTAGGATCAGGTGCTGAACAGTTTACTACCCAACCTGCCACTGGTCAAAAGTTAAACGTGAAGTCCAAGGAACTGCAGCACACTGTTAGGGAGAATCAGTTTTGTATCATGGTGAATTTATCAGCTGAAACAAATGCTGCCAAAGAAAGACAACGTTTCGGGTCTTACTGGGCCCTTTATCAAGCCTATAATTATACACACTGCTCTGTGATAAATAGCATCAAGTGAACGTGGGGGAAGGTGTGGTAGCACAAGGTGTGTCAATTAATTATAGTCCTTATAGGGAAACTATTGTGAAAATGAAATTTTATAAGCTTCATCCTACTGAAATGAGAAACTTTCTAAATACAATCAATTGCATTTTTTGCATAATTTCTGAAATAATCAAGTTTACCTTTATATCTGTTTCTCTTCATTCTCTCTTCATGCAGGAGTTGGGTGTCAGATAGTCATTGACAGTTAGATTCAATATATCTTATAGGAGGGCTCCTTTTGCCTAGAACATGTATTAGAGCTCACTCTATTGAAATCACCAATCATCATGGGGCAAATTTACTAACCTCCGAAAATTCGCCAGCGACGGCTTCGCTCACAGTGCAACACTTCACCTGGCGTAGGACAACGCTAATTCACTAAAATTGACAGGGTGTCGAACGCTGGCAAAGTTGAGCTAGCATTACTGCGCCAAGCAAAGTGAAGTTGCGCTAGCATTGCTTAATTTGCAAGTTGACTGGACGTATATGTTGCAGCAAATACATTACACTACACAAGCACAGGAAACCTTAATAAAATAAAATAGAGGTGTTATAATGCCCTACACATGAACCCACTGTATATAGTTTATGTGCCATATGTTAGGAAATGTAGAAAAAGTTACGCTCTTTTGCAGCCTATTACCCTGAAAAAGGAAAAGACGCCAGAGTTTTTTGGGACTTAGAAGAATTTTACAACTATTTTTTGAGGAAGTCCTATCTACTCTATTGCACTTCGCCTGGTCTGAGGTGGTGAAGGCAAGTCTGGCGCAAGAGGTAACGTTCAGTAAAATCTGCATCTTAGTGAATTTGCAGAGTAACGTCCATTCGCCAGAGAGAAAATTCACCTGGCGTTAGAGCGAAGTACCGCTAGAGTCTATCTCCTTCGCTAGCGAAGTTACGCCGGCGACCGTTAGTAAATCAGTGAAGTCCGAAATGACGTTATGCTGGTGAATAGCGTTAGTCACTTCTCCCTTTAGTAAATTTGCCCCAATGTCTCTCTACATGCAGGATTTGTGGAAAGGGCAGTTATTTTGTTTGTACTGGAATCAGTTATTTGAGTGAGCTCTGATACATCTGCTAGGAAAGGGAGCCCCCCTATAAGATATATTGGATTTATCTGTTAATGAATATCTGTCACCCAACTGCTGCAAGAAGACAGAATGAAGAGAAACAGATGCTGAGAGAGGAATAGCGAAGATAAACTTGATTATTTCAGAAATGATTCAGAAAATGTAATTAATTGTATTTAGAAATTCAAATTCGTGAAACTGGTTTGCAGCACGCTTCTATTTTGTTGCGTGTTTTTGGCACATACATCGTTTTTTGATGCTCGCAACATTGGTTTTCAACACAAGGTATTTTTTTTTGACGCACAGCGAAACGAGTCGCAGCTAAGTATTTGTTTTGTTTTTTTAAAGTTCCATAACATTTGTGCACAAAAAATCTAAGGGAAATTTCTACTAGCACCCAGGCAGGCACTGCAGCAGTTTCTTACAGAAACAGGGAAAAATGTATTTCCAGAACAGCCAATGGCTGGATAAGGCTGCCATCTAGTGGATTGACAGTGTATAACACTATAGAGTAAACTGCAATCATAAAAAGATCAGTTAGTGAAGCACTGCACAACTGCAGAGTAATGTGTGGTGTAACTAGGGGCCCATTAGTCTGGGTCATTGGTTGCCTTGCCGTCCCCAAATAACAAAGCCTCCACTCAGGACACACAATGTACCTAAATCCACGTTCTTGCATGCTCATTCTTATAAATTGGCTTTTTCTATGCTATTTCAGATTTTTCTGTTGTGGAATTATCTATTTTAAGTTCTCCTGTGCATCTAAAAGGAGCAGCAGCCTAATAGTGTCCTTCAGTATATATATATATTGTCTTGAGAAAGGCCCAGAACGGGACCGAAACGTTGACAATAAATTTTCTTTTTCTAAACTGCATTATGAAGTCCTGGAGTGCGTCAATCTTGGGGAACTACTTTCTACAATATATTTGACAGCACCCAGGCATGAAGAGAACGCTTGACTGGAGTGCAGCACAGCTGGAACTTTATATATATATATATATATATATATATATATATATATATATATATATATATATATATTTATTTATATATAAAGCTGCAGCAGATGTTGCAGGAGGAAAAGGCATTCAGCAAGTCATATTTATCAGTAATGGACAGCATGGTATACTGGAGGCAAATATTCACTTGATTCTTTGCACACTGTCATTTGGTTTCCAATGTATCAAAAAAAAAATCGCACAGTTATGTTAATATTAGGAAAACATTAGTATGTTATGGAATAGAAAAAAAAGCTAATGATTATTCCACTAGGCACAGGTTTTATATACTGAAAAGTATCATCATGGTCATTATTTATAGTGCCTTGCACTTAAAGGAACAGTAATGTCAAAACATAAAAGTGTTTTAAAGTAATGAAAATATAATGCAGTGTTGCCCTGCACTGGTAAAACTGCTGTGTTTGCTTAAGAAACACTACTATTGTTTATATAAATAAGCTGCTGTGTAGCAATGGGGGCAGCCATTTAAAGGAGAAAAAGCTCAAGTTACACAGCAGATAGCAGATAAGCTCTGTCTGTCTAATGGTGTTATGTGTTATCCATTAGTTAACCTGTGCCATATAGCCGTTTTCTATTTCTCCCATTGCTACACAGCAGCTTGTTTATATGAACTATAGTAGTGTTTCTGAAGCAAACACATCAGTTTTACCAGTGCAGGACAACAGCACATGATATTTTCATTACTTTAAAACACTTACATTTTTTGGTGTTACTGTTCCTTTAATAATGTGTATTGTGCAATATAATATTCCTGTGGTGCTCTATAATTGTGCCGTTATATGACTGTGCTATTCTAAGACATTGGAGGGCTCATTTACTGATGGCAGGGCAGGGCACAAGGTGCAAAAAGCAGGCACAAGCCTTCACACTTTTCTGCCCCCTAACGCAGTCAGATGTGCAAGGGGTACAAGCTGCAAAGGAGCTCATACTTAATACTTGCCGTAAGAACAGGGAAGCCTTGCGGGTGCCATCTTATTTAAAAAAATTTACTCTACTCCAAGGTGCGAAGTGCAGTAAAGCCCAGGGAGAGGTGCCTGGAGATTGAGCACAAAGGAGCAACATTTTGCACAAACATTGCCCTTTCCCTGAAGGAAATTTATCACCGACTGTACCAGTGAATGGAGAGATTTGTGTCAGATTTTGCTATAAATAAGATTTTAAAAAAATAAACACAAGATAATGACAGCTGGAGTGGCAAAGATTCTATATTGATAAGGGTAATCGTCGCCCCATGCTGCTCCTAGGAAGGCCTTAGAAACTAAAGCTGCCCATTCTATTCACAGACATGGGAAAATAAACATAACCAGAGACCTTTATATTTCCAAGGCAGTGTTCAGTGTATGTGCATAGAAGCCAAGCTGCATGTGCCAGCCAGTGTAGGGGCAGGAGACTGTTTGCACTGATAAAATAATGGCTTGAGCCTTACCCAGAGTCCTTAGCAGAACAAACTGCATTCCTAATGCGAATGGCCTCTCTGCTTCATCCACTGACCTACAGGAGAAAAGAAATGGAACTGTGACGTATGATTTCTCTCTTTTGATTTCACAGTGAATGTGAAAAACTTTAGAAATAAATAGGCAAAATTACGAATGAAAATTCATATTTCCTATTACTTTAATTTTGCATAGCCCTTTTTGCTCCATATGTAGCCCCTCCTGCTATTTGTGAGCATTGCTTATCACTGACTTGCCCACATGCTGCCTCTAAACTATAGTCAGGATTTTGGACTTGGACCTTGTTAACCCACTCTGTGCTGAGTCTTGGACTTTTTCCTACCTAATAACTTTGCCATACCTCTCAACTGTCCCATTTTTCCCAGGACAGTCCCAATTTTAACAGCTCAACCCGCAGTCCCGGGTTTGTTACTGAAATGTCCCGACTTTCTCTTTGATCTCCTGCACTGAACACCCAGAAACAGACACAATGGGGCAAATTCACTAACATTTGTAGTTGCGCTAGGCGCAACTTCGCCACGCTTTGCCACACTTCGCCAGGCGTAGTTTCGCCAGCGCTCCGCAAATTCACTAAAATCCGAAGTTGCGCACAGGGGTAGCGTAAGATTGCGAAGTTGCGCTAGCGTTGATTCGCTAAGTAAAGCGAAGTTACGCTAGCGAAGGCTAATTTGCATACGGCGCCAAATTCAAATTTCAATGGAGGAACACGTATCAGCACTACAAATGCCTAGAAAACCTTCAAAACATCAAATAAAAATTTTATTTTGCCCTACACATGTGCCCACTGTCTAGGTAAGTTGCCATGAGTCAGGAAATGTAGGGGGGAAGGAGGGGAGCCCCAAAAATTTTTTCGATCTTTTTCAGCCTATCAGCCATCATGTAGAAAACACGCCAGCGTTTTTTGGGACTTAGAAAAAATTTTGACTTTTTTTGAAGCAATCCCTATCTACTCTATTGCGCTTCGCCAGGTCTGAGGTGGAGAAGGAAGTCTAGCGTAAAAGGTAGCGTTCAGTACACTGCGCGCGTTAGTGAATTTGCGTAGTTACGTCGCTAGTGAAAATTCGCCAGGCGTAAGGGTGCGAAGTAACACTAGCGAAACTACGCCAGCGTTCGTTAGTGAATTTGCGCAGTAACGAAAATGCCAAACGCTAGCGAATTAGCGCTAGCGTTCGGCGCTTAGTGAATTTGCCCCAAAGTTTCTAACCTAATTGGCTTTTGGCAGAGAGCCCACAATACACAGCAGGTGCACTTGGATACTTTGTAACAATTTAAGATCAGCAAAGAAACAATTGTAACTATTTAAGATAAGCAGGTCTCTAGGGGAAAGTACAGCTTAAAGGGCAATTCACCTTCATTAGTAAAACTGTAATAACACATAAAAACCACAGAAATATGCTCAAACTTTCATAACCTGCCACATTTTGTAAATGAACCAGTAATTAGGGGGTGTGGCCACAAAATGGGCAAGGTCAAAATTTTTCCCTCTTTCTGTTTCCAAAATGTTGGAAGGTATGACTTTGCTAGAGACTTTTGCTCCTGGGTCCCTGGTCCAAAAATGACAATCAGTGGCCCAGGTCATTACCCACACTGATGCGAAAACATTTCAGATGAAACTTGTACAAGATGTACCAACTGGGACACTAAAAGTGCACACAATCTTTTACTGTTTCCTTTATCAACCAAATCACAATTTAACGTGGAAAACAGCCAATAAAACAGGCAATTGTATTTAGAAGATATCTATATATCTACTGTATATATTTAATCTATAATCAGTAATACTCTGGGCACTGGTCTTGCCAACAGGAAAGTCAACTCAGTTCACTTTAAAAAAAAACAGGCCTAAGGCTGCAGTTAAGAACTGGGTGTCTCATGTGATACATCTCAGGGTTCTTCCCAGGACACAGATGATTCTCAATGTTTTTTCTCCTCTCTGCACAGAATGTAAATGTCAGTTCAATTCCCAGTGCATGTTCTGCATCAGCAGCAGCCTGAAAGCAAAGTACAATGCGCTAATCATCTGGAGAGGCTGAATAAATATTCTCAACTGTCTTGAAAATGACTAAAGCGGCCACCAATAATATGTATTAATGCCCAAGAACCAGCAATGTATATTATAGCCCAGTGCAGTCACATAACATTCCCTCTCTGCATATACTGATACATGAGCAAACTGCTGCTCTCCTACAGAGCATTCTCCATACACCTTCATAGAACAGCTCCTCTGCTGTTTGAACATAGATGGTCCTATAGTAAAACTGAAAATGCGCGCAAGAAGCCGCATCCTCATAATTCAAGGTTAATTTAAAAGAAAATAGATTGATCTAAATTAGGGCTATATATTATCCAGGGCCGGGCCAAGCTGACCAGGTGCACTAGGCAACCCGGTTGGCTAACCTCGCCCCCGCGTGCATGCATACGCGAATATGTGCACCCACGGGCACCATAACGTAGGTGCAAGAAGGGGAAGTGGTTCAGGGCAGGGGACGGGGGAACTGACAGGTTAGGGAGGGACGGACAGGGGAGGGACGAACAGGGGATGGAGGAAGGCACGGCAGGGGAGGAAGGGAGGGACGTACATGGGAGGGATGGACAAAGGAGGGACAGAGGATTGAGAGACAGAGGGGCAGAGGAGCGAGCAACAGAGAGGGTAGACGACACCTGCAGAGGGGAGAGAATCCAGACTAGGGGTAGGCAGAAGAATCTTGAACAGGCACCTGCCCAGTGCCCCCACATTGTTGCGCCCTAAGCATACCCCTAGTTCCGACCCTGATATTATCTATACAATTTAAAAATAGGAGATTTCAGAGCAAATTATCCGCTGCTTAGACTCCCTAATCTGCAAACATGTATCTTATGTCTCTACCGGTAGCACTTTTACTTCTGTACAGCGCTGGGCATTTGCTATTTGTTCACTGAGGCCTAATTAATAACTATTGCACCATTGCAGACCCTGAAGACAAAAGGGGTCATTTACTATTTTGAAGGCAAAGTGCAAAAAACAGGGGCAATTTGTAAGTGCATCCATTTAAACGTATCAGGGACAAATGTGACGGCCACAGCTCAGAGCATAGTTGCAATCGTGCTGAAATGAATGGGGGGAAATGCCGCAGTGTGGGTAAAACATGTCTAAAATTGTACTTTGCATGCTGCACTGTTTTCATAAAGGATCACTGTAGTGTAGAGAGTAGAAGAGAATAAAGGGAAAGCTACAATTTCTATCTTCTATCTATCCATGGATTAAAGCAGTGATCCCCAACCAGTAGCTTGTGAGTAACATGTTGCTCTCCAACCCCTTGGATGTTGCTCCCAGTGGCCTCAAAGCAGGTGGTTATTTTTGAATTCCAGGCTTGGAGGCAAGTTTTGGTTGCATAAAAACCAGGTGTCCTGCCAAACAGAGCCTCAATGTAGGTTGACAATCCACATAGGGCCTACCAAATGGCCAATCATTGCCCTTATTTGTCACCCCAAGAAGATTTTTCATACTAGTGTTGCTCCCCAACTCCTTTTACTTCTGAATGTTGCTCACGGGTTCAAAAGGTTGGGGATTCCTGGATTAGAGAGTGGCCAAACAATATGGTGCATTAGAAGAACACAAGAGTTTCTCACCTGAGTGTCACTATGATTGCAGAGGGTTGAGCACAAGCAGTGATGAGTGTAACAATGAAAAGGAAGATAAGGAACGGAATAAGAGTATTGCATGTTCGGTTGCACTTCCCGGACACAGCGTAGCCATTCTCGTTCAGATATGTTTTCACAATGACCACTTGCATCTGACTACGTTGTCCCCCAGTTGGAGGAGTGATGACCTGGCGACTTTGGACACAGCCACATTCCGTGTAATTTCTCATCTAAAACAAAATATATAGAATATAGAACGTTAGGCAGTGCCTGATAATGAATCATGCACCCAATCATATTTGGCGTTCCTAAACCTACTGTTTTGCCAACCTGACTGGCCCCCGTCAAACTGTTTCTAATGCTAACAGACCACTACTGCACCAATATGGCAGCCTCCTCACATTGGGGATCAGACAGGGCATTGGGCAAATACTTTTATGGCAAAATTATACAAAGAAAATGGATAGATATAAAAATGATGTCAGTGTCCCTTTATGTTCTTATTACAGCTTACAGTCTAAAACTCCAGCCTATATTTAATATGTGGCTAATGAATGATGCATATAGAAGCAGAATTCTACTTCTCTTGTATCTGTCCCCCTTTATGCTTACTAGAGGTGTATGGGCAAGCCTTGAGTATGAATGAGATGTGGCTGTATACATGTATGTCTGCACCAGTGTCAGTGAACTCAGTGGGGCTCATTTAAAAACACTGGGCAAATTTGCTCCTGGGCAGTAACCCATAGCAACCAATCAGATGATTGCTTTCAGTGTTCACCCTGCAACTGATTGGTTGCTGTGGGTTACTGCCCAGCAGCAAATTTGCCCAGTGTTTATAATTGAGCCCCAGTGATTGTGGGCAGGGAAATGCCAATGTTCTTAGTGCAGTCTACACAGTTATAAATAAAGTTAGAATTCGGATGCTTCAGCCAAGTATCTGCCTTCTCTGGTTTCACCGTGATATTCTATATAAGTGCAAGCATTGTGAGGGCAAGCATTGAAGCCTATGATTGAGTGCCGGCATGCAAGAAACGCATAAGGCTGTGTGTTTTTTCACTCCTTGCCTGTAATTAAGTCTGCAGTTCTTTTTTTTGTTTGCCTTTTGGCAGTATGTGAGATCTGTGAGTACCTGCTGTTTCTTCCATGATTGAAAACCTCCACCTTGAGCTGTCTATACGCGGGGTATGTGCACCTAGACCCAACCTATAGACTTTGACTATGAACCAGATTTTCCTTTTTTAATATTGCAAGCATTGTGAGTACCAAGCATGCCTGATCTATCAGGGCCACACAAACATGTGCCTGAGCAACCCCACCTCAGTTCTTCTGTGCCAAGTCCCCTTTGCCCAATGTACCCCAAAGACAAAGGTACACTATACTGACCAGTAATGCTAAAGTTTTCATTGTTTCTAAGCACAACGAGAGATGTTCAAACACAAGCATTCAATAAAAGAGCAGCATAGCACCGTGTGGCCCTGGTCTGGTTTTAGCTTTTGTTTCGGAACATGGTGCAGAAGAACAGTCAATAAAGAACATAAAAGAGTTCCAGTAACATCTTAGTATTGGAACCCACTATGAAATCAAAGTTATGCTATGTAAGACAGATACCTTATTACTTCAGTAAATCCCAGCATGGATTCTGCTATTTTCCATAATTTAGCTACTGGTGGTACAGCCTCTTGAAAATCTTTGGCTCAGATAGTCAGATACAAAAAGTCAGTGGGGCTCATTTTTAAACACTGGGCAAATTTGCACTTGGGCAGTAACCCGTAGAAACCAATTGCTCAACCTGCAGCTGGCTGAAAAAAGCCACTCACTGATTGGTTGCTATGGGTAACTGCCCAGGTGCAAATTTGGTGTTTAAAAATGAGCCCCACTGTCTATAAATCTGGCCATACACATTAGGATACACTTGTTTGACAAGGACACCTAATGAGGGATCTTTGCCCGATTTGACCACCTTCATTCTGAGCCATATCTGTCTGATCCGAACCGTTGGTCCCCAGGCCAAAGATCTAATCATAATGAGCGCCAATGCAGGCCTGATGGGATTTTCAATCTGCCCAATAAGCACAGTATGTGTCTGATTATGGCCCAGTATCTGCCCTTGTATAAACCTTTCCTGTTAGATAAGCTGCTGACTCTGAAGTGTCAATCAACATCTTAAATCTGCACATGTATGGTGAGCTTAATAAAATTATATACAATTTAGATAATCAATTATTCTCATAAATTAATATTTTCAGATTATCATTCGTCATTATTTTATTTCTCAAAAAGTAAAAAAGTGCTTGTTGATTTATTTTTAAGAACAGTGATTCCTTGAGTAAGACATAATACAACACATGCTTCTCATGTTGCATTGGCCAGGCACAGAATGGAATTTGACTACTGAGATCAAATCCTAAAGTTGCAACTGATACAGCGTCTACATAGCCCAGCTCGGCTCAGCCTTTATGCTTATGAAAAGAGAGGCACATATTTAGATGGAATCATCAGAGCAGTTTCTCAGTTGCAGTCTTTGTTCAGTTTTAGAGAGTAATGCAACATAAAATAGTAGGGATGCACCGAATCCAAGATTCAGTTCGGTATTCGGCCAGGATTCGGCCATTTTCAGCAGGATTTAGCCAAATCTTTGTGCCTGGCCAAACCAAATCTGAATCCTTAAAATCATGTGACTTTTCGCCATAAAACAAAGAAGTAAAAAAATTTTTTTGCATGCAAATTAGGGTTCGGATTCGGTTTGGTATTCGGCCGAATCTTTCACGAAGGATTCAGGGGTTCGGCCGAATCTAAAAAAGTGGATTCGGTGAATCCCTATAAAATAGTCTAAATAGTTGTAGTATTTCATCTCTGTGAACAGATCTTAGCTACTTCATTATCCACCCATAACAAAATGACTATGAGAGATAACTGGACAGTTACATGGACATTGCTAGCAAAAGCAACCAATCACAGATTTACTTTTGTTATTCTACATGCTTACCTATTTTTAACAATAACTAAAAGAACCTGGAGGAAAGGTACGTAAGTGAATTCACACAGTTGATATGGGTTACTATAAGGGCAAGACTACATGACGCGCTTGGACCCGTCACGGCGAAATGCGACTAAACGCATGCAATGTGTCGGATGTTTTACATAAAACGGAAGTGAAGGAGAAATCGACTGTCGGATCAATGTAGGTGTGTTTTCATCCGACGGTTGTAACATGCAATTTCTCCTTCACTGCCGTTTTATGTAAAACATCCGACACGTCGCATGCGTTTAGTCGCATTGCAACGTGTCGGGTCCAAGCGCGTCATGTAGTCCTGCCCTTAGTGGTGGGTGAATAAATTCTCCAGACGTGAATTTGCGGTGAATTTCGTCTGCGCTAAAAAACATTTGGACGCGTGGCGGAATAGTTGCTTGCGTCAACATAATTCGAACGCCCATTGACTTTAATGCAGGCGTCAACGTTTTCCGGGAAATTCACAAAATTTTCGGCAAAGCAGAACAGGACAAATTCACCCATCACTAGTTACTATGCTGGGTTACAGTTCCCCTAAGTCTGAATGTTTGAAACAAAGGCTCTGCATGTGGCTATGTGAGGGATACCTACTTTCTCAAAAAACTACAAAAAAAAAAAACTTGTGTGCCAATAAACCCCAAACTGTTTGCCTAGCCCTGTTATAGTTGTTTTGATAGCTCTGCATCCAAGGCTTCTGCACTATAGTACCCCAACAGCTTTTTCTGCTTTTTTTATTTTGCTGCTTTGGTCTCTATCTCAGTAAGCTGTACTGTACATTAGTATATTATTCCTCCATTACTGAACACCCCATCTGATATACTCACCGCTACACTATGATTTCCCACACTGCTGCAACCAGCAAGGCAGGGATTGAAATAGGTTATTCCATCTGAACCACAGACTGGCTCATATTCATGAATTTTACAGCCGCAGTTAACGTTGCATCCACCGGTTAAATTTCTCTGCGTCATGGTGAGTGTGGGTCTGGGAATTCAGAAAGAGACAGTCATCTCACTTGCATGTAACATTCCTTATTTTATTCATGATCAGAACAGATACCTATAATTCTCACAAGGATTTCAATAGTCAAAGTACTTGGGATATTTGTTCTGATCACTCGGGCAAGTTATGGGGAATGCAGAATATAGATTTTATGACTGGGAAGTGTGTACTGTACAGAACAATGTCAAAATGTCTGGTTATTATCTGTCCTATAGTACCTCCAACTAGATCTCACAAACCCGGGTACCACCAGAGCATAAAGTACCCCCATTAGGCTCACAGTGTAATGCAACCACTCCCTCAACTTGTTCTGTTGTGAAGTAACGGATTCTGGGACTTCAAGTCCCTTTGCTGATTCTCCAGATTATCTGGAAAGCAGAGGGAAAGTGCTAGAATCCATCAGTTCATATAGGAAAAACCTGAGGGAGGGGGTTGCATTACAATGTGAGCCTAAGGAGGGTGGAGAACTGGTCCCAGCAGCACAAAAAAATACATTTAGATTTGTTTCTGGAAGTTTAGATGCTATTTATGCTCCTTTTCTATATAAACCGAATAAGCTCATGTCTAAAGGGGGTGGGGCTATATATTCTTTTTAAGTGTTCAGCCAAACCTAAAGCTAGGGCCAGGATTTGGTTACTAGTGTAACTGGTGCTAGAATTGATAATGGGCTGGTAGAGCTAAACCATCGCTTGGTTGGCGGAACAAATAAAATCATCTCAATTTCACCATTTCTTCTGGAATATTCCTTGTATGACTTCCTACTATGTGGAGAGGGGATTACATGTGAGAGTACAAGGTGGTCTAGCGGGATGGTAGGGATGCGCTGCTTTCTTCTGATGCACACTTCAGGGTTTCTGACACGCATGCTGCGTGTGACGTCACCTAGTTTAGTGAGAACATTCATTGCCCAATGTAGTTCCTGGGTGTGTTTTCTAGTTGTCTTGCCTGTTACTGACCTTACCTGTCCCTGACCGTTCCTAGTCTGCTGCCTGTCCTGACCTCTGCCCGTTATTGACCCCTCTCTTGGATCCTGTTACCATATTGTGCTACAGTTGTTTCTGACCCTGTGGTCGTCTCACTAGAAGACCTGGCAGCATCCAAGTAGCAGCTCCTTCAAAAGCAAAAGGCAGCAGTAAGAGGCAGAAGCATTAGCCATGATCTTGGTGTTAGTTCTGGGTTTTGGGATACCCTACGTTACATGCTTCAAAAAGCATATAGAGCAGTGCTGTCCAATTTATATGGTACAGAGGGCCGGAATTTTTCTAATCCACATGGTGGAGGGCTGATAATGGAAGCCAGTGTTAGCCACTCCCTGTTTTAGACCACACCCACTTTAAAACACACCCATATTACCACAAGACCATGTCCACATTAAAAACACACCAAAAAAACAGATGGGTGGTGCTCACTGCAGGGATCAGGGCCGGAACTAGGGGTAGGCAGAGTAGGCGGCTGTCTAGGACGCCATCATTGAGGGGCGCACTTTTAATGGGGGTTTGTTTCGTTTTTTGGGTTTTTTTCAAGCGTTTATTTTTTGTTAATAATTTGTTTCAGTAATCATGGTCAATCAGTTGGGTGGAATCCCCCCTCCTTCACCTTCTCCCTCTTGACAGCAAGTAATAGCTCCTTCTGTGCGGTGCGTATATGCGTCAATGACATCACTGATGCGGTTGGTTGGCAGAGAGAGGCAGAGAGCTGGGGGGCTGCTTGGTATGGCTTGCACTCTCAGCCTTGCACAGTTGCACTGAACTGAAGACATTCTTTCTATTACTGTGAAAGTGTGAGGCTTCCTGCTGGCACAGACAGGTACAGATTTGGGGGCCATATATTTGCTTTTGCTGCTGGGCTGGGCGCTGGCACAGGTACATAAATACTTGGGGGGCAATATGATGTGATCAGATTTATTTTTGGCTGCTGCTGACACAGGTAAAGATTGGGGGCAATATGATGGCTGCTGGAGGGATCTATGATGGATGGCTGCTGAGCTTGCTGGTACAGGTATGGGGGGCAGTATAATGGATGGCTACTGGCACAGGTATGGGGGGTAGTATGATGGATGGCTGCTGGGCTTGCTGGTACAGGGGGCAGTAATATAAATGAAAAAGTGTTTAACATTTTCTTGCTTTCTTTTAATAACCATCATGGTAAGGGGGTAAATGGTAATGCAGGACAGAGGGGGCACTGTTTGAAGCTCTTGCCTAGGGTGCCGAACTACCTTGGCCCGGCACCGGCAGGGATGCCACTGAAAAAAAGTTAAGTCATTTTAAGACATATCCTTAAATCCATATGCCTCCTCCTCCCCTGTGGATAATACAGTACCTCCAACACATGATTAAACACCTTAGGGGCCCCTAACAATAATTTTCAAATGCTAACAAACCCCCAGAACAAATACCAGGCTTATGTTCCATAAGCATCATAGGTCAGGCAGAGTATGACACACACAGGGTGCAAAGAGCAGGCAAAGTATGACACACACAGGGAGGGGAGACAGAACAGAGCAGGAGACAGTAAAAATCAGGACCAGTCTAATATGTACTACATACAGTGACACAGTGCTGGTGCTCCATTAGCATTTTGAATAAGGTGTGAATAACTAAACAATGTGGGAAATTTCAGTCTGGGTCTCAGGTGTGAACAGAACAGGCCTTTAGGGTGTGAACAATAGAGGTGTCACAAGTGTGAACAATACAGGGGGCATTACATGTGTGAACAATACAGGGGATTATTCTGAATTTGAGGTTTAAACGAATTTGAGGTTTAAACAATGCAGGGGCCAGTTAATCTCTGTAGTGATACCTTTTAAATTTTACAAATGGTAAACAGACACAGCAGGCCGACTTTGATGTGGAGGGCCACATAAGGGGCGTCGGCCAGCAGTTGGACAGCCCTGATACAGAGTATTTCAAAAAGTCATAAAAAAATTGTAATTTAATTATAGTGGAAATTACCATCTTGGAATAACAAGGAAATATATGAGGTCAGTTTCTTATTTTCAGCAGGTAAATACCAGATCTTTGATGATATTTGATTTGATTAATCTCTTTATTGGGGGTTTTGCCTCTAAGATGAATGAAAAAGGTGAAAATAGGGGAAGAGCATAAAGAATAGTTTTGAGCAGTTAACTGTGTTTCAAACAAACATCCCTGTTGCACATACTGTGTATACGGCACACATGAGACTTGCTAATGCCAGGCTACTATACTCACCCAGTGGTGTAAGGTATGTTAATACCCCCGAGGTTAATACTATCACATCCTACAATGAACAAGGTGGAAAAGCAGAGCAGGGAAACACCACAGCAGATCATTGCCAGCTTTGCAGATTCTCTTGCTCCAAGCTTCAACTTCTTAATGATATAACCTCCCAGTACTATGCCAACCCCTGCACTTGGCACAATGATCAGGCCTAAAAGAGAACATACATTTCATCATGTTTTAACTGTGGTTATAATAGAGGGGATGAAAAAGCTTGTCTCTTGCTTTTGGAAGAAGCTGAATAATATTTGACATTTTTGTACACAAAAGACAAATACATTTTATTACTCATCTTTCTATTCAGGTCCTCTCCTGTTCATATTCCAGTCTCTTATTCAAATCAGTGCATGGTTTCCAGGGTAGACTGGAACCTACAACCAGACTGCTGATATTGCAAACTGTGTAGCTGCTGAATAAAAAGCTAAATAACTCAAAACCCACAAGTAATAAAAAATTAAAAACAATTGCAAATTGTCTCAGAATATCACTCTCTACATCAGGGATCCCCAACCTTTTGAACCCGTGAGCAACATGCAGAAGAAAAAGGAGTTGGAGAGCAACATAAGCATGAAAAATGGTGGCAAATAAGGGCTGTGATTGGCCATTTGGTAGCCCCTATGTGGATTGTCAGCCTACATTGAGGCTCTGCTTGGCAGTACATCTGGTACACCAAAACTTTGCTTTGAGGCCACTGGGAGCAACATCCAAGGGGTTGGAGAGCAACATGTTGCTCACGAGCTACTGGTTGGGGATCACTGCTCTACATCATACTAAATGTTAACTCAAAGGTGAAAAACCCTTTAATACATAAAGAAATAGATATTTTTTAGATTGCAAGCTCTTTTGGACATGGCCCTTTTCACCTCTTATATTGGTTACTGGTTGCTTTGTATGTACTTCTGTATGTTCTATGTATAAACCCATGAAATGTACAACTCAGTGGAACATTTTGGCACTTTATACGTATATGTTTTAAGAATAATAATAAACATGTGTATGTGTTTCTTGGGACGAATATCAGACAAAAAGTTCCAAAGCTATAAAAAAATAAAATAAATCCAATTAGAAAACAGTTTTTCCAATGGGAATTACCATTTTAAATACATTTTAAAAGATTCAAAATGTTGAATTAATGCATAATGGAAAGTTACTTTGAATGATATTTTCTTTAGGCAAAAACTGATTTTTTTTTAAGGACTAAAATATATAAATGTTTTTCCTTACTTCTATTTATTTCCAATTTACATTAATTCTGGTTTTGGCCGTGCCACCTGCTGGTCAATGTCTGCCGACTGGTGTTTGGCTGCTTAGAAATCAGCTATACACCAAATGACTTTTCTCTGGCCTTCTCAGAGCAACATCAGAAGAGTTTCCTCTTGTTCTTCTGAAATGTTCTCCTGTCAGCCCAGTTGGCAGAACTGACCAGCAGGTGGAGCGTTTGTTTCAGTTTCATTATATTAGAATCATAAACATCAGGTGACTTTTAGGTCCTTGTGCTCATATCTTAAATGAGGAAGATAAGGCTTCGAGTTTATTTGCTTTGATAGTTTACATTTCCTTTGACAGTTGGCCTGATGCATCCTGGTTTTAAGACCCTGACATGTCTCCTCCACACATTCAGATGTTTATGTTTATTCTAATGATTTAAAGTGGCCAGATTAAAACTGCTGATATCAGTCCTTTAGAACAATTGGGCAGCTTATCTGCCTGTGTGTGTGGGGGCTTTCTCAGAGTCTCCCCGATCAATATCAGGCCAAAAATTGGCCTGATATCTATCGGCATGTTTGATCTTTCCTGAGATCGAGGACCGCATCAACTAGCTGATGAGGTCCTATGGCCCATTGGCGCCCATTTCCTTCGTTATAATCCGATCGTTTGGCCCTAGGGAATATGGGTGCACTTTATACTGTTACAAGTTAATTACAGGACATTGAGCAGCAGCTTCAGACTAGTAATGAGCAACTGTTCACAATTCAAAACTAGAAGGGTGACAGAGTTGGTGTGGATTATACAGGACGGAACAGCACAAGGTCACATTCAATAGGAAAATGTGTCTCGGCCTTGTACCAGGAAGAAGTTTAACCTTTCAGCTTTGAAAGGGCAAACAAGCCTGTCCACAAAGTGCAATCAATAAGAAGATTAAATATCACATTATGCCAAAAGTGCTCCAGCATCTCTTCTTCCCATTGCTTCAAGGAACAGCTGGGAGCCATATAACTGCACCCACACAAGGGAGTTGACTTAATCAATTTGCCCTTTCAGGGAATCTGAGCACAGAGGTTTCGATATTTTGGGGGAATGAGGTACAATAGTAGAAGTAGTAAACTGTAGACATGCAGAAGCCACAGGCATGGTTCGCACAAGGCTTTCCATGCCACATGGTGCTTAAAGGGATTCTGTCATGATTTTTATGGTGTAGGTTTTATTTCTAAATTATACTGTTACACTGCAAATAATTCTCTGGAAAAAAGGCGCTTGCGAGGGAACATGATTACACTTTACAAGTACATTAGAGGACATTTGGACAAATAGCAAGGGACCTTTTTACCCATAAAGTGGATCACTGTACCAGAGGCCACCCCTTTAGACTAGAAGAAAAGAACTTTCATTTGAAGCAACGTAGGGGGTTCTTCACAGTCAGGACAGTGAGGTTGTGGAATGCACTGCCGGTGATGTTGTGATGCTGATTCAGTTAATGACTATAAGAATGGCTTGGATGATTTTTTGGACAGACATAATATCAAAGGCTATTGTGATACTAAACTTTATACTTAGTATAGATATGGGTATATAGAATTTATGTGAAAGTAGGGAGGGGTGTGTGTATGGATGCTGGGTTTTCATTTGGAGGGGTTGAACTTGATGGATTTTGTCTTTTTTCAACCCAATTAAACTATGTAACTTTACCATATAAAGTTTCATTCCTAACCCAAGAAGTGAAGTTTTTTATTTGTAATATTGCTGTGGAAGCAGCCATCTCAGGTCATTTTGCCTGGTCATGTGCTTTCAGAAAGAGCCAGTGCTCCTACTCAATGTAACTGAAGGTGTCACAGTGGGGCATGGATTTTTACTATTAAGTGCTGTTCTTAGATCTACCAGGCAGCTGTTATCTGGTTACCCATTGTTCTGTTGATGGGCTGCTGGGGGGAAAGGAAGGGGGTGATATCACTCCAACTTGCAGTGCAGTAGTAAAGAAAGACTGAAGTTTATCAGAGTACAAGTCACATGACTTGGGGCACCAGGGAAACTGACAATATGTCTAGCACCATGTCAGATTTCAAAATGAAATATAAAAAAATCAGTTTGCTCTTTTGAAAAACAGATTTCAGTGCAGAAGTCTGCTGGAGCAGCACTATTAACTCATGTGTTTTGAAAAAAAACATGCTTTCCCATGACAGTATCCTTTCAAGCATTGTGTGCCACAAATGCACAAGCCTTCCCATCTCAACCATGTTTCTCTTTTGAATCAAACCTTTTTCCTTTACTATAGGAAAATGTTTAATCTCAATTCAACACCTCTGAAAGAAGCAATGAAGTCTGTGCAAACATTAGTGCAAAATATGAAATATTAGAAAGTATATATATATACTTCTAATTGTCATTGAATGGTCAAAAGGAAAAACATGAAAATAATTTTTTTGGATGTGTACAATTGTTTTCTGCAGGCAGGGGTTTACATTGCATTCTGGATGTCTAGGTCCTCTCAGCTGTCACCTCTAAATGCAAATGGATTGTCCTTGGGAAGTTCTTCTGCTTAATAGAAGTCTGCTTTGATTTTGTGCTAACGTTTCAGGTCTATTTTTACCAGAGCTATGTCTGAGAGTCCGGTGTATTTAATCATGTTGTTTATGCTTAAGTATCAATATGCTTCAGTATTCATCAAAAAATCTGTTTTAGCCAACAGCTCTATCTGAAACGCCTTAATGTTTTTGGGGTTTGCATATAAAACGTTGTCTTACTTGTTTTAAAAAATTGTGGTTCTGCTAATCCAAATACAGAGAATTCACTGAACAACTTGTTGAAGAAAAAATAAAGCATCAGCCATAGCATCGTCAGCAAGGAACGTTTAGTATCTAGACCAAATGTTATGCTAGAATGTCTGCCCTCATATGACAATACTGCCTGTTTTACATCTCCTCCCCTGACAGGCCCATAAAACAATTTAGAAGAGGTGGCAACCCTAACTGCAGACCCCATCAGCTTAACTATACAATCTCACTAGTGATGATTCATAAGGGTAAGCCCTTGAGATGAGAAACACTGCAGTATCTGCTGATACCTGAACATTCCCAGCATGCTCCAACCAGCAAATATTCTGGAAACTTTAGTTCTTGAAGATGGAGAAAAGTTCAAAGAAGCAGAAACTAGAAATGCTACACATTTTTTATAATCCCAGGCAACAATGTGAAAATGTTCATACAGAAAGCACTTCTTTCTCAGGAAGTTCTGCACCTTGTGCCTAAACTGCAGAGCATAGAGTCATTGAGCACAGGCCCATGCAAATTGCATCCTCCACCACTCCCTTGCATGTGTCAATGACAGCTGATTAGGGTGGTAATGGGGGCACCTACATGCCAGGCCCATTCTGCCCATCATAAATAAAGTGCTGCTGCACAGAGGTGGCATTGTATTCAAGGGGCAGTTGCAGGTGTCTCTGCTCTTAAACAAAGTGCAGAGACCTGTGGCAATTGGTTAAGGCTGGAAAGCATGGTGCAAAGTGCAAATAAAATGATGGACTACTCCTGCTTTCTACAGTTTGCATACTACCTTCCAGTTGGTAAATGATCCTGATTATGTTTGTGAAGATTCTCATTGATACAGGTCATGGTACAGTATATCTGTAGAAATAAGTCAAATCAACTGGACTTGCTGTGTTTTTCTTGAAGATGTTTTACCAGTCATCCAACTGGCTTTCTCAATTCAGAATGAATTAGGAAAGCCAGTTGGATGACTGGTGGAACGTCTTCAAGAAAAAAATAGCAAGTCCAGTTGATTTGACTTATTTCTACAGACCCTGATTAATAACTCCATAGGCCAGCACAACCTTTTAGCTGTGAGAATCTCTGTCTCAGAAGGTGCAACAAGTAGATCCCCATCTTCATAAATCCTCAGGGCTGCACACAATTTGTAGTTTTATATGTATGTTACATAAATATGTAATAGGCTTTATATAAGGCTGATTAGTAATTAATTTTGTTGACATTACATGGCAACTCAGTAACCAGAGTTTTTTTCATCAGAATTTAATAGCCCCATTTTGTGACAGATGAATTTCATTTTATTCTTTTTGACATCAAACAACCCTTAGGCCAAGGGCAGGTAGAGGATTAGCTATGTTGCTCTCAGTCTGCATATTTTTTTAGGCTGAGAGCAGCAGATCCGCTCCATGCCTCATCTCCATTGATTTGAATAAGATTCTCTAGGGTGCAGTCTCATGTAGCGAAGCGGAGATCAGGTTGAAAATGCTCGCTTTTTCATATTTGAGCCCACCGATGCTGCTGCTTATTCAAATCAATGGAGATGGGGCATCGAATGGATCAGCTTCTCTCAGTCTGGAAAACATATGTAGGCACAGATTAGCAGAGCCAACACTCAGTCTGCTCTTGGCCTTTAGCTTAGCTTTTCAATAGCAGCCCATGGTGTACAGAGCACATGCAGTGCCAATGTCATACAAAATATGGCCTAACAAGGTGGGAGCAAGATGGTGGGCAACTTTGAAGGCCTGGATCATTAATGTTACAGCACTGCTGAACCTTTCAGCTGATAAAGAGAGAGGCCAGTATATAAAATATACCATTTCCAGCTATTTTTCATTTTAGCCGGCGCAGAGTGAGGGAAGGCGGTCGCCGAAAAGACGAGGCGATTAGTTGCCAGGCGACCAAATCTCCCCAAAATGCCCAGTGTGGCCTAACCCTAAGTGGACCTTTTAGGCTTTACTCTTCTTTTAAGGCCAATATAGATGGCTCTGATCTCACAGTTGTAGCTCAATGCTTGTTGTAATGTGGCCATTGTAAATTGTGAAGTTACTTATCTATGGGCAGAATGGAAAGGAAAACTAGACAAAACATGAAGAAGGTTGATTGGGGAAGGCGGTAAGTAATGTGTTTATTTGTCAGAGGAAGGCTGAAACATTCTATTGCCCTGCAGATCTGGGAATTTAAAAAGTCTTCCAGGATCTTTTTCAAAGTAATTTAACCTATTTAAAATAAAAACTTGAGAAAGGGTCCATGTGATCTGAAACATGTCATAAAATAAAAAATAGCAGCAAAGTTCTGCAGTTTTTTGGCTTCCTTCACATTTTACTATCGATGAATTTAACCTTGCTGTATGACAAATATCTTAAGAACAATCAGGTCTCGAGGGAAATGAGCGCCAATGTGCTGTACCGGAAGTCACACTGATTATTTACAAAACAAACAAATAAGCTTTAAAAGGAAATAACTTATGAAGAGTGACGGCTACTGACAACAAACATGCGGATCCCGAGGGAAATCATTTCCAATGTACTGTTCCAGAAGTCACACTGATTAGTTAATAACATAAAAACAAAGAGTTATTCTTCCAAAGGAAGCAGCTTAGGAACTGTATAACAGTGATGGCTCAGCAAAAAACATTTACCGGTAGCACAATTTGCAGAACTCACTAGAATTTTAATAGGTAAACTTACCTTTACAAAACTTACCGATGGCTTCAATTTCCTACTGATCAAAGTCCTTTATCTGTCATTTAATCATGGCTCATTATCCTGAAAGGATCCCACATGCCCCCCTTATTGATACCTGCAGTGATAATGATCATCTTACCAGTGTAGATGCTGGCACTAGAAGCTGGGATGCCAAACTGTGACTCGATGAACTTGGGAATGAAGGTAATAAAAGCGGTGACAATGGCACTCTCAGCTGTGTATGACAAACTCACAAAAAGGAATGTCATGTTGCTTAAAATTCTGACTGCTGCTCTTGGGAGGTCTAAAAAATGACAAGAAATGAATTATAAACAATGGATGGAAAAGCAAATCTAAGCAGGATTCTCGGCAATGGAGAGCATGTAATGGGTTTCCGGCTGTGCAATTGCTTTGACTTTATAACTATTAGGAGTTTTCACACTTGATATTAGCACAGATTGGACTATAAGGGCAAGAGGCAAGAGAGGAATCACACATAACTACAATAAAAACATTGGCAATGATTTTGTGGGTGGAATTTGCTGGAGGATCGAATTGCTCAATAAACCCAAACTAAGGGTTGTATTTGTTAATATTGAAGGTTGCGATTTTGCAGCAATTTATACAAATTGCAGAGGTCCCAGAATCCATCGATTCACAATGGAACAAATTTAGGGAAGGGTTTTGTTACCCTGTGAGCCTAAGGGGGTGGAAACTGTTCCCAGTGATCATGGTATGCCTTTGAATCTGTAGAATCAGTATTAACAACATGTGGGGCCCCTAGGCTACATCCACAAAGGGCCCCCTACTAGGCTACTGCTAGGTCTGGATGCGTGCACACATGTGCCTTACATTGTCTTACATAGTCTTACATTGTCTTTCATAGTCTTACATAGTAAGTTAGGTTGAAAAAAGACACACGTCCATCAAGTTCAACCTTTTAAGTCTATGTATAACCTGCCTAACTGCTAGTTGATCCAAAGGAAGGCAAAAAAAAACCATTTGAAGCCTCTCCAATTTGCCTCAGAGGGGAAAAAAAATTCCTGACTCCAAGATGGCAATTGTACCAGTCCCTGGATCAACTTTTACTATGAGCTCTCTTCCATAACTTTGTATTCCCTCACTTGCCTGCCTTCTTCTTACAGCAGGTATGATCGACCAGACCCAAATAAAAATAACTATTAACATGAAAAAATATATAGAAATAATAATTGAAAAGGTTAGATGGGCCCTTGATCACACTGGGCTCTAGGCTATAGCCTAGTATACCCTGTGCTAAATTAACCTGCTGAGTCAAAAGAGTTGAAGCTCTGTACCTTTTCTACATAAACCAAGACTGAATTAGCTCATATCAAAAATACACTTCCCCTGGCAGCCTATATGTCTAGTTCTACTTCCTGTGGGTTAGAGGGGTTATATTCAAATCAATTATTCTAGACAGCTACTGATGAAATCTGGTTAGTTACTTGGCATCTGGGTAATACGGTAGTAAGAAAAGAACTTAATTTATACTCAGTTACACTCCATGATCAGGACATTGTAGGAAATGAGTGTGTGGAAAATTGTAAGCTCTTGTGAACAGGGCCCTCTGATCTGATTTTTACTTTGTAATCCTTGTTTGTTTAATTATTGTTTAATTGTTGTAATAAATTAATGTAAAGTGCTGTGTAACTTGCTGGATCTGTATCAATAAATTATAAATCCAAGTGGTGCTACATCTGTAACCATTAAGTATGTGTAACAAGAAGGAAGTGAATTAACGTGACATCTATAATAGTGGTGACATCTATAATAAATGCATGGTCAAATCAAGCCACATACAGCTGTAAGGATACAGGGGCATTCTATCAAATGCAATGGTTTCCCATAAAGGTGACAGATATGGCTTTCCAGTGAAGGGACATGCATAGCGCTTATTAAAAAAAAAAGCATTGTAGGTGGGCTTACCACAGGGGCCCTTCCGTAGCTCTTTAGCTGCTGCTAGAATGCCTGTATTTCTACAAAGCAGTTCAGCTGACGTTTTGAAATAGGACTGATGGTGCAGGTAGCATATTTTAATTGCTTCGACATACATCATACACCATTTATGAAAATATCAATAAAGGACCATATCTGGCCCGACTTGCTTCCACCGTCCTCGGTAAGAGAGAGTGGCTGGGGAAGAGGGTTTTTTTATTAGCTATTGAGGAAAGCAGATGCCACAGTCCAGGCCCCACTGTTCTCTGGGCCCCCTGCAACTGCAGGGTCTTCTTCCTCTGTAGTTACACCACTGGAGATTGTTACCTTTTTAAAAAAGCCAACCACCAAATGTACTAGAACAGCTGAATTCTGTTACAAGATAAGTAATATATGTGATGTTCACCAATTAAATAAAGCACATGTTTCATATCTGCTCATGTCATGCCACTAAATATGTACAATGAGAAAGTTATCTAAGGACAGAGGCCTCCAACTGCAACATCTAGAAGCTCCCTGTCTTCAAACTGTCAGCTTTCTGTTTCTCTGCAGCTGAACCACAACCATTTTAATTAACATAATAACCTCATCTATTGTACCAGACGATTCTGTCATAGCAATTTTCGTACATTATGTGCAAACCCAATGGGAAGGAGGTGCATGACCCAAACTAACCCGACCAAGTTGCCTTGAAAGGTTGAACCAGCTCCTCAGTAGAACAAAGTTTTCTTTATTGTTGGACTGTAGAAAACTTATCCTAAGCAGAGTTTTATGTGTTTAAGTGTTTTGCTATACATTAATACTTCAGTACAGATGGTGCATTAATAAAATGCATAAAAATAAACACACTCCCAAACAAATTGGGTTCAGTTATAAAATATTCATCACCAGGAAGCAAGACCAACATCTCAATCCCAATATCTTCCATAATGGAATCATAATGGATTTTGTTTCTTGGCAATGTATAATGTATATCTGCGACTTACCTAATTTGTTTCAGAGTGTTTATTATTTTAGACACAGGTATGGGATTTGTTATCCAGACACTCGTTATCCAGAAAGCTCCAAATTATGGGAAGGCCACCTCCCAAAGACTTAATTTTAATTGAATAATTCAAATTTTTTAAAAATAAATCCCTTTTTCTCTGTAATAATAAAACAGTACCGTGTACTTGATCCCAACTATTATGAATCACTATTGGAGTAAGAACAATCCCATCAGGTTTATTAAATGCTTAAATGATTTTCTTTAGTGGCCATTAGGTATGGATTAGCAATAAGCAAAATTCTTCCCCAGGTTTTGCCATGAAAATAAGACTCATCAGATTCCAATGGATAATCAAAAATTGTCACCCATAGGCTTCATTTGGCAGCTTTTTTTCAAGTGAAAGGGGTCAGATTCGCCCATCACTAGAATGGAGCATACCCCTTATCTGGAAGTTCTGAGCATTCTGGATAATAGGTTCCATATCTGTACTATATTATATGGATGCATTGCATTGCTCTGGAAGAACAGCACCACCGTTATATACAATATTGTATTCTGGGGCTTATCAAGGTGTGGCAATAAGTGCACTTCATACTGTGGAACATTAAAGCCCATCTGAACCCAGATGATCTGCATGTAACACAAGCATATCTTCAAGTGTATAGCCCTAGGCCCCAACAATTGGATTATAATGATAGGAAAACAGGCGGTTGGAGTGACTGCCTCTAACACAAAAGCTCCTTTCTCCAACAGGAATTTTAAACCTGTCCAATCAGTATCCCTTCCCACATTTCTACAGAAAAATCATGTAAACTGGAAGGCATAATGGGCAGATATTTTCCTTCACTTGATCCTTTCAGACCTTTGTTCTGTAAGATTGCAGGAAGCTAGATCCTATTTTAAGATCAATGTCAGGGCTAGAAAAGTAAAAGCCTCTATTATCCTTTCATATTTCTAATAATAGAGTACATCTCTCATCTTACCATGCCTCCTGTTTTGGAGAGTCTGTGGATTACACAGCTCGATATGTTCATGCTTGCAATGCAATATGCTGAAGCTGGGCAGCCTTTTATTTGCCGCATAGTTTAGAAAGTGAATAATAGCTTTAATTGTGGCTTTTGTTTTTACCCTTTTCCAACATGTTCTCTTATATTGTCCTCAGGTCCCTAATAAGCCTCCAATGCACACTTGCTACATTAGCAGCAGCAAACAATAGAAGTGGAATATGGTTTACTCTGACCATGATATCACTAAACACGACTGCTCTACATTGTATTATAGAGTGTGTGCAAAACGTACAACTGTCATCCAATATGTAATTCACTCTAAGGTCATACTCTTAAGGGAAAGGTTTAATGAATGATTGTGACACTTACCCTGTATATAAATGCTAACATAGACAGAGACATTAACCAGAGTAGGAAATAGTAAATCCTACTAAAGCATTGGCAAATGATCATAGAGGGACATGCAGGGGCCCACTTACTTAGTTCGAGTGAAGGAATAGAATAAAAAAAAACTTCGAATTTCGAATGTTTTTTTTGGCTACTTCGACCATCGAATTGGCTACTTCGACCTTCGACTACGACTTTGAATCGAACGATTCGAACTGAAAATTGTTCGACTATAAGTACCGTCTCTTTAAAAAAAACTTCAACCCCCTACTTTGTCACCTAAAACCTACCGAGGTGCAATGTTAAGCTATAGGGAAGGTCCCCATAGGCTTTCTAACAATTTTTAGGTCGAAGAAAAATCGTTCAATCGATGGATTAAAATCCTTCGATCAAACGATTTTTCATTCGATCAAACTATTTGCACTAAATCCGATTTCGACTTCGATATTCGAAGAATTTACATTCAGCAGTCGTATTTCGAGGGTTAACCCTCGATATTCGACCCTATGTAAATCTGCCCCTTAATGAGTTGGTGAATTTATAGACAGCAAGTGTGCACATACTTTTAAGACAGGTGGCCAAAGACGCAAAGATCCGCTCGTTTGGCAACATCGTCAAATGAGCAGATCTTTCCCCGATATGCCATTAACGAGCATGGCTATATCGGGGGTAACCTGATTGTTTGGCCATATGGCCGAACGATCCGATTACGATGTGCCATGGGCTCCGGCGGGATCGGTCGGGTCAAAATCAAACCTGTCCGATCGACCAAACGACCGATCTCCGCCGGACAAAAGCTGTCGGCACTCTCCACACACGATCCGAAAATCGTACGAATCCTCGATTCTATGTGTCTATGGCCAGCTTGACATGGGGTCACACCATGTACCAGTGATCCCCAACCAGTGGTTCGTAATCAACATGTTATTGCTCATCCACCTATCGGATGTTGCTCCCAGTGGCCTCAATTTCTGGCTTAATGGCAAGTTCTTGTTGCATAAAAACCATGTCTACTACCAAACAGATCCTTGCTAGGCTGTCAGTCCACATAAGGGCTACCAAATAGCCAATCACACCCCATGTTGGCAACCCCAGAAACTTTTAGAATGCTTATGTTGCATTAAAGTGGCTGATGGGTAAAAAAAAAAAAAAAGGTTGGAGACCCATGCCATACACTATATGACCTAACTGTCCATGTCCAGCAGCCCTGGAGCTCCCACCACCTCCAAGGTCCCATCATTAGTAGCAGTACATGTGTGTCTAAAAAATTCAGACACATTTTATTATTACAAAGAAAAAGAATGTTTTTTAAAATTTTGAATTATCTGATTAACATGGATCTATGGGAGATGGCCTTCTGTAATACAGAGATTTCAGGTTTACAGGTTTCAGGATAACAAATCCCGTACCTGAACATGTATGGCCAGCTTTAGAGATGACCGATAAGATACAATGGTGTGAAATTCTTAGTTAGGAAGGGCAGAAAAGGGGATTATTATACGTAGTCTGCATTATGAAGCATGTACGGTGTTTTGACCAGACACTACATGGATCCAAACATGCTTCTCTAGCAGCCAGTACTGTCCAACATGCTCATACAGTAAAATCACAATTATTGAGCAAGTGCCTGTCAGAGATCATAATAAGAACTGATGAGGGGAGGAAGCCTGATGGCCAGAGCTTTGAATAAACACCAGTGATCACTAATGCTATCTAACCTGTTTAATGTTCTTATAATGCAGCTCACATGTAGGGTCAGTTAAAAACAATACTCTGCTATTTAAAAACATTGATGAATGAATGAATGCCTCCTGCTCTACTTGCCCAATATTAAACAATATACTGGACATCTGAGTTAATGGGAGAAAAGTAAAAAAAACTGGATGAATGATGGATGTCATTAGGCATTTGCTGGGTTGGGGGAGGCATGCCTTCAATACTAAAATATTGATTACTAGTAGACAATGTACACTGGTTTTAAGCCTGTAGAATCTAAAGCTAAGAATTACTGTAAATCATTTATAAAAGTTCACAAGACAACCCATGATTTCTTACCCTCATTCTGGTTTTGTGGTTTTCCCCGGGGGGCTGCACACAAAAAGATTCTGGTACATAATATGTACTACTCTAACGGATACCACAATATTTCATATTATTATCTGTTATGGCCATTAGCATATGTGAGAATGCCACTGCCCTAACATCCATATAGCATACAAATGGTAACAGGAAAATCATCGACACACCTTTAAAATCCTTCCCAAAGCCAATAGAGGGACCGGGATCAGCATTTGCTTTCATTTTGTTGCTTGATTTCTCTTTCATGACATCATCTTCGCTGGAAACATCATACGAGTTTCCTTTCTTTTTCTTCTTTCTCTGTCGAGGTGGAAGCTTTTTTGGAAAAGTAAACATTGGGAATATGACAAGTAGCATGGCCATGGCACAAAGCAGAAATCCACTCCACCTGAAAGCAGAAGCAGACTCCAGTTATATTAAAGCTACATACAGGGCACTGGGACAAGAATACAGTCAGTACAATATACTATAAAGGCCCTAAAGGGAATACAGCTATAAAACAGCCAATGGTTTGAATGACTAGCTGCAGAGGGCTTAGGCAGACAGATAAGTGTAGGGACCTATAGGATCTGCTATCCCTATAGAGTTAATTCCCTACCCTTTTTCTCATATCCTTTGTTATTGGGCATAAGCCATTGTAACAGTTATTTTATAACAACTACAGCTATAGGCCAAACGGTGTAATACCACTTCCTGCCACACTGCTATATAGTGTTGTGTAGGGAGTGACCTCTTCCTCTTTGGCTCCTGGTGTCTGTGCCGCTAGGTGTTTCCCATTGAGCCTGGGATCACCATTGCCCCAGTAAAGCCATTTACCCCAAAGGGACCTGACACCTTTGGTGCTTGGGACCAGGAAAACCCAGTGAACGAGGAATAGCTAGCTTAGTCAGTCAATTGTAATAGACTCTCTAGGAGAGTGAGGCAGAGAGTTTTAAGCAGAAAGAGCAGTTGTCGCTCCACCAAGGATTGGTAGAAGGAAGTAGCTTCCTACAAGGCTTCCCTTGTTGTTGCCTTTAGTGCAGGGAACTCCGTGATAGGGACCTAGGTTAGCAGAGGACTGCCTGGTCTCTACATTGATTGATCCCAATCACCACATTGGTAATATTTGTCTTGTATGAATTGATGTACACCTGTCTGCTGAGACTTTAAGGAGTTACAATTATCTGACTGAATTTTTGGCACTCTGTCCACTGTGATTCCATCTACTGTTACCTCCTATGTCATGTGAGTAAAACCTGGGGACATTTGCTTTGCATAATAAATCCTTCCTGTTATTTCATCAAAGAACCTCCTGGCGTCCATTCTATCTACTTTGGCACTTAATAGCCTGTGTTTTGTAGTTCTACTACAAGGGGAAGCTTCCATTTGGTGAAGGCCCTGCCCTGTTGTGTAGGTCACATGTAACCCATGCTCACTCCACTAGCTGGACTCTTTAACTCCTTATTGGCAGGATAGCCCAAAAAAGCGTTACATAAGCAATAAAAACACAACAATAATGATGATAATAACATTTCAGCTTCACAATCAATTGGTTCCATCTTAGCAAGCAGATAGCATGTACTTTGTAGGAGAGAGCTGGAACTAGGGTTGCCAACTTTATGTCTGGCTGAGACCAGGGGAGGGGTCCATGATGTCAGTGGGCATGTCTGTGCCATCAGTGGGTGGATCCATGACGTCAGTGGGCGGGGCTTTGACGTCAGTGGGCGGACTCGTGCCGTCAGTGGCTGGGGCTATGACATGACGATCAGCGATTGGCCGATCGCCGTGTCAATTAAGGGAATCCCGCCCGGTTTTCCTTATTTGGAAAACCGGGCAGGAAGTATAGACCCGGGCAGCCCCTCAAAATACCGGGCTGTCTGGGTCAAAACCGGACAGGTGGAAACCCTAGCTGGAACACAATTGGGGTGATTTACAAAGGAACCTGAAAGTGGGGGTGCTCTAAAATGGATGCGATGGAGACAATATGCTGATGCAATGCATTATGATGCTTGTGCACCTTTAAGTGCAATTGCAGTGGATGCAACTCGGGGAAAGGCCACTATTACATTGTAATTATGAGGGGGGGGCAGCATTTTGGGTAAAAAACATAATCTTACATCCAAAACTGCACTTGTGCTTGTAAAGTGTAGTGGCGTATGTTTTACATGTGTGTACTGTTAAATACCTGTAATTGTTTCCTTTCTTATAAAGCAATAACAGGCAATATCCCTGCAGTAATATTAACTGATGCTACAGCATTGCTGCCTTTGTCCTTTCACTTATCTGCACTTCCATTATATTAGAGCTTATCCTCCTGCTCCCCTTAGCCTGCCCTGGTTTTACTGCCTACACAGCATTATGACTTTATACTAATACCTAGGCTTTTCTCCTGCTATCACTGTTCATACTGCAATGCAGCACATGAAAGCTAAATCCTCTGCCCAGTTATGGATTTGTTTTTTTTTCTGACTCTCTAAATCAAGTGATAAACAATGCATGCAGCACTGACTACTTATACAAAAAGTGTGTTCTATTTTCCATGTAAAATGAAACCAATATGCTGCTCTGTGGGGTGTGTGGTAATGCAGCTGCAATGCAATCTATTTTCTCTGTGTTTATTACTTGTGCAGTCTCTATGGGTACAGAGAAGAATAAGACCAATTAATACCTGTGGTTACTGAATATACAGTAACAGTATAAGCAACCACCCTTATTGTGCTTAGGCACTATATCTAACATTTGGTGCATTCCCCCCTACACCTGTTTTTGTTTTGTTTTTTGGAGGGGGAGGAATATTTATTCATTGTTATGTATGTTGTCTATTAGGGGGTTATTTATCAAAGTCCGAATTTATCTCAATATTTTCTGCTACAAACTCTGATCAAATCCGCTCAGGTTTTTTACGATTATTTATTATTACATTTTCCCGGAAATTTGGTTTGCGGGAAAAAAATCAGATTTTCGTGATTTTTTCGGATTTTTCACCTGAAAGCTTAGATTTTTGCCCGAAAACTTCGGGGTATTGCACGAAACCCAGCACACATGAAAAAATCATCGGGGCTTCTCCCATTGACTTATGTGCAACCTTGACAGATCTGAGATGCTGGATTTTCTGGTTCGGACTTTTCCATTCTCTGAATGAACTCCGAAAAATTCATGATTTTTTAAAAGTCCGATTTAATTTTTAAAAAATCACGAATTTTTCGTGATTTTTGCATTCGGAGTTTAGTAAATGACCCCCTTAATGTAAGATCATTTGTATATGCATTAATCATAAAATAAATATTCTCTATAAAACTTTCTAAATGAAACACTTTCAGAATTAAAAGTTAGCAAGTAATAAAAATCAGGAATAAGAAATCATGAGCACTGTGTATAATAAATTAAATGTGTTCTTACCAGTTCCCAATGAAACGGGGATCACTCTGCTCGATGTGGACAATGGTTCTGGGATCTACATAAAACCCAATGAGGACTCCACCCACTAAGTACCCTGCAGCGGGGCCAAGTGCACCCATGACGTACATAATTGCTGTGAAAATACAGAAGTAGGAAACTTACAGAAAGAATGAGATTCTCTGGCATGGAGTACATACTACATGCGCTCCATAAGAGTTGTCCGTCTGATGCTTTTTCCTTGTACTTTTTGTTTGCTTAAACTATTTCTTGCATTTCAATATCTTTTACGCTTGCTCATAATCTATAAGTAGTAATAGATTCGAATTTGGATTTTTAAAATTAGTTTTGAGTCAAAACTCAGAAATTAAAATTTAAAAGCACCAACTTGAATGTAAATTAGAATGTGAGATTTACCTCAACCTTGGAAACAGTTCTAATTAGAATATTCGCCACCTAAAACCTGCCAAGTTAATTTACAGAGGTCCGTTGAACCATTTGAATATTTTATGTTGTATTTCGGAGGAAAACTTAATTTAAATTCAATAGGAATTTTCGGGTCGGGACTATTCGATTGAATAGTAGACATTCCAGTTTTTTCATAAATAACCTCCCATTTGAGTTGTGAGTGTATTCGAATTTATTAAGAGTTAAAAAAAGTCACATAAATTCGACCTTTGCTAAATAACACCCTTAGGGGCCCATTTACTAAGGGTCGAAGTGAATTTTCGAATTCAAAAACTTCGAAGTAATTTTTTGGGTACTTCGACCATCGAATAGGCCAAATTCGACTTCGACCATCGAATTGAAAATACTTATTCGACCATTCGAAAATCGAAGTACTGTCTCTTTAAAAAACTTCGACTTCGACACTTCACCACCTTAAACCTGCCGAATTGCTATGTTAGCCTTTGGTGACCTCCTAGAACCTATAGCCTACATTTGGCTAAGTTTTTAGAAGTCGAAGTAAAATCGTTCGATTGATCGATTAAATCGTTCAAATCAAAGGATTTAATTAATCGATCGAACGATTTTACTTCGATCGATTATGGCCATTATTGCAATTCAATGGTCGTATTTTGACGTTTGTCTCTGTGGCGCTGCTTTTCTGTGTGAGAGATAAGGGTTATATTAAACACTGCTCTGCCCACCCCTCCCTTCTGTGTAGTGGATGTGCAGTTACACAGAACATAAAATGGCATTAAGACTAGTACAGGACCTGCTATCCATAATGCTCAGGACCAGGGGTTTTCCAGATAATGGATCTTTCCATAATTTGGATGGTTCACCTTTAGATTAACTTTTAATATGTTATAGAATGGTCAATTTTAAGCAACTTTTCAGCTGGTCTTCATTATTTATTTATGTTTAAGCATTTTTAATTATTTGCTTTTTCTTCTGTTTCCAGGTTTCAAATGGGGGTCACTGACCATCTAAAAAAACAAATACTCTGTAAGGCTACACATTTATTGTTACTTTGTAATATTCATCTTTCTATTCAGGCCCTCTTCTATTCATATTCCAGTCTTTTATTCAACTCAATGCTTGGATGCTAGTGTCATTTAGACCCTAGCAACCACATTGCTCAAATTGCAATTGCTGAAACAGAAGACCTGCTCAATAAAGAAGTCAAAACCACAAATAATAAATGAAAACCAATTGCAAATGGTCTCAAAATATCACTCTCTACTCTCATACTAAAAGTTAATTCAAAGGTGATCAACCCCTTATGTCTATTAGAAAATCATTTAAACATTAAACTTAGTTTGGATCAAGTGCAAGGTACTATTTTATTATTACAGAGAAAAAGGAAATCATTTTTAAAAAAATTTGCATTATTTGGATAAAATGTAATCTATGGATGGTTGGCCATCCCATAATTCAAAGCTTTCTGGATAACGGGTTTCCGGTTAATGTATCCAATCAATAATAACTTATATCAGGCCTTGTTAGGTGCTTGTCATGTTACAAGCCTGGATGGTCAAATTTAGTAGGGATTACACATGCCTCCCATGCACCTGCCTCGAGTGCCTAACAAAGAATGACGGTAAAAAACGAACAAAACCCCAGCAAAGGGATTACTTGTTGCTAACCACTGGCATCTGGGAAACAGATTAGCACTGCTGCCAGCTGGCAAATGAATAAATTAAAGATGATCACTGCCAATGGCCAGAAGAGCTGGCCACAGCTACACGGAAGTATTTAGCAATGACCAAAGGACACGCTTATTTACAAAGGAGATTGTGTCCTTTGTTTATGTGTTGCATACATTATGGGGAACTTGTAATGATTAAAGGGGTTGTTCACCTTCCAAACACTGATTTAGTTCAGTAGTTTTCAGATTGTTCACTATAAACAATGACTTTTTTCAATTACTTTCCATCTTTTATTTTTTTACCATTTTCTCAAAATTGAAGTTTAAAGTTGAATGTCCGTGTCTCTAGTGTTTCCGTCTGGCAGCTCAGTGATCCAGGAGCAGATTCTGGGCTGTTACAATTTGCTGCATTTAGTTGATACATTTAGTTGATACATTTCTCAGCAGTATCTGTGGAATATTAGCAACTATCGTATCAATTCTAACAGCTGCCTTTAATGAAACTCAGGGACTCTGCTCCGCAGGAACAAACATAAGAAATGTATCAACTAAATGTATCAATAAGGATCAGTTGAAAAGTCGGCGACCCTCCCTCCAAGAACTGTTTTAGAAGGTGAAAATGAAACTTTACACAATATTAGAAAAATGGTCACAAATAAAAAATGGAAAGTAATTGGAAAAAGTTTTTATTACTAGTGAACAATCTGAAACCAGCTAAACTGAAAAAAGTATTTGAAGGTGAACAAAGCCTTTAAGGAAGAGGAGTGCATAGCACTATGCCAAAAAAATGGAACCCTCTAAATTCCACTGTCACTGACAAGTCATTATATACATTAGGGTCCCTTGTCCATATTTCACCACAATGAACCTGTAATAACACATCACTTGCAGCTAGAGGTCAGCCACCCAGAATATTCTGTGCACACAATGAACTAAGTCATCATATCGTTACTGTCTAGTTATAGGGCAAGTATGCTAATTCATGAAAGAATAAAAGGGTCAACCAGGGGTCTGCAACCTTCTTGTGGAAGGACATGGCTCTGTTTCACTCTGCTTCCTCTGCTGCACTGGATATAAACCTGTTCCCTTGTAAGGGATTTTACGCACACTGGAATTTGTATGTGTTTACAACTGCATGCTAAGCACTTAAAGCATAAATATGCATTTCTGAAATGTTCCAAATGCAAAGCTTTATTCTACTACTTGAACATGTGTCAAGTACAAGAAAATGCAGTCTTAAAGGAGAAGGAAAGGCTAAAATTAAGTAAGCTTTGGTCACGGTCGGCACCCAACACCAGGACAAATACCAAGCACCCTGATCTCGGCTCATGCTTCACCTGTAGTGTGACCGCAGTTGGCCTCGGGAGGAGCCCTCAGCTACTTGGATGCCACCAGGACTTAAACGAGAGGTGCAACGCTAGAGGTTCTGAAAAAGCAAAGGGGCCACGCCTGTTAGCAAAGTCTTTGGGTAGAAGTTCATGGTACAAGGTGTTAAACAGAATCGTAGTCGAAACTGTCCGGGTCGAGGCAGGCAGAAAGTGAGCGTAAACAAATCAGGTCGGCCCTTACAGCTTTATCAGAAAGGTCTATATAAATATACCAGTAAACCCTCAAAGTAATGCTGCTCTGAGTCCTCTGTCAAAAGAAACACAGCATTTCTTTCCTTTTATTGTGTACACATGGGCTTCTGTATCAGACTTCCTGTTTTCAGTATAAACCTCCAGGGCAGGGCTTGAGCATGCTCAGTTTGCTCCTCTCTCCCTCCCTCCTCCCCTCCCTGCTGTAATCTGAGCTCAGAGCTATAAGTGAGCAGTCTCAGGCAGGAAGTGATGTCACACCAAGCTTATATGGCAACTTCTATCCTAAGTAAACAGAGACAGTGTCTACAGCTGTTTACTCAGGTGTGGTAAAGCGTTCTGCAGAATAAATATAGTGTTCTAGCTTGCACTATTGTGGCTAATCTGTCGGCAATAAACTGTCTTGGAGCTTTCCTTCTCCTTTAAAAAAATGCTTTTAAAAAATGTGATAAAATGCAAATACAATAGCAGCTACACCAGTTTCTCTCTCCAGTAGTAGTGACTCAGGAGTCCATGCTGTTGCCTACATTCATTTTCCAGTTTAAGTAAGATGTGTTTCTAATGAATTATATGGCAGGAAGAAAGTCTTGCGTCTGATTCACAGAATCTTGTCATACAACAGCACAATAATTTTATAGGATGCTACACCGCTGTTAAATAAATGACAAATTATTCCCAGTTCCTTAGCGTTATTCTGCCTCTACACCATTTCAGTTTTATTGGTTCCTTCACTGTTAATTGCCTATTTTTTTTTGCACATTTACCCCATTGCAGTAATACTTTGGAAGTAGAGCTAATTTCAGTTTAACTGCATTAGATCAATCAATACTAATTAGTTGCTATGGGTTACAGAATTGCACCAGATAGTCCACCATATGAGGTTAGCTCACTTAGTATACTTGCTGCACTTAATATGCTGACAAGCCTCTGTAGCACCTGGAGACTCCTGATTCACAAAAGTGTAACTAAAAGCTTCAAGGTTACAAAGCTAAAGTCTTTTGGGGAAAATTATACTAAAATTGTGCATTTGACAGAAGTTTCTGTAGGCACTCTTATCTTTAAGCCATTTTTTTTTCTGTTCTGGGCTGTAGATTCTATAGTGATCTGAATGCCTTGATGTAAACATGAAAAAGGCCATATTTACAATGCAGCCAGTTGCTCATAAGTATGAAAATACTTATTTTAGGAGAAATATACATGCCCTAGAGATTTTAACAGGGATATCTGAAATACAGTGAATTTGCCTATGTATATATCTACTATGCACTTAGTGCAGTTAACAATAGCAATTAGGGTGCAATTAATTGTCATTGGACATTTCAAGCGAAGATATGATTGGTTTCTACTGGGTCAGTTTAGCACCTACATCAGTAGATTATCTCATCAATGAGGAAAGCACGAACAACAAGTTCTAACAATCCAGGGACTATCCTCCGCAAAACAATGAGACCTAGACCAGCCAATAAGCAAAAAAAAGGTCCAAGGTGCTAAATGCCTAGGTCTTTGACTTTTCAATTATATTATGCACATGCTCAGACTGAACATGTGATTCAATATTCAGAAAGGGTCTTTACTAGGGATGCACCAAATTGACTATTTTGGATTTTCCAAACCCCCGGATCCTTCGCGAAAGATTCGGCCAAACACCGAACAGAATCTGCATATGCAAATTACGGGTGGGAAGGGAAAAACATTTTTTACTTACTTGTTTTATGAGAAAAAGTCACTCTATTTCCCTTCCCACCCCTAATTTGCATATGCAAATTAGGATTCAGATTCGGTTCTGCCGGGCAGAAGGATTCAGCGGAATCTGAATCCTGCTGAAAAAGGCAGAATCCCGAACCGAATCCTGGATGTGAGAGCTGTGAAGTTGTGAAATTCTCGCTCTGAATCAGTCGTATAGGCTGATACATGTACATTAGATAGCTTTAAAAAGGGGTTGGATGACTTTTTAGCAAGTGAGGGAATACAGGGTTATGGAAGATAGATCATAGCACAAGTTGATCCAGGGACTAATCTTGGAGTCAGGAAGGAATTTTTCCCCTTCTGAGGCAAATTGGAGAGGGGTTTTTGCCTTCCTCTGGATCAACTGACAGGTTTATATAGACATAAAAGATTGAGCTTGTTGATGTATGTCTTTTTTGAAAACCTAACTTACTATGTTACTACTATGTTACTATGTGAGTGGCCAAGAAACTGCATAAGTCGTTTCATTAACTTAAATGCATACTGGCTACTAGATGGTTGCATAGAAACCAGTGCAGTCAGTAGCATCCCTCTAAATGAACTGCAAATTAGTGCTGCATCCTTGAGGGGGATGAGCCGGCAGACCTGCTGGGAGCTATACGTTTACTTTAGTTGTGACACGAAATAAAGCAGGTTACAGTCTGCCAACACATAGTCATCATCATCTCAAAAGATGATGAACAATCAAGAAAAAGGGCATCCAAATACACATGAGCAAAATCTCCTGGGCTTCTGGATTTCCTAAATGGCCACGCTGCTTAGAGGTCATACAAAGTTCAGAGCCTTGTTAGGTTAATTGGGCAAATATGCAGATGCACACAAGTATTTCAGCCAGTAATAAACGTGAATAATGTATGTGCATTACGGTTTTTATACAACCAGTAAATATATATGTACAATACAGAAAATCCCTGTCAGATAAAGGGTACTTGCTTCAACATGTGCCCAATGTTACATCCCCTGATTTTAAGTTTTCCCCCTTTTTACATTGTTGTTTTGTGGTCCCACAGATATATTATGCATAATAAATTTCCCTGATTTTACATTTTCCTGTATTTTACACCATTTTTTTCAAATATTAGAGTGGGTGCCAAGCCCAAGATATTATTGAGGGACACAGTCATCAAAAACAAAGTTTGTATTTGTGCCTGAAACAACATGTCATGTTTTGTGCTTGCCTATTTCCTTCCCCTCTCTCTCTCTCTCTCTCTCTCTCTCTCTCTCTCTCTCTCTCTCTCTCTCTCTCTCTCTCATAGCAACAGCTGTGCAATGCATTACGGCTGAAATTTTAGCTATTTTTATGACAATAGTTTCAGACCAGTGCAATCTGACTGCTCTTTTGGAAGCCCATTGCTAACGTTAGGGCTGGCAAACAGTGGGCAGCAGCAGCATTGCTAGGGCTAGTGCCCAGGTTGCAAGTAGGGTTGCCACCTTTAAAAAAAAAAAAAATACCGGCCAGTGGTGGGGGCAGACAATAAAGGGGCAGGCTGTGATACAAACGGGGGCGGAGCCAGTGGGCAAAGTAGATAAAGCCCTGACATATTTCACATCACTTTAAGGGTAAAGACACACTGGACGATTTGTCGCCAACGTTTTTAAAAAGCAAATCGCGGCGACATATCGCTTGTTTTGTCTCTGAACAAAACCAAATGAAAAACGCCAGCTCCTGTGCCCACAGCGCGTTTGTGAATCGCCTGTAGCTCCAAAACGCACTGAGACCCTTTTCCGAGCGATTTATCAGAAATAGCATGTACTTAGAAAATCACTGAAATCTCCTAAACACGCACACACACACAGATAAGTAGCAGCAAATTACAATTCAAATTACAATGCGAACGCAATGACGCAAGAACGCAAGCACGTAAAGATGCCAGGTTACAGCGGGAAGCACAAACCGTTTCCGGTTTGGGTGGACCACGTACCGCACAGAGTAATGGGATACAAATCGCTCGGTGCCAATAGTCGCTGTGAATCGTCTTTTCAAAAAAGACGATCGTCTTGTCGCCGCGATTTACTTTTTAAAAACGTTGGCGACAAATCGTCCAGTGTGTCCTTACCCTAAAGAAATTGTTTATATGACTTCATGCCCCAATCAGTGAAGTTTACTATCTATTTTCCTTCTAAGGTAATATATTCTCAGCTCCCTTTCATCTGAATCGTGTAAGGGTAAGGCCACACGAGGAGATTCGGGGAGATTTTGTCGCCTGGCGACTAATCGCTTCGTCTTTTGAGCGACTATCTTCCCGAACTGCCTCAGCGCCTTTTCCCATAGGCTACAATGAAAAGTCACCTGCGCTAATGCACATGCGGCAATGCGTTTTCTATAGTCGCCCGAAGTTGCCTCACTGAGGCAACTTTGGGCAACTATTGAAAACGCATCGCCGCATGTGCATTAGTGCAGGAGACTTTTCATTGTAGCGGAAAACACGCTGAGATTCTCCCCGAATCTCCTCGTGTGGACTAACCATTAAAGGAGAATGAAAGTCTACTGACAACCCCAGGTGAGACCTCGTAAAACCTCATCACTGTGGGGGGTCTTACAACTATACCTATCACTACCTGACTAAAGATTGCAGGGTTATTGAACCCCATTTCATGCTGCTACCAGCCTTCTTTTAGCGATATCTGACACCGGCCATGCACTGTTAAATCTGCATTGGACTAACAAAGAAAAGATGAAACCACAAGAAACAGGAGGAGTATATAAAAACTCAATGCAGACCATGAAACTGCACAGTCATTGCAGTGCTGGAGCCCACAGTTCAATTCCAGCTGAGGCTCTCTCTTCCAAGTGTTTGTATATTCTCCCCTTGCTTACATGGGCTTCATGCCAAAAAGACAAAGCAAGGTGAACTGGCTCCCGATTAAACTGTTTTGTGCGAATGTAAAAGATACCTTAGATCAGGGGTCCCCAACCTTTTTGTTCCATGAGCCACATTCAAATATAAAGAGTTGGAGAGCAACGCAAGCATGAAAAAGGTCAAATAGGGGATGTGATTGGCTATTTGGTAGCTCCTAAGTGGACTGGCAGCCTACAGGAGGCTGTTTGGAAGTACACCTGATTTTATACAACAAAAACTTGCTTTCAAGCCTGGAATTTAAAAATAAGCACCTGCTTTGAGGTCAATGGGAGCAACATCCAAGGGGTTGGTGAGCAACATGGTTGGGGTTCACTCACTGCCTTAAGGTGGCCATACACGGAGAGATCCACTCGTTTGGCGATGTCGCCAAACGAGCGGATCTCTCTCCGATATGCCCACCTTGAGGTGGGCAATATCGGGCTGATCCGATCGTTGGGCCCTAGGGCCCAACGATCGGATCCTAGCGAACAGGCAGTCGGACAGATGCGGGCGCGATCCAACGGGATTTTTAGTCCCATCCGATCGAGATCTGGCCGACTTTTGGCCAGATCTCGATCGGGGAAGCACGTCAAGGGCCCCCATACACGGGCCAATGAGCTGCTGACTCGGTCTGTCGGCAGCTTTTATATAGATGTACTGGAGCAAAAACTGATGTAAATGATGTTTAAAGGCCGTATATATCCATGCTATATGAATTAAAGAATTATTATGAGTTTGATTATACACAGCGCACACATACAGCTGCAAGGCAGCAGTACTTTCCTCTTCTGTTGATGTGCTGTGTAAGAACAGAAAATGTATTGGAAAATACATTAGGCTACAAGTGCTACACATTATTTTCTACATGGCAAATAATGTCATGACCCAACAGTCATGACATGCATGTTGCTGATTGTGTGCTCACTGAATCATTCATTTAGTCTTGTTCAAAATAATAACAGCTTGTTCCAAATAATAGCCTTGTGGCGTTCAATTAGTGAGGTAATTTATTATGTGAAAAACAGGTGTCAATTCTGTCCCTTTTTAAGGAAGGAAGGCAGCAAATGCTGTGCATGCTGGTTATAGTGAATTTCTCTCTGAAAATCTGAGTAAAATGGGTTGTTTCAGATGTTGTTTAGAACAGCATACATTGATTATATAGTTAACACATAAAGAAGTGCAGAGAATGATAGGCTGCTCAGCTAAAAAGATCTCAAATGCTTTAAAATGGCAACCAAACCTAAAAGACGTGGAAGAAAACAGAAAACTACCATTTGAATGAATAAAAGAATAGCCAAAATGGCACATGATAAGCTCCAGGAAGATCAAAGAAGGTGTAAAGTTACCTGTGAGTATTGTCAGGCCGGGATTTGTGGTGAGGCCACAAAGGCATGCAGCCCAGCCGCTCTATAGGGAGCACCAGGGACGCGCAGCTCCCCAGTGCGCCTGTGTGCTATTATAAGGATTTTGAGCTTTTTTCACTTTTTTTCAACACAGTAATCAATTAGTAATTAATTCAGCATCACTTTACATGGCAGCATACAAACGAGCAAATTCTGCATCAGAACTGATTAATAATCAGTCCTTTATCATCTGCTTCAATGACATCTGCTTCTGCTGAAGTCAAAACCCAGAAAATTATCTCCTGGAGACCCATAAAGAAAAGTTGACAGCTTTGCAATACAGTTATTCCCATGCATCAGCAAACTGATTACTCTTTGGACTTATATACACAGGTATGGAATCCATTACCTGAAAACCTATTATCCAGAAAGCTCTGAATTACAGGAAGGCCATCACCCACAGACCCATTTTAATCAAATAATTAAATTTTTTTAAATTGATTCCCCTTTCTCTGTATTAATAAAACTGCACCTTGCACTTGATCAAAGCTAAAATATAATTAATCCTTATTGGAGGCAGAACTAATGGGTTTATTTAGGATCGGATTTACCAAAATGTGAGATTAGAGCTCACCACAATAAAACTCACACACTTTCTTAATCATTCCTATGGGATTTTTAAAAGCATATTTATCAAATGGTGAACTCCATTAATAAATCTTCCCCTTAAAGTATGGTGATTATTAGATATTAGAATTATGGAAATATCCCTTATCTGGAAACCTGAGCCTTTTGGATACCTGTATCTATACACACATACAGCACTATGTTGTTTACAGGACCAACCAATAGGGTACAGTGTTTAAGCACAAAAACTTTGCCAAAAAGTATATAAACAGATTGTTATTTATGTTTGTTACCCTGAGTTAGGAGACTGATGTAACTGAAATATTGCATTGTTTATATATTACAGGTATGGGACCTGTTATCCAGAATGTTTGGGACCTGGGGTTTTCCAGATAATGGATCTTTACATAATTTGGATCTTCATACCTTAAATCTATAAGTTTAAATAATTTAAACATTAAATAAACCCAATAGGCTGATTCTGCTTCCAATAAGGATTAACTATATCTTAATTTGGATCAAGTACAAACCTGTTTTATTATTACAGAGGAAAAGGAGATAGTACATTTTAAAAATTTGAATTATCTGGATAAAATGGAGTCTGTGGGAGATGCAGGGGTGATTCTTGCTATAATGCCGCCTGAGGCGGCCTTCTTTCGCCGCCCCCTTCCCTCCTCCCGGCACTAACCTTTATAGCACCGGAGAGGGCAGGGACGGTCCGCGACGATTCGTGCTGAGAGCGCAATAGCGCTCTCTGCGCTAGAAGAGCCGAATTTCCGGTTTGAAAACCGGAAATTCGGCTCTTAGTTACCAGGAGCGGCATTTTTGCAGCCCCTGGCAACCAGGGGGGCGCTACCGCCTGAGGCGAGTGCCCCTGGGGAGATGGCCATCCCATAATTTGGACCTTTCTGAATAATAGTTTTCCGGATAACGGATCCCATACCTGTACTGCTATAAATGTCTTAGCAAGCAAGCAGCAGATTACAAACCTGTTATCAGGAAGGCTGTCTCCCATAGACTCCATTTTATCCAGATAATTAAAATTTTTAAAATGTATTAAAAGAATCTAATTGGATGAATTAAATCGACCCGAAAACTCGAATCTCCAAAAAAAACTCGAAAGTCAGGAAGGCTGCAAACAACTCCAAATTGATCCCTGGACATCTCCCATTGACAGCAATTCGGCAGGTTTTAGGTGGTGAATAGCTGAATTTGAGTTCTTAAAGGGGCCAGAGTATGATAAATGTCGAATATCTAATTCAGATTTTTTTAAAAACTCAATTTGAATTTGAATAACTCCCATGTCGAATTTGACAGTTTTGACCATAAATAAATTGGAAAATTCTAATTTCGAATTCGGATTTTCAATTAGACCCTTAATAAATCTGCCCCTTAATGTTTACATGATTTTCAAGTGGGTTTAAGGTATGAAGATCCAAATTATAGAAAAATCCATTACACTGAAAACTCCAGGTTCCGAGAATTCTGGATAACAGGTCCCATGTCTTGTCTATCACTTCAACTTGCTCTATGCTAGTTGGCTTTTCGCACCTTTTGGTCAATAATATCAATATGTACTTAATGATTGATGGAGAGAAGCCTAAAACCAGATGAGAATAAGCTCATGCAAATGTAACACTTAACACAATATAAAAAGTAAGAATACAAAGCAACTAAAGCCTTACCTAGATACAATGATGCATTCTCCTTCTTGACATTATCGTCTAAGTATGTTGGTCCCAGAGTATAAATAGGTGTAGATCCCATGCCAATCAGTATTTGGGCACAGATGAATAAAGCTACATAAAGGGAGTGATCTTTCCCACCTGATTCACCAGGGCACAATGATGACTCCAATGAATCTTTGGCCGTAGTGTTGCCATTCATGCACAATCCTTCATTTGAGACTGAAGCATTCAGCTCTTGAATTTGATATGGTGGTGAAATAAAGTGAGGTAAAGAAAACAGAGCCGCTCCGAGAGCAATGAGCAGGCCTCCTATTGCCAGCCATCGCGGCCTATGTCCTTTGCCGCCGAAGTAGCTGATAAACACCACCACCAGAAGACTGCCTATATCAAAGCAGCTGACCAAGAGTCCCGATTCAGAGCTCTTTAAACTATACCTTCTTTCAATGGTAGTGATTACACTACTTAAATAACCACAGACCATTAAGGACTGGATAAAAGTTAGAAAGCTCATGCATACCAGAAAACACCGGGAGTCTGCCAGTGCAATAAAAACTCCTTTCCTGCTTCTTATGGAGGAGGCTGTTGAAGACTGAGAGAGCCCTTTCCGTTTGCCACCATTGCTATTTGATTCTGGGTTTCCCAATGCCAAAAAGTTAGTGGTTTGAAAAGAAATGTCCATCCTGCTGGAAGATGCATGACTTTGAGATGTTACATCACTAGAAAGTCTCCCTTGAGCATCAATATTACCTTGAAAATTGTGCAAAAATCTTTTCGTATCCCGAGTCAAGTTTGTCTGTGTTGTGTCCACCAGTTTTCCTTCAAACCCTTGACAAGCAGTTCTACAACACCCATTTAAGACTGGCAGACTTAGAGACCTGTAGTTCTCCACATATTCCCTGGGTCCCTCTTTTTCTTCATGGTCATTGCAGTCAGGTTGATATGTGGCAATTAAAGCCGGTGCATTATGGATTTCTAAAGCCATGATCAGCAAATATATATCTTGTGCAATGAATAAAAGATATATCAATGTGAAATGGACTAACTATATATTCAGAGCAGCACAGCATATTCCTTCTGTATTATGTTAATTTGGAAAAACAAAAAAAAAGTCTTTTTTCCCCCCCGAAAAGTGTTTTCTATTCATAGCTTCCATCAATACACTGTTGTGAATCCCATAGTGAATTTAATATGAACAATGACTCCCTGAATCCAAAGGTAATGGGATTCTGTTCCCTCCACTTGCTGTTGGCCCATAGAGCTTTCTATTTGGAGGTGTTGCTCAATAGAAAAGTGCTATTAGTTCAATACAGCTCCATCCTCTGGTGCATTGTTTGCCATTATTTATCCCCCATCATCTTTCACGTGTCTGTTTCCACCACGGACAGCAGTTCTTTCATCCCTTTTGTCTCCAGTAAAAGTCTCCAATGGTAATTCTGCTGATCTGTAATACAGTGAGAGAAGCAAAGAAGGTCAGGCTGCTGCTTGGCTCAGCAAATCATTTGCACAATGCATCTGGGTGCAGTTCAACTTTAGGAATAATGATGTATAATTTGAAAAAAATTCCTTAAAGCTTTAGTCTATACCTATTAATGACCATACTGATGTGTAACAGCAAAAAGTAAGGGTTTCATAGAAATATGATTAATTGTTTCCTTGGCCTGTGAGTTTCAGAAGTTCTAATATGTACATAAATATGCTACTATATAGCAGCAAAGGCAGGTATGCAGGATCTGCATATAACAGATAAACCTTTTAGAATACAGTTTAAGTACTTCACTGGTGACCAAAATTCAAGGGTTGAATGCTGTTCTCTGACCTTTCAACACCTTAGGCCTGCCATCAAACTAAGGTTATTATTGCCCTAAAAATGGTAACCCTATATTTTCAGACAAAACTTTCCCCATACGTCATTTACTAAGAGGTATGGGACTTGCTATCCAGAATGCTCAGGACCGGGGGTTTTCTGGATAAGGAGTCTTTCCATAATTTGGATCTCCATACCTTAAGTCTACTAAAAAATAATTTAAACAATCAATAGGATTGTTTTGCCTCCAATAATGATTCACTACATCTTAGTTAAATATGTGATTAGTTTGAATGATTTTTAACAGTTTGAATTCTTTGCTTAAAATAAAGGCTATGAGAGATGGCTTTCCCGTAATTCGGAACATTCTGGATAATGGATTTCTGGATAACGGATCCCATACCTGTACTTTTCAAACAGAAATCATTGAAAAAAACATACAGAGAAATTTTACTTTTTGTTGGTGCTGCTTATTCTTTTTTTTTTTTTTAACATATGTTTTTATTTAATTTTCAAATAAAAGTAAATAACAGTAATAACAAAATGGAAAAGTTTGGAGGTACATAAGGAGGGTTCCATTTCAATATATTCTTAGATTTTTTTGTCTAGAACATGTCAGGTAACAGATCAGTATAGTCAGTAAAGAATAATAGAAACATCGATATTTCCTCTTGTCATAGTTTAGGGTAGTTAGCGATATTCAAGTAACATCCGATTTATTTGGCGGCTCCTGGGGGGTGATTGTTGACCCTGCTTCAGTGGAAGAGAAAGATTTTGAATGTATACATCTGTTTCTTGTACTATGGGGTTGTTAGATAGTCATTCTGTGTCGAACCATGTGTTGTGTCTAAATACATAAATAGTAAGGTGTTTAATATGTGTAGGAAGAGAGGCAATATAGTTCAACCAGGTTAAGAAGAATTTTTCTGTATGTTGTTCTTTGTTTGTCATAGATTCCAGCCAATACATATGGAAAATGTGTTGGAGTTTTTGTTTGACTAGTGAGAGTGGGGCGGGATGATGAAGAGAGCCAATGGTGTAGAATAGTTTTCCTAGTTGCGGCAGTCAGTCTTTCTGCTAGAAGCCTTTCTGAACGTGTAAGTTTCAATTGTGGGGGGGGCTTGTGTCCCGATAATCACCCATATTAACGTAAAGGGGGCCATCAGTTGTGTTAGAGATTTCCAGTATACCTGAACTTCTCCCCATAATTGTTGGATTTTAAGACAAGACCAAAGGCAGTGTACGAGGTCAGCTCTAGGATGATGACATCTCAAGCACTTGTCTGTATTTGTGGTGCCTATGTGATGTCTCCGAAGATGTGTCAGGTAAGATTGATGCAATATCTGTATCTCCTGATATTTACTAGTCGATAATGTTTGCATAGATTTTGCGTGAAATTGAAGTATCTGAGTAGCCTCTGTCTGTGGGATTACAGCAGTCCATTTGTTTATGAAATTATCTGGGGTTTCAATTATAAGGGTGGTCCTAATTGTATGGTATATTTGAGATGTGGTTTTAACTGTATTTCTTCTGGGCCATAGTGTGTTTATTGGGTTATTTTTATCGATTTGAGAAAGGTGTTGTAGAGCTTTAGTAGCAAAATGAAGGATTTGGATAGAGAGTAAATAATCGTCGGATAGAAATGGGAATTTCTGAGTTAGATTTTCATTGGTAAGTATAGTGAGTTGATCAGTAGCTACGTCTTTGATCAATCTCATATTTTGATTTTGCCAATTTAGTAACGTTTTATTATTTTTCACAATTGGGAAAGTTGGGTTGCCCATCCATGTAAGGTAGGTGGAGTGACCTGGTGTAAGCGTAAATCTATGTCTTACTGCATTCCAAGCTTTGTAAGTATCTATGAATAGAGGGTGTTCAAGCATATCTTGAGGAAGATCTTTTAACGAGGAGTGAAGCAAATAGTTGAGAGAAAGCTCTCCTGTCAGTGTTTGATCTAGTTCTGTTGAGGTATATATGTCTCTATTGTGTATCCAATCACCTGCAAAGCGTAGAAGTGATGCATCATTGTAGTCACGTATATTTGGGAAGTTCACCCCACCCATCTCTTTAGTTTGTTGTAGCTTAAACAAGCTTATCCATATTTTAAGTAGTCTCTTGTAGTCTGAGGGCTTTATGATATGGTAGCATTTGTAACTGATATAGTATTCTAGGGCAACGATCATTTTTATTAAATGTATTCTGCCTAAAAAGATTAAATTCAAAGATTCCCATTTTTTGAGTTCTTGTTGGGTATCAGCTATAGTGTGGCGTATATTCAATGAGTAAATTTCTGTATGTTTTTTTGGCAGTTATGTGTGATTGCGCTAACTTGAATGGAAAATCAGTCCTGTTATTTGTTCCCTCTACTCCAAATTCCAATGCTTCTGATTTAGTCAGGTTTATTCGGAAGCCTGTAAACGTACTAAAGAGTTGGATGGTATCTAATATTGTAGGCAGCTCTGTTTGGGGGTGATTAATGAATAGTAAGATGTCATCCGCAAAAGCTGTTATTTTTTGTTTTAAATGCCCCAGAGGAATTCCTGTGAAGGTTTTATTGAGAAGGAGATGTTGTATTAAGGGGTCTAGCGCTATGTTGAATAATAAAGGGGACAGAGGGCAGCCCTGTCTGGTCCCTTGTTGAATTTTGAATTTTTCTGAGTTGTATCCATTGACTGTTAAGAAAGTTTGAGGCTAATCGTTTAAGGCTTTGAAGAGATTAAGCATATGAATTCCGAAGTGTTGGAATTTCAAGAGTCGTCTTATATGTGTATGTGAAATTCTATCGAAGGCTTTGTCTGCATCTAAATTTATTAATAATCCTTGTCTTCTTTTTTCTAGATTGCAATGGTAAATTGTGGCTATAGCCTTTCTGATTGCCTGGCCCGGGTGCCTATTTTGAAGGAAGCCCATCTGATTAGGGGTAAGTATGTATGGATGAATTCTTTGTAACCTGTTAGCCATTATTTTTGTTATGATTTTTAAATCCTGATTTAGTAAAGAGATTTTCCTGTATGAGGATGGTATTGTGGGATCCTTGCCTTCTTTTTGTAGTAAAATAATTTTTTGGTTGCTCTGTCCCATAATGGATCACCCTGTAGAATGTTGTTATACAAAGATGTCAATAATGATGTAGTTTCTGAGAGTAATAGTTTATAGAATTCTGCTCCCAAGCCATCTGGACCAGGGATTTGCCATTCTTAAATTTAGTAATGGTCATTGAGACTTCTGTTTCTGTTACAGGTGCATCTAATATTTCCCTGCCTTGAACTGTGAGCTTATTTAAACAGGCATCTTGGAGACATTTAAGTTTATAACCCAGCATAAAAGAATTAAATGGCACCTGTTGGCCGAAAATATTTTCCCCCACAAAAGGTGTGGGCTAATAGAGCCTGAACTCTGGTTGGGGGTAACAGTATTTTTTTTGTCCCCGCCAGCACTAGTATGGCAGCTCCTGATTTAAGCAGCCATGCATGCGTATAATGAGTGAATACCCCAACCTGCTCATTATGCACATGCACAGGATGGCAGAAGTGTGGGTTCTATTAGCCCACAGCTTTGGTAGGGGAAAATATTTTTGGGCAGAAGGTGACATTTAAAGGAATTGTTCAGTATAAAAATAAAAATTGGGTAGATGGATAGGCTGTGCAAAATAAAAAAAAATCTAATATAGTTAGTTAGGCAAACATGTAATGTATAAAGGCTGGAGTGACTGGATGTGTAACATAATAGCCAGAACACTACTTCCTGCTGTGCAGATCTCTTGGTTTCCACTGACTGGGTACCCTGGTGACCAAAGCAGTAACCAATCAGTGACTTGGGGGGGCACATGGGCCATAACTGTTGCTTTTGAATCTGAGATGAATGCTGAGGATCAGTTGCAACTCACTGAACATTTATGTCCCATATGGCCCCCCTTCAAGTCAAAGATCAGATAGATCCTCATCGTGAGACCACGATTTTCTCGGAACGATCGTACGATCGTACGAATTTACCATCAACTAAAAAGACCAATTTGCCAGAAAAACAAAGGTGAGCTGCCTGCTTGGCCCTGCAAACATAGATAGATTGCACTGGGACCGACAAAGATTTTTTGACCTGGCCGATCAATTTCCTGACAGATGTCGGACGAAAAATCGTAAGATGTACGTTCGTTCAAATCCCACTAACAGCACGATAATTTCGAAGGATTGGTCGGACTTCCCTAAAATCGGCCACTCGGCAAGAAGAATCGTTGCGTCTTTGGGGAGCTTTACTCAGAGTTAGAGATCTGAAAAGCAGGAAGTAGTGTTCTGTTATGTTAGACATCAGTCACTCCAGCCTTTATATATTACATTTTTCCTAACTATATTAGAAACATTTTTTATTTTGAACAGTCTATCTATTTATACGGTTTTTATTTTTACACTATTCTGTTCCTTCAAGACTAACAATAGCAGTTGGCAGTTGGATGACTCTACAGATGATACATGACAGCTAAAGATGCTTTGATGCTTTCCATAGCAAATCTCCATATAATCATTTATAACTCTATATACTCTATAACTCTATATACTGTATGTATTATGCCGCTTGTCAGTTTTCAGCAACAATACTCTAGGCAATGCATCCAAATTAAAATCTATGAATCATACAGTGCTGAGACAGTATGCTGAAACAGCTGATTTGTACCTAGAGGAATAGGCAGTGCATTTATCACTGAGATGTGGCACTCCCCTCCCAGCAAAGCAAAGATTAAAGCTGCAATTACATAGTGTTCCAGGTTATAAGAGTAACAGAGGGCTATATACAGTATATATGTCAAAACTAAGCAGCCACACTCGAATCAAAAGTAGTATATATAAATCTGTTCAAAGACCTTCTATGATTAATTAAATTAATTTTATTTTGTGCATATCCGACGTTTTGGCTCACATTAGGGCCTTTTTCAAGGATTGAGCCCCTGAATTGAAGTGATTGTGTTAAAAAAAAAAAAAGGCTTTAGTTCCTGACATTTTTATGCAATGTTTTTGTTCAACCCACTAAATTAAAGCTGAAAGTCTGCAGTTCAACTGCATCTGAATTGTTTCATTTAAAATCCATTGTGGTAATGTACAGAACCAAAATTAGAAATAAAGTTGTCTCTGTCCAAAGATTTATGAACCTTAAGCTGGCCATAGATGTTGAGATTTTTAAAAGATCAGATCCTCGTCGTGAGACCATGATTTTCTCGGAACGATGGTACGAATTTACCATCAACTGGGACAGACAAAGATTTTTTGACCTGGCCGATCAATTTCCTGACAGATGTCGGCCGAAAAATCGTAAAATGTACGATCGTTCGAATCCCACTAACCGCACGATAATTTTGAAGAATCGTCGCGTCTATGGGGAGTTTAACTGTGTGTGTGTGTATTTATATATATATATATATATATACACACACATATAAATGAACACTATTGTGGCACAGTAGTAGATTAGTATTGTCTATTTGTGAGCAAAGAGGAACAGCTTCATATAAATGATAAATGGCACTGAATGTAGTTTGGAGGCAAGCAAGAATGAAAATGTCAGAGTGGCGGCAGCACTATAAATACCCGCACAGGCTGAGCTGAATATTCAGTTACATACAGCAGGGAATGTACTATCTCCAGCAGGCAGTTTGTCCCGGCACTTGTGTTCTGCTGTTCAGGTTTTGATAGACAAAAAGCAGTGCACGGATTTGAGCAGCACAAAGGCATGGAAGGCTTTGTTATAGCAAAGAGTGAAGTGAGTAAGGGCCCCGCATACAAAGGAAAAGCCGAGTGCAGTGCAATCCATTCATTGCTGTGGGGGGCAGCAGGAGGAATGTGCTGTATGTTCCCTGTGCATAGACAGTATAAGCACTGTATGGAGTGCTGGATCTGGTTACCAGGGATAACCCAATGCAAAATACAATTACAGAGGAACAATGAGTGAGATCCTGCAATAATCCTTTTCCCAGGTAACACAATCCAGCCGCCTTTCAGCATTCATCTTGATCAGAGAGGGGCAGCCAGGACTTGAGGGGATGACTGTCTTGGTGGGTGTTGCAGGGAGAATAAAGGAGGACACTTGGGAGTCACACAGGTCAAACCCAAGTGACAACACTTTTAACACGTTCGCTGCTGGGAAGGAGGAATGCACCAAGAGATAAGAGAGGGGAGAGATGCTGAACATTATAGTGATTACAGTGGGGGCACTAGGGAGGAAGGGTAGGGCAGCAAGGGCATATGTCCTGTGAAATGAAGACTGTGGGTGAAAGTAAAAGTGTTTATTATTATAGTTGTTGTTTTATACCTACATAATGGAATTGTGTCTGTAAGTTACCCTCCCATTTAGACTGTAAGCCCTACGGGGTCTGGTCCTCGAGCCTTTTGTTTCCTTGACACTGAGCACTTGATCTGTATTGTAATTATATTTTATATTTATGTGAATTGTATTTCTAATGACCCCTTGTAGCACTAATGTATTGTTCTGCTGTACAGTGCTTTGCCCTCAATGAGCCCTATACAAATACATATACAATGTCTGACCTACAAACATCCAGAGAGATACAAGTAAACAGCTGCTGGAGGGCTGCAGGTTGGACCTCCCTGATTTATATGGTTTCGAATTACTCCAGGGCCCCTCTGACTGTGGCCCCTGTTGCTGAGGTGACATTTGCTCCTGTGGTTTTTATAGCCCTCCGCTTCCTACAGTTGCCCAATCAGCTGGCGGATAAGCAGCAGCAGGGCTTCCTCTGTGTCCCCCTTTGTTCCATTCCCTGTGTAATTCCACGCGCGTCCCTTTGTTTCGTCCCCTCAGTGTGTGACAAGCAGAGAGTTGGGCAGTAACAGTTGTCCCCACACAAGAGACAGCAGCAGCAGCAGCTCTACACAGCACTTACCCTGAGGTGAAGGTCAGCAGCAATGAATCAGAGCCTGAATACTCTTACTGACTGACTGTGCTTCTGCTGCTTATTGCGAGGCGAGCATGGAGCCAGCGTGCGTTACTGTAAGAGGAAAGCTATTGTGCTGTTGGTACAGTCCGTCCCACGATCAGCTGCCTCCCCTCTCCCTGGTCCCGTTATGCTCTGGTCCCGCTATGATAGCGGCGAGGGGGTTTCTCCTCCCTCTCCTTTCTTTCTCTCTCAATCTGCTCTAATGTAAAGCAAAGAGGCAATTGAAGCCCCGGCAGCCAATCACACAGCCAGGAACAGAGAGTCCCGGCCAATCAGCATAAGGCGTTGCTATTATCCCTCCCAACTGCTTCAGGCTCCTCCTGCATTTGTTGCTCAGGAAGAATAGAGAGCAGTGACTAAGGTCCCTTGGGTATCACAGGCTTTACATGGAAGGAATGTGGTATTGGGTAGTTAGGTTTCTCTGGTGAATTCACATCAGTTGAAGTGAAGCAAACGGTGCACTGTGGATTTAAAGTTTAAAAATCATTATTATTCATTTATTATTTAAAAACATAGTGCATCACATGGAAGAAAAGGTTTCCAAAGGAGATCACAAGTTTTGTAGCCCCTGGCTACTTCCTCAGAAGCCAGAGGGGCTTATTTACACATATAAATACCTCCTTAATACAGACCCCATTCTTTTACAACCATTAACCCTTCAATATCCACATATACACCACATAAATGTACATCCTACAACAAGGGGCACATTTACTAAGCTCGAGTGAAGGATTCGAATGAAAAAAAGTTCTAATTTCGAAGTTTTTTTTTGGGTATTTCGACCATCGAATAGGTTACCTCGACCTTCGACTACGACTTCGACTGCGATTCAACGATTCGAACTAAAAATCGTTCGACTATTCGACCATTCGATAGTCGAAGTACTGTCTCTTTAAAAAAAACTTCGACTACCTACTTCGCCACTTTAAACCTACCGAGCACCAATGTTAGCCTATGGAGACCTTCCCCATAAGTTTTGCAAGCAATTGATTGAAGGAAAATCGTTCGATCGATGGATTAAAATCCTTAGAATCGTTTGATCGAAGTATTGGCGGTAAATCCTTCAACTTCCATATTCGAAGTCGAAGGATTTTATGTCTGAGTTTATCTATTATCTGAAAGTCAACCCTTGCACGACCGTCATGAGCCTCTTTAACATGTTTAGAGATCGCTGATTTTATACTCCCCTGTTAATTGCAGAGAAGTGTTCTAAAAACGGAGTTCCTGCTGTTCATGTGGTTTTACCCACATTTTGGGCTCTATATTCACAAGTTGTTAGATAAACAACACTAGAATACAACAGCACTTCTAAATGTCTGCGATACCTGCAAAAATTCACAACTTTGAATGCCATTTACTGCACTTTAAGGGTCCCTTAAATCTCATCCAACTACAATCTTTTTGTCTTTTGCAGAACTCTACAAACTTGGGGACAAACAAGAGGCCCAATTCCCATTCCTCTTAAACACGAAAGATGGGATACTATCCAATGCTCAAAACAGGGTTCTGTAACAGGACACCCCAATATTTCTGTCCATAAGTAGTACATTACCTCAACCTATTATCCATTGCTCTAAGGGTAAATCAGCCTGCTGCCTCTGTAGGATTTAATTCCTATATAAACTAAGACTGTCCATTCAGAGGCCCTTCTATTATCCTCAGTGTTATTATAGGCACCATCTCTCCCTTCTATACCTGCTATCCTACAGCCACACTCCCTTCCCAATGACTATTATCCCACTGTTATTATAGTCACCATCTCCCCCTACTATACCTGCTATCCCACAACCACAGTCCCTTCCCAGAAACACTGTTACTATAGGCACCATCTCTGTTATGCACAGATAAACAGCGCCGGATTTCAATGAGGGGTGCCCCTAGGCCGCGCGGTCTGACCAGGCGGCCGCGCGGTCCGACCAGGCGGCCGCGCGGTCCTAGCGCCCACCTCCCCTTCCCAGCGCGCCGGCGCAGCTGCTGTAATTGAATGGGGACGCACGTGTCCCCATAATGCGGCTGGGTGGCATGCCGCCCCTATTTTTTTGCCGCCCCAGGCCCGGGCCTATGCGGCCTTGCCGCAAATCCGGGCCTGCAGATAAACAAATTGTCTTTGCTGTGTCAGGAAGTTATTCTGCCTTCATTCAATTATAGTAAGAACATTTAACATTAACTTACATGAAGTCCTGCTTACTGAAAAAGGAAAATCTGAGAGATACATTTATTACTTGTTATACTAGAAGTGATGAAAAGTAATTCCAAAAACCTTTTTACCCCTAGGTTGAGATTTTAAAGAATGCTGGCATCATATAGTATCGAAATGGCAGCCAAGCTTTGAAAGTTTATTATGTATGAATAATGAATGTATTACATGATGATTGTCTAGATTATCTTACTACTAAAGATATTCTGTATGGCCTGGGCAAATCATTTAGTGATAATGAGCTGTACCATTATCTTCTAATACTTTAAAGGATACTTATCAGAAAAAATTTCCCCACCAGAGATTCAGGCTTACACCTTTTGTATTTTAAAAGAGGGAAACTATATTATTCTTCAGAAAAAGGACAATACTGGGTGCTATGCCCTCTGCACCAGGTGCCCACTCCCAGTACAGGCAGCCACACTGGGGCACATTCATGCACATGATAAGCGCTTGTTCTTTACATAAGGAAAGTACTTGGAATGCATCTTATGGCATGATACACAGGGTTGATGTTCACAGGAACAGGATGTCATTGTTCTGGTTTAACAGTTTTTCCGCTCTGCTGCTAACACACTAAGCACCATCTGGTTACATTGTGTATATGTGCTACTTTACTGTCTGTATTCAATTTATTTGTACAGAGCTTAAAGGGGAGCTACAGTGAAAATTTAATATAAGCTTCATCGGATGGAAGTAACAAACAAATTCCACCAATTCTTAAATAATCAAGTTACTCTTCACAATCCCCCTCTTAGGAATTTTCTTTGTACATACAGCTTTGTTTAGGTGTCAGTTATTCTGAAAACAGAGTTAGCTCTAATACATTGTCCATTTAAAGGAAGCAAACACCAATGATGTATTAGACCTAACTGTCAATAAACTCAGATTTCTGCATTAAATGTTGTTCACCTGCCAAAATTTTTAGTTCAGTTGTTCAGAAATAGTTAGTTCAGAAATAAAGTTTTTTTTCCATGTTTTATTTTGTACCTTTTTTTCCCCCCAGAAAGTTTAAAGCATAATGTTCCTGTTTCTGGTTTTTCTGTCTGGCAACTCAGTAATCCAGGTGCAGAATCTGATGTTTTACAATTTGCTAGATTAGTTGATACATTCTACTTCAGCATTTATGGATTATTATCAACTATTGTATCAATTCTTGCTCAGCAGGGACAAAGATAACAAATGTATCAATTTAAAACAATTACAGAGTAGGTACCCCCCAGCTGCTTCAGAGAGACATACAAAGGTGAAAAATTAAAATCCTCAGTATTAGAAAAACGATCACAAATAGAAAACAAGTAATTGAAAAAAGTCTTTATTTCTGATCAACTCTCCGAAACCAACTGAACTGAAAAAAGTATTAGAAGGTGAACAAACCCTTTGAGTGGGAAATACTGAAGGCTAATTTCACAATTTAATAAACAGTATCGATTTTTTTAAAGAAAGTTTTCTTTTTTTCCACAAGATAAAGCTTATATTAAGATTTTTTTTTATTTCATGGTTGTTACCCTTTAAACAATTAATGTATACTTATTCTAAGTGGTCCTTTTCCTGTTTTTAGTAGTTTCTGAAATATAAGCAGTTTTAGACTGCAAATGCTACTTCAACAGCGCTCTTTGAAGGTCATAGTGTCAGTGACCCTAAATGTCCATGCATTTTCTACAATCCTGCAGTATTCAGATAATCCTAGGGTTGCTGACACTCATTTGTGCCAAAAGACTAGTATTAGTAGTCTAAAAAGGCAACTCAGAAATAATAAAAAATTCATATAAATTGCAAAAGTGCTGAGAGAAGCACCCTGAGTAAATTGACATCAATTTATTTTTGGGTTTAGATCCCCTGCAAGAAACTGAAGAGCTTTGGTGCTGAATTGTATCAAAGACTTGATTTCAATACCTTCCACTCTTATGCAGCTTTCCAAAATAAGTTGCAGCAATCTGCAACACAACTGCACACTGGCAAATCTTCATGCTGGCAATCTCAGTTTTTATGTTAAAGGGGAAAGATCACGAAAATGTAAATTTAATATAAGCTTCCTCATACTGAACTAAGAAACTTTTTAAATACAAATTAAAAATTCTGCATTGTTTCTAAAATAATTAAGTTTATATTCACTATTCCTCTCTCAGCATCTGTTTCTCTTCATTCTGTCTTCATGCAGCAGTTAGGTGTCCGATGAATGATCCAATATATCTTATAGGGGGGGGGGGGCTCCCTTTCCTAGCAGATGTATAAGAGCTCACTCAAATAACTGATTCCAATACAAACAAAATCCAACACAATAACTGTCTTTTGCACAAATTCTGCATGTAGAGAGACAGGATTTCTGGTGATTTTAATAATGAGCCCCCCAATAAGATATATTCACGGGGGAAATAAGGAAAACCGGGCAGGATTCCCTTGATTGACATGTCAATCAGCCAATGGCCGATCGCCACATCAAACCCCGCCCCCTGTCTTTACGGACACTCCCCTCTATGTTACAGCCCCGCCCCTGATGTCACAGCCCCGCCCCTTGTCCGGTCTCCACCATTTCCAAACGTGGCAACCCTAATTTGGATCAACCATACTTTTTACCGACCAGGCCAGTTAAATACGGGCCAGGTGGCAAACCTAGTTGTGGGCAATGTTCCCTCTAATTTTTTTCCTTGTCTATATGCACAAAAAAAGTTATTTTGTGAGCACATTTTAAACTTGTGCGTGCAGTTTTTAAAAAAAGATGTGCTCAGGTCAGAAATGATACAAAATGTTGTATTTTCACACAAAATTCTTTGAGTGCACCACAATTTGTTATGTGCGCTGTCCTCGAAATTTGTGTGCTTGCACACGACAAACACCTTAGATGCAACATTGCTTGGGGTGGACTGGACGTGCCAGGGCTGGAATGATTTCATTACATCATTGCTGGTAAAAATACTGGCCTGGCCTGAGCTTGAAAAATGTAGCAATCTCCACTGTAGAACACCATTCTTTCTAGACATTGGGGCTTGTTTTCATTGCCTAAGTTACACTCTCTATTACTGAAGGGCCATACCCTTTGAATAGACTGTGAATAAACTTATATAGATGCACCTATTTTGGTTTTTGGAGTCACTTGTAAGACGTACAAATTTAAGCACCCCCCCCAATAAAAATTGTGCGATAAATTTTTTCTGTAAGAACACTGGCTGCTCTGTTAGTGCAGGAGGAACCAATGTGCACAACTGAGACAGGAACTTTTACCTGATGCACAAGCTCCCATGTGCAGGATTAAGCAAATGTTCCTATTGTCTTTCAGGTTGTAATCCTTATCCTAATGGTTTATAAACTTTTTAAAAACTGTTGATATGCCACTGCAAACTAGATTTATACTGTCTTCAGCACATACAGCCTGCATTGAGTTAAAACAGATAAAGTTGCATCTGCAAAACTAGTAGTTAATGCTGATCCTTTTTGCTGCAATATAGAAAGTTTACTATTTTATAAATGCCAAACTGTTTTATATTCATTGATAGCTATGATGATTACTGTTTTTTAATGTAGCGCTATAGTAAATTGTGTGCTCTGTACACTACTATTGAGCTCCACTCCCAATATTGTGCTCCAGATGAGACCTATAATCTTAGGAAGTAAGCCCTCGCAGCGGTGTGGAGGCAGGGTGTAGTGCAACTGTAACTGGATACAGGGTATAATAATTGGGCGCCAGTGGTTCTTATAACTTAACCAAGAACATATTTATTTAACATATACAATCTTCAATGGAGTATGCAGTAGAGCAGACAGGATTCCACATCAACAATGGATAGGCACATACTCACATCACCGTTGGTCAGTATTCGTCCCCACAGGTAAAAGGACGTGCTCAGCAGCAATGAAGGTACACCCAGCTTTCAGCCTTTTCCCTATGTGGAACCTGAGGGGAACCTCTCAACCCTAGTACTATACACTTAATACCTACTTCTGGGCTATTAGTACCCGGGATCTTAATCCCTCTGACTCTCCTCGTTGGAGCCTTTAGCTGCTCAGCTAAATAACCTGTCTCCCAGAGTGACCTCTTAAGGGTGAGTAGCCGATCTTATCCTAGACCTGACCTGTCTAGGTTCCACAGAGCTCTACCTGCCTGTTCAGGTTAGAGCCAGCACAAAATGAACCCTGAAAGCATGGCTTCAGAGGGTTTTATACTTTGCCACAATGCCATCTACTGGTCACTGTGAGAAACAACAAGGGGCATAGCTTAAAGCAGGAATAGGAAACAGTACCCCTCCCAACTGTATTTTAGGACCCAGTTAGGTGTCTATAACACTAAAGGACTGCCTGCTAAATAATACTGGGGATGGCTATTTTACACATCCCTGCAATAATAGTTTTTTTTTGCTAGAATAACTGACTCTGGCAACCACAGGACACCGTCAAATAGTCAAATTTTCTGTAAAAAAAAGAAAATGAACAAAGCATTATATGATTGCAAATGATTGTTAAAAGCAGCTATTTGTGTGATTTTGTATACAATGATCTTTACACAGTTCTCATCTGTGACCAGCCATAAAATGAATTTATGACCACTGTGTCAGCTAGGATTTTATTAGCAAACCCCCAACAGACTTTTCACATCTGCTCTATTCTTCAGCAAGTGTAAATAAAGTTCTTGTAAAAGATCTGTAACAATGCTGGGGTTTTTTTCTGAGGTCCCATCTTCTTTGACATTTAAGAAGATTTATAGTTTCATAATGTGAGGTCTGGGCTGCTTTTATAATAGAAAGCACAAAAGGCGTCAGACGGCATTTGTTTTAATTACGAATGTATAGATGTAACTGAGTGTTCTTAGAGGCCATGGCATGATGATACAGTAGTGTATGTATCTATTCTCTGATGCTAACTTAAGAAGTAGGGTTTACCAAAATGTGCACTGCTGATTCAGCTGTGGGTCTTCAAAGGAACATTCCATTGGTGGAACTGGGGATATAAATCCAAGACCACACAGGGGCACTTTTGTCCTCCCTGCCTCACATGACACAAATTACTTCAGGACTGTGGTGGGAGGGCCCTGGGGGTGGGAGTGGGGTTGGGTGCCCCTGAGGTGGAAGCCCCTGTGGGCCCTGGATCCCAAGTATGATGCTGGCAAGATATCAGCAGTATTCATACTAAAGGCAGAGCTTTACTGTGTTTGCCAAGCAAAATAAACACTACTTATACTATATAAATTATTTAAAATGTGTTTCCTTTAGTCTAGTTTAGTTTTCTTTAGTCCTTTGTACTCAATACTCAATGGAAAGTGAAAGTAATTGACTGCCCATAGTGGCGGGACAGGCAATTTAGAATTGACAGCTAATATTTGTAAGTACTTTTATAACCGGTATGGATGTTTTTATAAAAATGAGAAGAATTTGGGTTTTATGTTTCATTTGAAAAGGACTTTTGTCATACAACTTTTTGTGTCTGGGTGACAGGTCCCCTTTAGGGATGTAGCGAACCGCCGAGTATGTGTTCGCGAACGCCGTTCGCGAACACCGGCAAAAAATGCGAACAGTTCGCGAACTGTTCGCGAACTTCGAACATCCGAAAATCGTTCGATTCGAACGATCGAAGGATTTTAATCGTTCGATCGAACGATTTTCGTTCGAATCAAACGAAAATCGTTCGATTTTAGCGATCGAATGGTCGAACGATTTTGACGCGAACGCCTATTGGCGAACGTCGCGCGACGTTCGCGAACTTGCGGCGGACGCGAACAGTCGAAGTTCGCGCGAACTAGTTCGCCGGCGAACAGTTCGCTACATCCCTAGTCCCCTTTAAAGTGGACCTGTCACCCAGACACAAAAAGCTGTATAATAAAATTCATTTTCAAATTAAACATGAAATCCAATTTCTATTTTTTATTTAAAGCATTCATAGCTGTTGTAAACTCATTTAAACATCTCAGCTGTCAATCAAATATTGTCTGTCCATTCTCTATGCCTTAGGCATAGAGGCAGGGCAGACAATTACTTTCACTTTCCATTCAGCACTTCCTAGATGCCACTGCTCTCCCCACATTCCCCCGTTCTCTTCACCGTTTAATTGTGTAGCCAGTGCATGGGGATGGACATCAGGTCCCCCATTCTGGTGCACAAACAAGTTTCTGAGATGATGCAAGGCTTGTCTTAATAACAGTGTCCACAAAATGGCTCCTGTCTGCTTGCTGTAATTATGAATTCCCAGACTGAAGGAAACAAGATTCAAATAATTGAGATAGTGTAATTAAAGTTCATTTTGACCAATGTGATAAAATAGGATTTTGTATAATTTTTTTGGGTGACGGGTCCCCTTTAAAGATGACTGCCTTGGATATATTTGTGCTTGTCGGGACAATCACATAATATTGTAAAATGATGCAAGTATTTTCTATAGTGTTATTCAGCTGTATAAATGCAACGTTTCTTAAAGACTTCCATTGGAAAGAGATATCCTGTAACCTGTTTGGTTGCTCCAATTGAACATTACATTAAACCTGATCTTCTCATTGTGGAACGGTGTGGCTATTTCTCTTCATGGCATCTCTGTGTAGCAAGGCTGATAAAAATAAAGGGTATTTTAACCAAACTTACAGGTAAAACAAACATCATTTAAATTGAAGATATATGTAAACCCTTAAATAAAATGTTAATGTAAAATTGCACAAAATTTTTGTTTTATTTCCAAGATTTATACAATTTTAGATTTTGTTGAACTGCTGTGATGAGTTTTGTAAAAACAGTGCCACCTGCTGGTCATTTGGGCCAACTGTCTACAGAAAAGAAAGCTGTTGAGATGTTTCTCTGTTGAGAAAGTTAGAAGAGTTGTCTGATGTTTCGCTAGTCAGTCTTAAGCTGGCCATAGACGCAAAGATCCGATCGTACGAATCGTGGATTCGTACGATTTTCGGACCATGTGTGGAGAGTCCCGACATTTTTCGTCCGTCGGAGATCGGTCGTTTGGTCGATCGGACAGGTTAGAAAATTTCTGTCGGCTGCCGATAATATCTCTGTATGTATTGCCGATCGTACGATTTTCAGAGGGAGACTGTCACTAGTGTTGTCAGACATAAGTGTAACACCTATTTGGGCTGCATAGCACACAAATAGTTAAACTGTCCAGCTAACAGTAGAAGCATGGGTTACACTGTGACTCACACAACAGGGTCAGGGCCTTCGCCATGTGGAAGTGTTCCCTTTATGGTGTAGTGCAACTACATCCCCCAGGCTACTATGCATACAACAAAAGATGGGCGCCAGGAGGTTCTTGCAGTAAAACAGAAACGGTTTATTTAACTATGAACAAGGCAAGTGACCACAGGTTTAGTAGTCACGCTGGAGCTGAGGCAATAGCACATTTCTCACACAGAGCTGCAGGCATTAGGCATTTCTCACAGAGGAAAGGTCTCCATTAGGCATTTGCAGTATTACACACTCATTCCCTCCTGGAAGTTGTCAGGAAAGCAGCTTCTACCCTACAGTCCCTCTTCACTGAGGTCCCTGACTGGAGGCAACACACAGAGCCTCTGGGAAGCTACTCCCTTACTGCAAATCCTTGTTGGAGCTTCAGCTGCTCTTTCTCTCTATCCTATCTGCCTTTCTCTCCTAGAGAGACTATGACAAGTCTGCCCTAGTGTAACTATTCCTCATTCACGGGGTTACCTGGTCCCCGACTTCTTCTCCAAAGCACATGGGCCTTTCTGGGCCTAGCTGTACCCAGGCTCCCCTGAGCACACCCAGCTGGATCACCATCCACAGGCCAAAGAGGAAGTGGCCACTCCCTACACACACTATATAGCAGTGTAGCAGGGGAGTGTCATTCTCTCCTGGCAGATCACTCTAAGAAAAAGGTGGGGGCCTTAAAGCTGCAGGGCAGATTAACCCATAGGGGCCCCTACATAAGTATCGTACGATTGCTGTCAGGGGCAGAACATTAGGTGATCTGTTCTTTTTGATCGGAATGGTAAGACTTTGATCTGAATGGTTAGTGGAGGGTCGGGAGATGGGAAAGTCCGAACGTACGTTGATTCGTACGATCGGATCTTTGCGTCTATGGCCAGCTTTAAGTAGAGCAACATCTCTTGTAGAGTTTAGACAATAGGGGTCATTTACTTACTGCACCTCAGTTGGAGAGGGGCGGAAATTTCCCTGCAATCAGTTGTGATAAAAGTCCCATTAGCTCCTTTTCTGCACAGTCATGCCTATTGATACCACCACCTCCACGTAAACTTTGGAGAAGCCGCACACCACACACTCCCAAAGGTTCTTATCCTGGTGCCCAGTGATAGAGGAATCGGCCGCCTCACAACAAGGGTAAGAAGAATTTCACCGGCACACAGGAGTTGCAGTAGCAGGGCAAGCCCTTGCAATTTTATTATGCAGTAGTGCAACATTTCGGGGTCACGCCCCTTTGTCAAGCATGCTTGACAACGGGGCGTGACCCCGAAACGTTGCACTACTGCATAATAAAATTGCAAGGGCTTGCCCTGCTACTGCAACTCCTGTGTGCCGGTGAAATTCTTCTTACCACCACCTCCACACCAAGCAGTAACTCCAGGGTTCCCATATTCTGCACCAATCTCTGCAGCACAGTTTCACCAAATAGACACCAGATGAGCTTAGAAAATTTTCAGTGCAGTGGAGTCTGATTCACATTGAAGTCCAAGCGCAACTGCATCTGCCTGTGATCACAATTAATCTGAAATCGTGGGAATCAGTTGTGCTTTAAGTGCATGTGCTAACTGGAGATATAGGAATAGCAATCTGTTTGAAAGGTGTTGTGTATTCTTAAAGGGGTGGTTCACATTTAGGTTAACTTTTAGTATGTTATAGAATGGCTAATTGTAAGCAACTTTTCAATTGGCTTTTATTTTCTATGGTTTTTGAATTATTTTCCTTCTTCTTCTGATTCTTTTCAGCTTTCAAACAGGAGTCACTGACTCCATCTAACAAAACAAATGTTCTGTTAGGCTGCAAATATATTGTTATTGCTACTTTTTATTATTCATCTTTCTGTTTAGGCCCTCTCCTATTCATATTCCAGTTTCTTATTCAAATCAATGCATGGATGCAACACCACCTGCAGGAGCACCAACACCCGCAGGAGCGCTAATTGCAGAAGCAGCACTGCTAACTCCCCAGGATTTGGCAACACAGACTGGGGAGCCTTTCCAGGAGCCAACAACTGACCTGCTGTTCCAACAGGATTAACAGGAGGTTAAAAGCATTTTCCTCACTAAAGGGAAACCCTCCTGCTGCTCTGTAAATTCTGTTTGTGTACAACTCTATGTGCCTTTGTTATGCACCATTGTGGTATAATGTTTTTAATTTTAATATTAAAAAAGGTTTTGCTTGTCTCTGGTAGATACCAGATAATCATAGGCCCTTTCAGATGCCTCTTCCCAGTCATCTTTCTCCAGATCTGGGATGTCCCTAGTCCAGATGACCCCTGCTGCGTTGAATGGGGGTTTGATAGTAGATTTGCGTGTGTATAGTGTGCTGACTAGTTTCCTGGTGAAGGTGTCCCTGAGAGCTAATTCTATAGTCATAATGATGAGGGGAATATTGTTCCCCTGGAATTGTGTTTGCAGCGCTTGCCTCAGTTGAAAGTATGAGAACCAAGGGAGGACCTGTTGAGTTTGAGGGTGTTTCCTTGGAAGGAGCTTTCCTTCCTTAAGCAAATTCCCTAGTGTACGTAGGCCCCAGTGCGGCCAGTTTTTAAATGCTGTTATGTTCTGCAAGTGCAGGAGAAAGCAATTTCCCAATAATGGTATGTATGTTGAGGGGGACCTCACAGTAAGCTTTCACAGTTTATTGAATACATCAATAAGGGGCATCCTACTATTAAATTTGTATTACACGATGACACCTCGCACATTGAATTCCTTGATGTTTCAATATGCCGTGAATCTAATATGTTATCTACTATCTATATAGAAAACCAGTTGAGAAAAATAACATGCTACTATATAACAGCTTCCATCCACCAGGCACAACAGAAGGCTTACCCAAAAGCCAAATAATGTGGTGTAAACTAGAATAAGGCTAGAAATGCTGTTTTTTGTATACTAAATATAAACATGAACTTACTGCACCACAAGCCTAATCAAACAAATAATTTATGCTTTCAAAGTTGGCTACAGGGGGTCACCATCTTGTAACTTTGTTAAACATCTTTGCAAGACTAAGACTGTGCACATGCTCAGTGTGGTCTGGGCTGCTTAGGGATGGTCATAAACAAAGCTGTTTGAGTTCTGCATGGCTGGGAAGTAAGGCGGGGGGTCCCCCTGCTGTTCATAAGTATGATTGTTTCCCTGCTCAGCAGTTAGGGACCATCTGATAATTCCTATCCAGAGCAGTAAATGAAGGGAGAATTTCACTGCATACGGTCAGGTTTCTTATAAAAACGGTACACATTTTTTAATTAAAGTATATTGGAGATAGTTTTCTTTTTCATAAAAAAATTAAAAATGGGATTTTATTTTTTTGCCTCTACATGCCCTTTAAAGAACGTGGGTATCCTGAGAAATTGTTACAAGAGTCTAAGGGGCAGATGTATTAAGGGTCGAATATCGAGGGTTAATTAACCCTCGATATTCGACTGGGGAATTAAAATCCTTCGACTTCGAATATCGAAGTTGAAGGATTTTGTGCAATTCGTTCGATCGATCGAAGGATTATCCTTCGACCAAAAAAAGATAGCCAAGCCTATGGGGACCTTCCCCATAGGCTAACATTGACTTCGGTAGCTTTTAGGTGGCAAACTAGGGGGTCGAAGTTTTTTCTTAAAGTACTTCGACTATCTAATGGTCGAACGATTTTTAGTTCGAATCGTTCAATTCGAAGTCGAAGTCATAGTCGAAGGGTGAAGTAGCCCATTCGATGGTCGAAGTAGCCAAAAAAACACTTCGAAATTCAAAGTATTTTTTTCTTCTATTCCTTCACTCGAACTTAATGAATGGGCCCCTAAGAGTCAAATTGACCGTATCCCGCAAACCGAATTATTGAAATGTAATAAAAAAGAAAATACAACCAATAGAATTCCTTTTGTAACGACCTATGATTGCCACTCAAAGGAGGTACGTAAGATCATTAGGAAATATTGGCCGATCGTAATGAATGACCCAGGTACCTCAAGGGTATTCACAGAATACCCGTTGTTTGCCTATAGATGGGTCAAAAACCTAGGGGACCAATTGGTGCATAGTGATGTGAATCCCAGTCAACCAAAGACTACCCAAAGATTTATAGGAAAACCGCTAATGGGAACTTTTCCTTGTCTTTTATGCCAAAATTGTAATGGAATCATCAAAGGGGCTATTGTTTCACATCCTACTTCAGGGGCACAGATCAAAATTAGAGGGTATCATACATGCATGTCCACTAATGTTATATACCTGTTGAAGTACCCCTGTGGTCTAGCCTACGTGGGCAAAACCAATAGGATGGTTAGAGTAAGACTCAACGAGCATAGAAGTGCCATCCGAAATGTTAAACCTAAACCAACATCTGTAAGTCGACATTGGTCCGAGAGTAACATACAATTTCACAACTACGGTGGATGGCGTTAGGGGAGGTGGCGACCAAATCAGGCAATGCTGATCAGAAACTTCACCAGAGAGAAACATTTTGGATATGGAAATTGAATATGCTGGCACATAGGGGCCTTAATGAAGCAATTAATTATACATGTTTCTTATGAATCTGATGTCTAATATCTGCCTTCCGTTTTTTGCAGTGAAGGAGAAGAACACAATTGAAAAATTATTTGAGTGAAAGGTATAAGATAGAGTCTTTTCCTTCACCGCAGTTAGTAAGTATTACGATTAACACAATTGTTGGAAATTATTAACATAACGTTATATATATACCAGACCTGTTTTCACTTTGAATTAATAGTGATGGACTCAGGTGGATTGACTTTACTTTTGAACTTTATTTTTGGAAAAAAAAAATGTAATTTTTTTCGTATCACTTTTATACAATTTTGATTCAAGAAACGGATCTTTGGAACTTGGTGTTACACTGTAGCTGAAATGTCGCTATTATTGCAACTGTTTAATGTTAATTATATACAATGTATCATTGCTTGCAATATAGGGGTTGCACACTAGATGGCACTAGATATATTTATATATAAGCAATGCTGGGATCTATGGTGGGTTGTCACTTGAGGAAGGGCAGTTGTTGTCCCGAAACATCTGAACATGACTCACGTGTCTGGAGCACCACAATAAATTTGGGAACACCCCACTTTTGAATAAGCTATTGGCTTTTCATTTTTTGCAACAGGGGGGTTGTGAAAGACATAGAGGAACTTAGGGAGGAATTTCATTTTTAGGAGATTGAACCTACACCAAATCGATATGGGTAAGTTAGCCCACACCATCTGTTTCTCTTTCATATTAGACAGAATTGGCTCCAGATTTGAGGGTATAAAAGTGTCACGGCTTCTATGTATAGTGATGCCAAGGTATTTGAACGAGTCTACCCAAACCAGAGGGGTGGGAGGGAATGAGTTAGGATCAATGTCAGTATCGATGGGGAAAATCTAGAATTCCCCCAGTTGATCTTTAAGTCTGAAAATTGGCCTAACCGGTCTACTATGCTCAGGACCGCCTGAAAAGAGTTACCTGGGTTGTCCAGGTATAACAGTATGCCATCCGTAAACAGGGATATGCGTTCCTCCACTCCCCCCAGGCGAAGCTCTGTAATGTTTCCAGCCTGACGAATCAGGATTGCCAGGGGCTCTATCACTATGGCAAAGAGAAGTGGTGACAGACGGCATCCTTGTCGGGTGCCCCTATACAGGTTAAAGGTTGATGACAGGTAGCTGTTAGCCCGGGCCTAGGGCGGCAAAAAATAGGGACGGCATGCCGCCCAGCCACATTATGGGGACGTTCGCGTCCCCGTTCAACTACACCAGCTGCACCGGCGTTTTTTTCACCAGCGCACTGGAAAGGCGGGCGCTAGGACCGCGCGCCCGCCTGGTCGGACCGCGCGGCCTAGGGGCAGCCGGAAAAGAAATCCAGCGCTGGCTGTTAGATATGACTCTTAATGTTGGTTGTTTATATAAGAGCTGCACCCATCGAATAAATTGGTCCCCGAGACCAAATTTCTTCACTATTCCTCAAAGGTATAACCATTCCACGGAATCAAAAGCCTAAATCGCATCTAGGGATAATACTATGCATGAGCCTTGGTTACTATGATTTGCATGTATATTTGTGAATAGTCTGCGGATGTTCATATTGGTGGATCTACTGGGCATGAATCCGGTTTGGTCTGGTTCTATGATTTCCTCTACTAGCTGTTTTAGTCTGGTGGCCAGTACTTTTGCAGACACCTTGGCATCAGTATTGAGAAGGGAAATAGGTCTGTAGGATCCGCAATCAAGAGGATCCTTCCCTTCTTTCGGAATAACAACTATCAGTGCTTCATTTAACAAGGAAGGGAGCTGGTTCTCCTATGTGACATCCATTAGGGTTTTGTGTAGCCAAGGGGAGAGGAGTTCCCTAGAGGTTTTTTACCAGTCTGAGGGAAGGCCATCTTGCCCGGTGTCTTGTTAGGATGAAGGGAGGCTATTGAGTCTTGCACTTCCACTAAGGTAATGGGGGCATTTAGAAAGGTGGTATATGGTACATTTTGGTTTAACAGCAACAGAGTTATTATTAACAGTTGACCAGAGGTAATTTCAGAAATTTTGTAAGAAATTGGCAACATGGGAACCTTTTTTCTATTGAAAAGGCAGCTGCCCAGTAGATAGAAGGTGCCCTAACCATGTAGGGCATGTGTGTAGCAGTATACTGAGCGGAAAAATTATGTGATTTTGCCTTTCAATTGACTCCAATGCAATTTGGCGAATTGTAATGCCAGTTGCAAATCTTGACACAAAGCAAAATATGGCAAATTTGCTCAACACAGTCAACAAGACTTGAAAGTACAAAAAACATTTTTATTGGTAGTCCAAAAGTGGGAAAAAAGGTAATATGAAAAAAAAAGCCCATAGATTCTAAAAAAAATAGATACGCAACAAAAAACTTTCACAAAGTTTTCACTGTTTCTCAGATTTCCAGGTAGTTTTGCTAATTTTCCATCGAAACCGGACAGATTCCCTCATCACTACTCTCTACATCATACAAAAATGGAGGCATGGACCAGAGTGTGCCCCATAATTTAAATTGTGTTTTGCTAAAAAAAAAAAACCCAACAGTTATATTTACTCTGAGCCACTAGATGGCAGTAAAATTCCAAGGTTGCTGAGTCTGCAGTATGATTTGATGACATTTGTAAGTTGCTGTATCTATATTTTAATGCCTTATATATTGCTGAATGAAAAAAAATATATACATGTTCTCAACTTTCATTGTTGTTCAAAGATTCTGTGAATAGAACTGCAGTTTCCATTTTGTGTATCCCTCCTTTATTCACTGGCTACAACCCATATAACACTGGATTTCCATTCTACTCCCTCTGGGTGTTAAGAGGGTGCGACCCCTGCCCATGGGCAACATGAAAAAAAGCCATTGATAATTTACCACTTTTATATCTGCCACAGAAAATCTCATTTATTGCAACAGTTGCACTGCTGTGCGGGGCGTTTCAATCACCACAGTATTCTCAGGGATAATGGGCATCAGGTCCGGACTGAGAATTAAAATAGGCCCTGGCATTTCAGGTACACAGGGGCCCAATCAGCCCACACAGAGGCCCAACTGCCCCCACTAGCCCACTAAATACCTACTTTCTATGGCACCTTATAGCAGCCCCTCTGGCATTTGCCAGAACCCACAGATTGCCAGTCCGGGCCTGATGGGGCATCTGGACAAAGCAGCTCTCTGTAAGAGAAAACACCAGTGTCTAATTAGTGGATTGTGGAGTTTTTTACACTGACAGCTAGGTGGCGCTCTAAACTTGCAGCTCTGGGTTTTGTGACTATATTATTTGTATTTTCTCTGCGGATGTGTGTAGGCTTCCAGTCCACCTACAAACAAAAATATAGGAGAGAAAGCGATAGATCCTGCAGTAAGCAAGTAAAGATAACATTTCTTGGATCAGTGGCTGATGTAACACTGTTGGATATGGCAGAATATGCCAGTGCTAATATATATATATATATATATATATATATATATATATATATATATATATATATATATATATATATATATATATATATATATATATTTACTGTATTATAGTAGTTGATGCATCCAACATTACCTGGAAAATGTAATGTTACAGCATTCAAACAATAGATGATTGTTAAATATACTGTACTTCCTCTGCCTTGCAAAGTGTTAGTGCTGATAAAAGTTATCCAGTGTTTGATATGATGAATTACCACCTGCCAGATAGGTAGCCAGCATTGACTGATAAACCAATCGAGGTTGCAGGCAAATGGACTGCACAACCAGGCTCAACACACTTGAAACCCCCAATCAGTGATTTTTTTTCTACCAACCATGCTCTGCTGAGTAGTTTCTGATACTAAAGAAAATCTGGTTGCTCAGATGGACAGGCCAGTGAGTTTGAAGTAAATGGATGGCAGATTGACCATCGGCACCTCTGAACACCTGTAGGTGTATTGCCCTTTGGCACAATGCCAATACTATGGAATGGTGCAATCTCATTGGTCATATGGAAGGCATGTTATTTTCCAATGAAGGATGGCAGGCTGAAGCTCAGCACCTTTTATAATCTCTAGGTACATGTTTTAACCTTTTCATGGTGCCCTACTGAGTAGTTCTCTGATACTATTGAATGGGTCCAATTTCAAGCATGGGATTTTAGGGGTAAATGGATCACAGATTGAACTGCATATTGTCTTCTTTCCATAATGTGCTGCTGGCTAATCATCTGAAAATATAGAATGAAATAATCTCATTGGTCATGAGAGGGGAAGCGTGTGATTTTGTTGTAAACACATGGAAGCTCCACACCCTTGAAAACCCCTAGCTGAATTTCTTTTTCTCCTCTGGTACAATATAGTACTCCAAAACTATGGAATGGTGCAATTTGATTGGTCAGATGGCCAGGTGTGACATTTGAGGGGTCACAAATTGAAGATCATCACCTTTGAAAACCCCTAGGTAGATGTTTTTGTATTTGGTTGTCACCAATGGAACTCTGAAATATTATTGGTCAGATAGCCCAATGCAGGCCAGAGAACCAAAATTACACTAGAGCAGTAACCCATGGCAACCAATCAAAATTGGATTTCACTTTTTCACCACAGTTAAACACTAATTGCGATTGGGCGGGGAGCTTTGGGGGGAGAGCCCCTGAGGAAGCAGATCAGTGCGAGATTAAGCAGATTGCCTCTACCCTCCAACATCAGTTTCTACAATGTACCATCTAGGTTTTTCTATGCTAATGTTCAATAATAGGAAGATATGGTGACTTTGCAAAATATTCCTTTTCTAATTTGGAACATACCATCCCATTCCTTATAGCCTCAGCCAGCAGGAACAGCCATATTGGGTCTGAGCAAATTTGCAGTTTCAGTGATCCAGTGTTTGGTTCATCAAACTAGTACCAGATATTTGGTTACTAAAACAAAATTTAAAACAGAGGGACCATGAATCTTGCCCCCAGGGGCGATCCTGGCCCCTCCGTCGCCTGAGGCAGCAGCAGTTGCTGTCGCCCCCCCTCCCCCGTGCGCTTACCAGGGGGGTCCACGAGGGCAGCAGAGAGGGCCAGTACGCTTGCACAGAGAGCCTAACTGCGCTCTCTGCGCTAGAAGAGCTGAATTTCCGGTTTGAAAACAGTAAATTCGGTTCTGAAAGTACCAGGAGCGGCAGCCTCAACTTGCCTCATTCGCGAAGCATCCCTGCTTACCCCCATTCTGACACTCGGTGGCAATGTTGTACCAGCCTATAGCTAGTTTAGCTCTGAAACCGCTGGTATAGTTCCTGGCCTGTAAATACTGTAATCAAATTCAATAATCAAATAATAATGAAAATAGTCACATTTCCAAAAATAGTAAATTACTTGTTCACTATTTAACCGACAATAGTAAGAAAGAAAGTAGAACAATTGAACAGAGACATCATTCTGAACCTTATTCTGACATTAGGTGGCGACATTGTATCAACATATAGCTAGTTCCCATCCGCCGCCATCAACAGTACAGGAGTTTCTGAGCTCTAAATGCTCAGCTCAATTCTAAACCCTATTTACAGATTAATAACTAAATGAGCAGAATGACTTTCCACCAAAACTTTTATAAATCACTTATTTGCTACTATATTTGCAGAGTATAAAAACAACAAAGTAAGGAAAAAAAACTGTGATACTACAGTGCAGTATGGTACTACCAAGGGCCCCTCAACATTTTCATAATACAGTACTACTGTGGGTGTGCCATAGCTGTCGAGCTACAAAAATGGGGTCTGTTATCCAGATACTCAGAACCTGGGTTTCCTGAATAAAAGGTCTTTCCATAATTGGAATCACCTTACCTTGAGTCTGCTAAAATATAATTAAAAATGTAAGAAGGAATGTTTGCCACCAATATGGATTTATGCAGTTACTGTTTTATTATTACAAAAAAGCATACAAATATTTATATATATATATATATATATATAGATATATATAGATATATATATATAGATATATATATAGATATATACTGTATATATATATATATATATATATATATATATATATATATATATATAGATATATATATATATATATATATATATATATATATATATATATATATATATATATATATATATATATACAGTATATATGTGTGCTTAAAATGTAGAAGGCCTTTAGGTTTCTGGATAATAGGTTTCCAGATTATTGATCTGTATGTCGACATGCTGCCATATATAATACTGCAGTGGATCCTTCAGCAAAGAAGTCACATTACAGCATATACAGGTATGGGATCCATTATCTGGAAAACACACATCTATTATCCAGAATGCTTAGAATTATGGGAAAGCCAATTCCCATAGAGCCAATTTTAATCAAATAATGCAAAATTTTTTAAAAATTTCCTTTTTTTCATCATAATATAACAGTTCAGGTATGGGATCCATTATCCGGAAACCCGTTATCCAGAAAACTGCGAATTAAGGAAAGACTTTATCCAAATAATCTACATTTTTAAAAAATATTTTCTTTTTCTCAATAATAATATGTACCTAGTACTTGATCCAAACTAAGATATAATTAATCCTTATTGTGAAGCAGAACCAGCCTATTGGGTTTATTTAATGTTTACACAAGTTTAAGCAAAATAATCCTACCCTTTAGCACAACTTAATCACTATACTTTCCCCCCTGTAAAGTGCCTCCTTTGGTAGCTGAAAGTCTCAGAACTGTCATTTTTTTTCTGCATGCAAAATCAATATGGTGGATGCTCTCTTACTGTGCTGGAGAAAAAAAGTCGCCATAAGAAAAAACGCCCATTGACTTTAATGTGTTTGGAGCGAGAAAAATTGTTATGCACGTAAAACTTTGTTGCTCGTAAAAACACCCATTGACTTCATTGCGTTTTGCGAAATTTTGCAGTTTTGCTAATTTTTCCGAAGTTTCTCTAATCATATAATCATGTCATGCTAAAGAGTATAATACCACTGTGGGTCCATCAACATATTCCTGAACATAGATTCGATGATCAACACTGCCTTTCTACAGAGTACAGGTATAGGACCCGTTATCTGGACACCCAGTATCCAGAAAGCTCTGAATTACAGAAAGACCATCTCTCTCATAGACTCCATTTTATCCAAGTAATCCAAAATTTTAAAAATGATTTTGTTTTTCTCTGTAATAATAAATCAGTACCGTGTACTTCACCCTAACTAAGATATAAATTAAAGTGTTTTAAAATAATGAAAACATACTGTACTGTTGCCCTGCACTGGTAAAACTGGTGTTTGCTGTAGAATAACTACTATAGTTCATATAAACCAGCGGTTGAAGAGTGGCGGTCACTCCAAGTCCGGGATACAATTATGGGCTAAAGTTACAAAGGCAGGAGAAATGGGAAAAAGGTAATGAGCCACATGGTTTGGCCCAGGGTTGGGTGGAAGGATGACAGATGCTGTAAATGAAGAAGAGACCTTATGCTCCATGCAATGTTTAGCAAGAAACTGATTGCAGTGACACACGAATGAAACCTTGATTCTTCTGTCTCTTTGCATCTCTAAAAGGAATATAGAATGCAGTGAGTAACCAGACTCGCCCAGGGTGGGCCAAGATACTCAATGTGACTCTCCAGGAGAATGGCCAATTGTAAGAAAATTTTCAATTGGCCTTCATTATTTTTTTTTATAGTTTTAGAATTATTTGCCTTCTTCTGACTCTCCAGCTTTCAAACAGGGGACACTGACCCCATCTAAAAAAACAAATGCTCTGTAAGTCTAAACATTTGGGGGAAGATTTATTAAAGGTCGAAGTGAATTTTCAAATGAAAAAAATTCGAATTTCGAGCTATTTTTTGTGTACTTTGACTAGGGAATAGGCCATAATGAATTGGAAAAAAATTCGAAAATTTGAATATCGAAATTTATTATGTAAGGTCTCTTTAAAAATTCAACCATTCGCCATCTAAAACCTGCCGAATTGCTGTTTTAGCCTATGGGCGGCCTCCTAGAACCTAGTCAATTGGTGGACTTTGAAAAATCTAATCGAATCCGATTGTATGTGCTATTCCTTTGATTCGTACGATTCGAAATTGGCCTAATACGGACCTATTCGATCGAAAACGGACCTATTCGACCAAAAAAAACTTTGATTTAATTTCGTTTGGTCTTTTTGAAGTAAAATTTCGAAGTTTATTCAATTCGAAATTCGACCCTTGATAAATATGCCCCTTATTGTTATTGCTACTTGATATTACTCATTTTTCTATTCAGGTCTTCTCCTATTCATATTCCAATTATTTATTCAAATCAATTTATGGTTGAATTTCAAGCTATTTTTTGTGTATTTCGACTAGGGAATAGTCCAAATTCGATTAAAATTTGAAAAGAATTTGAATATCGAAATTTATCATGTACTGTTTCTTTAAAAATTCGACCATTTGACATCTAAAACCTGCCGAATTGCTGTTTTAGCATATGGGGAACCTCCTACAACCTATTTGGAGTCAATTGGTGGACTTTGAAAAAAGTTGTTTTTGGGAAAAACTTTGAATCGAATTTGATCGAATGCGCTATTTCTGCAATTCATACGATTCGAATTCCGCTGAATACAGGTACCTATTCGATTGAAAACTGACCAATTCAACCAAAAAAAACCTTTGTCTTAATTTCGGTTGGTCTTTTTGAATTCGAATTTCAACGTTTTTCCAATTCGAAATTCGACCCTTGATAAATATGCCCCTAAGAGGCACATTTATCAAAAGTCGAATTTCAAGTTCATGTGAGTTTTCAAAAACTCCCATAAACTCCCATGAACTCGAAATTCGACCTTTGATAAATATGCCTCTTAGAGTTATGTAGAGAGTGATATTCTGAGACAATTTGCAATGGGTTTCCAGATTTTTTAATGTTTTATTGTATGTGATTTTCGAGTTATCAAAATGGATTTTAAAAAACAAAAAAATATTAAATAGGGATTTCTTTCTTTATATTTATCGCTGGTCCATACTTTTCTCTATCAACATGAACCTTCCTACTTTTCCAAATCCAAATGTGTGTCCGCACTCTGATCCAATTCACTAAGATGGGTGCTTGATCCAACTATGTAGATACTTGAAGGAAGAATCAGCACACCAATATTATATTTTCGTGTTACTTATATACACATATACACAGGGGTGATCCGTGGGCTGCTGCCACCCGAGGCAGCAACCCCGATGCCGCCCCTCTCTCCCGCTCCGTGCTTAAAAGTTTAGCATCAGACCTGGTCAAAAGGGGCGGTTCAGAGCAGTTTGTACTAATGCGGGAATTAACTGGTAGCATGAAGATGCCTTTACTGGCGGGGGAGGATTCAGCCTTCAAATTGAAACCAATGCTCAACATACACTGAACACAGGTAATGCTATTATGCAGAGAAACATTTCTTTTTAATAAGTAAGTTAGGGACCGCCATATGGGGTTTACCTTGACGTGGTATGGTGGCTTTTCAATTTTATGATCATAACTTTGGTAACTAAAAACCCCTGTTTTGTAAACATGCACTTGCATTTATACTGAATTACTTATGAGACAGGGGCCCAGGGAAGTGCATTGTAAGTAGCACTTCCATTATATTTAAATATATTTTGATTTAGCCTTGAGTGCTTCCACAATTTCCCTCTAATATAGTATATTGGCCTGAAGCTGTGGCCTAGCTTCATGTGGTTTTTCAATAGCACCCCATACCCACCCCTTAAAACTAATGGTGGTCCTATGCTTTTAAATGTGGGCGTTGGTTTGGGCAATCACTCTCTCTTAAAAGCCTTTACTGGCGGGGGAGGATTCAGCCTTCAAATTGAAACCAATGCTCAACATACACTGAACACAGGTAATGCTATTATGCAGAGAAACATTTCTTTTTAATAAGTAAGTTAGGGACCGCCATATGGGGTTTACCTTGACGTGGTATGGTGGCTTTTCAATTTTATGATCATAACTTTGGTAACTAAAAACCCCTGTTTTGTAAACATGCACTTGCATTTATACTGAATTACTTATGAGACAGGGGCCCAGGGAAGTGCATTGTAAGTAGCACTTCCATTATATTTAAATATATTTTGATTTAGCCTTGAGTGCTTCCACAATTTCCCTCTAATATAGTATATTGGCCTGAAGCTGTGGCCTAGCTTCATGTGGTTTTTCAATAGCACCCCATACCCACCCCTTAAAACTAATGGTGGTCCTATGCTTTTAAATGTGGGCGTTGGTTTGGGCAATCACTCTCTCTTAAAAGCCTTTACTGGCGGGGGAGGATTCAGCCTTCAAATTGAAACCAATGCTCAACATACACTGAACACAGGTAATGCTATTATGCAGAGAAACATTTCTTTTTAATAAGTAAGTTAGGGACCGCCATATGGGGTTTACCTTGACGTGGTATGGTGGCTTTTCAATTTTATGATCATAACTTTGGTAACTAAAAACCCCTGTTTTGTAAACATGCACTTGCATTTATACTGAATTACTTATGAGACAGGGGCCCAGGGAAGTGCATTGTAAGTAGCACTTCCATTATATTTAAATATATTTTGATTTAGCCTTGAGTGCTTCCACAATTTCCCTCTAATATAGTATATTGGCCTGAAGCTGTGGCCTAGCTTCATGTGGTTTTTCAATAGCACCCCATACCCACCCCTTAAAACTAATGGTGGTCCTATGCTTTTAAATGTGGGCGTTGGTTTGGGCAATCACTCTCTCTTAAAAGCCTTTACTGGCGGGGGAGGATTCAGCCTTCAAATTGAAACCAATGCTCAACATACACTGAACACAGGTAATGCTATTATGCAGAGAAACATTTCTTTTTAATAAGTAAGTTAGGGACCGCCATATGGGGTTTACCTTGACGTGGTATGGTGGCTTTTCAATTTTATGATCATAACTTTGGTAACTAAAAACCCCTGTTTTGTAAACATGCACTTGCATTTATACTGAATTACTTATGAGACAGGGGCCCAGGGAAGTGCATTGTAAGTAGCACTTCCATTATATTTAAATATATTTTGATTTAGCCTTGAGTGCTTCCACAATTTCCCTCTAATATAGCATGAAGATGTTAGCATAATATGGAGCCAGTTAATATAGTTAATTACTATATATTGCTGAAGACATTACAGCTATTAAACCTGTAGGGGGTTAAGATGCTCTTGCCCAGGTAGAAATTGGCCAAAAACTCTGCCTTTGGGCCCAAAATAATCACCTTAACAAGTCAACTTTCCTACACTGCCTGAGGTCACCTTTTATTTAACTATGGTCCTGTTCTGTACAGCCAAACAAAGAATTCAAGGTGAACAATGTGGAATTAAACTTTTTTCAGAAGTCTTCTCAGTACCATGTTGTCATCACTGCATTTGCTCATGAAATGTGAAACTCTTCCCTCAAAGGGCCATCGCAATAACAATGGCAGGTAGAGTACCTGTATAGTACACATCCCAGTGTTAATGACTCAACAGGGTAGAAATGGAGAACATTTCCATAAGTAGCGAACAAAGAAGCTTTTCCAACTGCGCTTCTTCTTCTGTGCTAGCTTCCACTGGGTGACATTTCCATAACAGGAGGAGTTGTTGTGCTTGTAGACACATTATTAATCAGTACTGAATGACCAGTTAAGAGACAGTGGAGGTAAATGCAGGGTTAGAGCTGAATGCAGAGATCGTGGGACAACAGCTCAGTGGGGCTCTTGATGTTTCATTGCATTTGAATGCAAGGAGCTAATGAATATTACAGGCCTGACAATATTCTCTGGCTGAGTTTTGCTACACTAAGAAATCCCTTTTGTTTTACACAAATTGCAGAAGTATTCCAACAGCAACAGCCTTACAATAAAACTGATATTTCAGCTGCTGGGCATGAAGAGAGGGTTTGTAAAAGTACCGCAGGGGCAGGGTTATCAGATTTTACCGGCCAGTTAATACCCCTACCAAGTACCAGGGCATATTTAGGAATTTCGTTTTTTTGGTTAATTAGAAGTCTATGGCTTACATAATGGCAGATCTGCCTGTTCAACCCAATGGCCAAAATCTTGCCCATTTGAAATACACTTATAGGCTAAAAGAGTAACATAGGACCCAGTCCAATAACCCAACAGATCAAACAGCTTTGTTGTGTTGCCTTTGCACAGAACAGAATTACACTAAAGGATTTGAATGTTAATATTGGGTTCTAACCACCCTTTTAATAATTAAAGGCCACAAATTGAAAGCAGACACACAGAATCCATCTTAAATTTGGGGAAATGCCATAAAGGCCTAGATCTGAATAGGGATGAGTGAATCTGTCCAGTTTTACTTCACCGAAAAATTAGCAAAACTCCAAAAATTTTTTTACACATGACAATTTTTTCTCACTCCAAATGCATTAAAGTCAATGAGCGGCAAAAACCTCAGTGACAATTTTGACTTTGGCGACTTTTTTGTCTCTGAGACTTTTTTGTCCAAATGCAAGTCAATGGGCGTCAACATTTTTTTTTACACCTGACAATTTTTACACAAGTGACTTTTTTGTCACAGCAAATTTTTTCACTTTTTTTTCAAAAATGTTTTCAGAATTTTTCAAAAATTGGCGAAAAAATCCGCAGGTGGCAAAGTACAGAAGTTTGCCGCGAATCCATGCCTGGCGAATAAATTTGCTCATCACTAGATCTTAATCTTACAGGGGGTGGCAGGCAAACACTTCTGTTTGAAGAATTACCTACCACACTTGCATTGTTTCCTATGCATTGCTTTATTATTTCTGGAGGTTTAAATATTTGTTTAATTCATATCATGTCCATTCATACTGTATGAACAGTGGATTTGGGACAATGGGTAAATGAAAGAGGGCTAAATCAAAAGCCTATCTCAGAAGGATATACCGTATAAAGTCAATTCTATCTTGCTGAGATTATATCTGTTATATCTGTGCAAAGGATCATAAGTAGTTTGTAGCACAGGTATGAGATTTGTTATCCGGAAACCTTGTTATTCATATAGCTCTGAATTACAGGAAAGCCTCCTCCTATAGACTCAGTTTTAATGAAATAATTCACAAATTAAAAAATATGTCTCTTTTCTCTGTAGTAATAATAAAACAGCACCTCGTACTTAACCCCAACTAACATATAATGAATCCTTATTGGAAGCAGAACAATCCTGGTAGGTTTATTTAATGTTTAAATTATTTTTTAGTAGGTTTAAGGTATAGAGATTCGAATTACAGACAGACCCCTTATCTGGAAAACCCCAGGTCCTGAACATTCTGGATAACAGGTCCCATACCTGTAGTTGGTTGGGTTATACTCTCTATCATGTCCCCTGTAAATAGTACTCTTCTTAAAAATCAGCAGTGCATTGAAAACTCAGGGCAGTAATAACGACTGCTATAGAGAGGGACAGAGTAGGCATATCCATCCCCCCGCTGCATTGTCAGAAATCACATTTCAAACCACAATTCAATGGATGCAAGTTTCTGAAAGCCCATGAATCCAATTGATCGACTGCACTCGCATTTGAATTGTACAGGAGGCCTCAATTAAAGAGCAACCAAAAACATCAAACCTGTTGGGAAATCATTCAGTATGAAAATATCCACTGCATTTTCGCCAGGTATCATTTCAGGGTACACCTGCTATATTGTATGTAATATACTGTACATGCAACTGTTTAATCTATTCCTACTACAGTTAAATGCTTGTTCTGTCTTAATTTTTTTCTAAAATAACTACCTACCTATTTCTGAAGGCTAAACTACATAGGAAGGATAGAGTTATCTGTCCAACAAAAAAATCTATATATATATATACAGCTGCAGCTACAGCACACTTTGATTTTTGAGATGCGGATTCTGCAGAATCTGACCCCCAGTGCTGCAATGTAAAATCCGATCAGATAACGTTGGATGGTTTAAGTTACTTGTTTTCATGAATCTACATCCGGCAGCCCCTGTATTTCAACACAAATGTTTATCTGACTCTGATCTGATATCTTGCTAGATGAAAATGCAGCATGCAACATTCCCTTCTGATGGTGTGTATCTTTTGGGTAAACTACAGATCAGCTCCATTGGATTCAGGAATGTGCAACAAAAGCTGCCGTGTAGGACACCCCTCAATGCCGTTCCACATGGGTGCATCTATTTACAGGCATTCTGAATGCATAGATCATGTTCTTATTCATTTTTTGCCATGTGTTTTTTTTGTGGTTAACATGCATTTCTCTATTTTATTATCTTTTGAACATGTGTTAGGGCAGAAGTACATGGGCGATTCAGCCGTGATCTGATGCGCTGCGCAAAATCGCAGGCGTCACGTCCGATGCGATGGAAACAAGGTAAGTAATGGCAGTGTCAGATCTTGTTGCATTGCTGATGCGACGCGACTGTCGGATGCAGAAGCAGCGTGCAGCGTCTGCATCCGACAGTCGTGTTGCGTTGCATCAATGCTGCAACATGATGCCACAATTGAATTACTTACTTTATTTCCGTCGCATCCGACATGACGCCTGCGATTTTGCGCAGCGTGTCAGATCACAGCTGAATCAGCAATGTAGTCCTGCCCTTAAGTGCATTAAAATGCAAAATGTTGCAAATAAGCACAATTGTGCTAATACACGAATCAGAAACAGGCAGGCAGAATAAAGTGCAATTAATTAGCTTGTGAGCTTAAAGCTTTTACACACAGGAGTTTTTTTGGGGGGGTTTTAACATGCATTTAGGGCTCTTACAGACAAGTGCTTTTAGCTGCCCTCCCCTGCGTTCTGGTTTCACGCGTTCAGCCGCAGGGGAGCGCAGGAGTAGACGCACTGAATTATTTTCAATGGGGCTGTACTCACACAGATGTAAATAGAATAGAACAGATGTAAGCGCTGAACACAGGTTGGGACGCAACATGTTGCATTTTTTCCTGCGTGCGGCGCTTACATGCATCTGTCTGAGTACAGTTCCACTGAAAAGAATTCAGTGCGTCTACTCCTGTGCTCCTCTGCGGCTGAACGCATGAAACCGGAACGCAGGGGAGCGCAGCTAAAAACGCTCGTCTGTAAAAGCCCTTAAACGCAGGTTTGAGCACAAATAAACGCATTCACTAATTTAACCGATTCTATTCTGCCTGGTTGTACTCATGAACATTCTGAGTTGTTTTACTCCATTTGTGTTGCAGTGTGTTTTTTTCGAGTTAGACACAGCATATTGCATTTTCTTGTGCTTGATGCTCATTCAGCTATTGATAGAACAGAGTGTAGCGTTTGGAATGGAAAAAAACACACTTAGGTTGTGTTAAAAAACAAGTTTAAACTCAATATATGCTCTTTTACATGCTCAGCATGTGTATAAGAGAGCTTTGGCACATTTAGACACACTAAGTCACTGTGCAAGGGCCCTTATCTCTTGGCAAATGAACCCATGTGCAGCCTGCTGAAATCTCTGCTGCCCTGCAACAGGTGCACTTTGTTAGTCATTCTTTTAAGTATAATGTTGCCAGGAATACACCTGAAGTGGGATCTCTGGGGGAACTGTGCTGCTGCTTTATCACAAGTGTGCTGGTTGGATTTATTGGGTAGGCTGGAGGGGATGTGAGAACAGTTCAAAACATTTTCCAAGCACAGCTATACAATTAAATACAGTAGCCAATTACAAGAAAGCAATAATTTATGTGAGATAAATGTTTTTTTTTCACAGCTCATTCTTTATGTACATTTTATGCCCTTTTTATTTTATTTCCCAGTGTTCTAAAGTAGATGTAGGATTAAAAATCTAAATGTATAATTTAACTTGTAATGTAATAAAAACAAATGTAATTCTAAGCAAAATTGCAACATACTTTCGTTACAATTTTTCAATGAGTTTTAAGTTACTTTTCTCCCCTCTGCAGAGCTTGTGTTTCTCTAATTTGGCTTTTACTTCGTAGAAGCACTAATAAGTAGGGTCCCGCTTTTTTTTTTGCTGGTCTTTATTTGTAAACAAATACCCTTCTCTTATTGTACAGCACATTTCCCTTCCCTAATCGTTTCACTTGCCTGAAATGCTATACAGTGAATATAGACATAAAGGATTGGGTAGGGCATCCGATACAGCAAGCTAGAAGGATGCGCCTCAAGTATCTAGACATGAAATAGCCCCCAATAGTATACTAACAGATGGCTTTGATTAATGAGCTTAATCAGCAAAACCAGTTTCCAGCTCAGTGAGTGTCTCACATCATAGAGCAAAGCTTTGGTTCAGCGCATGTGTGTGACACAATGAAATTGCTATATGTGTTTGTGTCATGGACATAGAGAGAATGCACAGCGGGTCCTACTACTATAGTAAAGGTATATGATAAAATCCATTTAGATAAAAGTCATGTGTAAACATCTCCAGCATACATTATAAATAAGGACAATCCTTTAACAGTTTGTTGGGAAGTGTAATAACAGTAGGGCTGCCTTTAGTGCTGGCAAGGACCTACATTCCTTATACAGTAGGGTTTTCCAGCCCATGGCCTTTTAGGTTTTGCTGAACTGCAACTTTCAGCTCTCTCTAACAGCCTATGGGTGTTGAGAGTTGTATTTCAACAGCTAAAAAGCTGCAGGTTGGGTTGTACTGGTATAAATATATGCATCTCACAGTTAGATGTGATGCGCCTACACGCGCCTGTGTGTGTACAGCCCCATTGGAAAAAATGTAATGCGTCTATCCCTGCGCTCCCCTGCGGCTGAACGCAGAAAAACGGAACGCAGGGGAGCGCAGGTAAAAACACTCGTCTGTAAGAGCCCTAAAGGTTGCCATATACACACAGATAATATCGTACGAAACAAATTTTCGTCCGATATTCGTTGCGTGTATGGTGGAAAAAGAGCCGACCGATATCGGCAGAATACATGGATATCGGTTGGCTTGTCAATCGGGCTGGACGGAAAATTTTGATTGGGTGCCTTTGAAGGGACCCAAACATTGCCCATTGTTAGTGCTGAATCGTCAGATACAGGTAGAATTCTATTGTTTCTTACCGTATATCTACCTGTATATCTGGCGATTCAGCTCTACACATGTGTATTGAAACAAACGATCTTTCTTGGAAAGATCTTTTCCAAGAAAGATCGTAATTGTTACGTCTATGGCCACCTTAATATAGCATAGTTTCTTCCAATAAGTATTCTTTGTAGCTGTTAAGATGCTGTTGAGATGTATTCACAGTGACTTCACAAAATGAAACCTCTCTCCCTAATTCAGAGACAGCTCTAATGGAAAGTTTCACCTATTGTAATTTTTGTACAATATAAGACCCAGGACAATCACGTATTTTGTTAATCCTCTGTATTCTATGGGCATGTATGCACAAGTCTATCTTCACACAGAGCCATGTTGTGTGTTCCATAATGTTCCACCACTTAATAACTGATTCCTTTCATACTATAAGCCTTATAGTATGAAAGGAATCAGTTATTAAGTGGTGGAACATTATGGAACACACAACTAGATTCCATACAGAAACAGACCTTATAGTATAAGGTCTGTTTCTGTATGGAATCTAGTGCTAAACACAGGAATAACAGATGAAGACTAATTGTGGGGTTTGTTCCCAAAGAAGCCACTGAAGAAAGAGTTTAACCAACTAATCAATGCAGTTGAAGTGATATCTAGTATAGGTAAATCTAAAAAAAAAAAAAACTGGACTTGCTGAGTAATCAACGAAGATGTTTTACTACTCATCCGTGCAGCTTCTTCAGTCCAACTGACTGGTGTGGGAAGTTCTCGCATTGAAGTGACTGTATAAGAAAACAAATGTGGGTTGATGACCTTTATATAGAAAAAAACAAGGAGCTACAATGAGCAGGCTCACTGTCAATATGAACTATAAAAAATAGAATAAGAGAGGAGGATGAATGTTTACAGCTGATTTACAGTTGAAGAGCCACAGCATCGACATATCTTGAAACAGAATATGATGGAAGTTTGTATAAAACAATGAAACTGATCATCTAACTATCATGGAAACTCAGATGCAGCATTGCTTTTATTCTATTGAAATATTGGATGTGTTTATTTAGTCATTCCCAGAAGAGCCACTTACAGGAGCAATCTAGTCAATGACTAATTGATCACTGAAAGGTTCTCTGCTTTCAGTCACTGACCAAGAGACATGATGAATAGCTACAAGGGGCAAGAGCTGTGCGCAATCCATGCCAATTACTCTAAGTTTGTGTATATAGAAAACGTATTCATATTTACCACAAGTCATTCCAAAAACGACTGAAGCGTTGTCCACTTACAGTTATATGTAGAAGCCTTAAACTGAATATGCAGGCTTCTTAGGTTTGCTTTACCCCTTTCTGAAGCTTACAGTGCAATTGTATTTCCCTGTTAAAGGATGCATGTCCAATTCACAAAGCCACTTACTAAAACCATATTCTGCTCTTCAGCCTTAAACAAATAAAACATTTTGGACACCTGTATTATTCCAAATAAGACCTAAAGATAATGACTAAGCCTCATAGAAGTGAAAGATTGATATCGAATGGTGGCTGCTCAAAATAGGACTTAAAATAACTTTATTAATGTGGGGGATTAAACCATAAACACACCAATCTCATCACATATAGGACTTGTGACTGCATGCACAGTTGTGTATATACCCAGACATGGGGGAAGGGAGACCAGTGAACTACATGGAGTGGGGGGCCTGGAAAATGTATTCTGCTAGGGGCCCGATCACACAGTGTTAGGCCCCCGACCAACCGGATGGTCGGGCTAGGCATGTAAAATTATATTAATGGTATAGGATCCAATATCCAAAAAATTGTAATCTAGAAAACTAGAATTATAGGAAGTTCATGTCCAAAAGAGTCCATTTAAAGCAAGTCATTTCCATTTTTTTATTCATTCCTTTTTAATAAAATACTACCTTGAACTCGATTGCAACTAAGCTGAATAAATCCATATTGGGGGCAAAACAGTCCTGTCAGGTTTATTGTTTTAAATGTTTTAATGTTCTGTTTGTATTGTTTAAATGTTTATGGAAAGGCCCCTTATATGAAAAACCCAAAATCCCAAGCATTTGGGATAATACTGTTAAAAAATTACCTGGGCGGCAGGGACGCCCACTGCCTCAGTCACGGGGACGCCCAGCGCTTGCTTCTGCCTTCCACTCCAATACTTCTGGGTTTGCGTGTCACTCAGCAGATTCAGGATTTATTTGGCGCCTTCGCACCTGACGTCCTTGCGCTGTTGCAAAATTCAAATATTTAGGGCACCATCCAACCTTGCCCAACGTAAAGGGTTGCTTTCTTAGTTTGATTCCAGTAGTTGTTGGCCCTGCCTGTCCCTGGTTCTCTCCTGTCTGCTGCCTGTCTGGCCATTGCCCGTTCTGACTACTCTCTTGGGTTCCTACTTTGTACTGAGATATTGGTGTGTTATTGAGCCGGCCTGTGACCCTGACTATTCTCTCGTCTACTGATCCACTACTGCCTCTCTTGTTTGGTTCTGATATGCTTCCTGTTCTTCATTCCTGTTCCACGAGTTCCCTTGCCTGCCCAGAACTCTCTTCCTGGTCCTCTCACACTAAGACGTGGCGACACCCGAATAGCGGAGGGCTCATCCAAAGCGAAAGGTGACTGTTATAGGCGGAAGACTGAGCCGCGACTTGGACCTTGGGGATTGTTCTGGGTTTGAAATACCAATCGTAACAAATACATCCTATATCTGTAATAACAGAAACACCACCCACGTGCATTCAAGTCATTTAGACTATTTTATTAAACTAGATGACATGTGATGTTTTTAGGGAATAACCCTCCCTTCATCAGAAATGGGGGCTGGATTTGGCAGATTAGGGGCGGGATTAGGTGGGGTAGTGGCATTGGCACTACAAAACAGAAAGGAACAGCAACAGCTAACACTGTATAATCTATCTGAAATGCAGCCAGGTAACAGCCTCAGAAAGGAAGTAAAAAAAGTCACATGACAGGAAATAATATCCTTGCACACACTCTATAACATTTAATAAAGCTAAAATAACTGTGTTGAATTTAACACAATGTTTTACAGAAACACAAACTTTAATACTGATCAAAGTGCCACTTGAAATAATCTACTGGATATGCATATACTTTTTCATATTAAAGGGATACTGTCATGGGGAAAATTTTTTTTTTCAAAATGAATCAGTTAATAGTGCTGCTCCAGCAGAATTCTGCACTGAAATCCATTTCTCAAAAGAGCAAACAGATTTTTTTATATTCAATTTTGAAATCTGACATGGGGCTAGACATTTTGTCAATTTCCCAGCTGCCCCAAGTCATGTGACTTGTGCTCTGATAAACTTCAATCACTCTTTACTGCTGTACTGCAAGTTGGAGTGATATCACCCCCCTCCCTATTCCCCCCCAGCAGCCAAACAAAAGAACAATGGGACGGTAACCAGATAACAGCTCCCTAACACAAGATAACAGCTGCCTGGTAGATCTAAGAACAACACTCAATAGCAAAAACCCATGTCCCACTGAGACACATTCAGTTACATTGAGAAGGAAAAACAGCAGCCTGCCAGAAAGCATTTCTCTCCTAAAGTGCAGGCACAAGTCACATGACCAGGGGCAGCTGGGAAATTGACAAAATGTCTAGCCCCATGTCAGATTTCAAAATTGAATATAAAAAAATCTGTTTGCTCTTTTGAGAAATGGATTTCAGTGCAGAATTCTGCTGGAGCAGCACTATTAACTGATTCATTTTGAAAAATTTTTTTTTTCCCATGACAGTATCCCTTTAAGGTTGCACTGTATCTGTGGTTGTGGATCATTTTATATTGCACGGATGGTATAAATAAAGATAGGGAGGGAGGTTAGAGGATAGGATGATGTTGAATAATGAATGACTGATAGCTTAAGACCGCAATTGAGTCAAGGTTAATAAACATCTTCTCCAGAGGGAGACATAAATCCAAAAAAATGGGTGGGGGGGGAATGAAGTGGTAACCACTGTGAGGTGAATAACGAGCTTGAACTGACAGTCAAGGTCAAACAGAGAACAAACATGTAGGGAAACACTCAGCCGCCACTTTGCTACAGAAAGCAAGAGGTACGGTATATAATAGTAACTTTTCACAATATTACCTTTGTTCTCTAAAGAGCTGTAAAATGATATATACAAATGTTACATAAATGAGGTATTTAATTAAAAATGTAGATGACAAGTAAGGAATATAGATTGTGCGCTGATACAGGAATCACTTGAGGATCTTATCTTACACAGAAACCCACATTCCCTTGGGTGCAAGTCACTTGGCACCGATCACATTCAGAGTGGCAGCTTCAAATACACTAATACTTGAGCTTGATATGGCTGCATTTAGCTGTCATTTATAACAACATTCGTGAATTACACTTATAGTGTATGGACAAGACTTTCCTGGAATACTGCATAAAGGATGGACTTGTACCGGGAATTTGCTACAATTCTTTTTTACATTTACAAACATGCTTAAAGGGGTGCTGCTGTTTTATCAGAGGGCTTAGATATTCTGCATGTTTGAGAGAGATGATGTGATAGTCACTAGTTTAGGAATATTTTCTAACTACCGTGGTGCTCCCAAAAAACCACAACAAGTGAACAAAGGACTAGGCGCACAAAAAAAGACATCATGAAGTCTCAAAAGAAAGCTTTTGTGACCTAAACCAGGAATGGCATTTGCCAATGGCACAGAGAAGGTGAAACTCCGTGAGGCACACATTGATATAAAGGGGTTGTTCTCCTTTGAGTTAACCTTTAGTATTATGTAGAGAGTAATATTCTAAGACAATTTGCAGTTGGTCTTCATTTTTTATTATTTGTGTTTTTAATTATTTCACTTGTTGTTTAGCAAATTTCTGGTTTGGAATTTCAGTGGCTATCTGGTTGCCAGCATTCAAATTACATTAGCAACCAAGGAATGGTTTGAATGAGAAACTGGTAAAAGAATAGGAGAGGTCCTGAATCAACAAATTAAGTAACAATAACAATAAAATTGTAGCCTCACAGAGCAATAGTTTTTTGACTGCTAGGGTCAGTGACCCCCATTTAAAAGTTGGAAATAGTCAAATAATGAAAAAACTTTTAACAAAATTAATAATAATTACCAATAAAATTGGCCACTCTTTAACATGCTAAAAACTAACAAACCCCACCCCTTCACAAGTTTTGGATTATGAAAAGATTTCCTAAGCTCATAAATCATGCTCTGAACTCCTGGATTGTATTTTATATTTTGGTGCCTCTTTATAAAAAGCTGATGTTGGGAAAATGGTCCCATTTTAAAATAGTAAAGCTTTTTCCCAACTTCATATGATTGTTTTGCCTTCAATGAGGATTAATTATAACTTAGATGGGATCAAGTACAAGGTACTGTTTTATTATTGCAGAAAGGATATCACTTTAAAAAAAAATATTTGATTAAAATGGAGTCTATGGGAGACAACCATTCTGTAATTTGGAGCTTTCTGGATAATGAGTTTCCAGATAACAGATCCTATACCTGTATCTCTGGCCGAATCAAATATATTCAGTTTATATAATTCCTCTATATCTTTATTATTTCTGTTAAATAGACAATAAAGTAGAGAATGTGGAGGAATAATTGTGTGTACAGATCATTTTTGCCCTGTATATGTCCACGTATGCCTTAATTCTGCTCATTTTCTTTTATGCTCAATAATGAATGTGAAAACACAGACACATTAAAGCAACAGCAGTCCCCCTTGTCGTCAGTAGGTGGTACTGTAGCAGTTCAGTCTGAAAATAATTTTTAACAATACCCTTAAAGGGTAGCTAATGCCCAGCAAGACAACAGGCTAGAAATCAAATACTTTAAGCACAAGTGTGAAATTACAGTGAAGGATTATGTTTCAAAATTATCACGTATAGATTTATACCTAATGGAGGCCTTTACCTTTGCCCCAGCATACTGATGACACCATGCATGCACATTTTACCATGTTGAGATAATTGTGCTAATCCAGACAACTGACCCAATTGAATCAATCTTATCACTACAGAATGCCCCTTACCTGTTGACTGTTGTCCTTTTACTCATCACAGCATTTGGCTTTTGGGGGCTAATGTCACACATTCTCTACAGGCTATTTCACCAGATGGAGAAATGCTTGAAAGCTTCTGTACCACCTATCATTTAACATAAACTACCTGTCACCACTGGAACCAGGTGGAAATATGCCAGAGAGACGCTACCAGGTAGACATAGACATATTGGGGCAAATTCACTAAGATTCGTAGTTGCGCCAGGCGTAACTTTGCCGCACTTCGCCACACTTCGCCAGGCGTAGTTTCGCCAGCGCTTCGCAAATTCACTAAAATCCGAAGTTGCGCTCTGGGGTAGCGTAAGGTTGCGAAGTTGCGCTAGCGTTGATTCGCTAAGTAAAGCGAAGTTACGCTAGCGAAGGCTAATTTGCATACGGCGCGAAATTCAAATTTCAATGGAGGAATACGTATCAGCACTACAAATGGCTAGAAAACCTTCAAATCATCAAATAAAAATTTTATTTGGCCCTACACATGTGCCCACTGTCTAGGTAAGTTGCCATGAGTCAGGAAATGTAGGGGGGAAGGAGGGGAGCCCCTAAAAATTTTTCGATCTTTTGCAGCCTATCACCCATAATGTAGAAAACACGCCAGCGTTTCTTGGGACTTAGAAAAATTTTTGCCTTTTTTTGAAACAATCCCTATCTACTCTATTGCGCTTCGCCAGGTCTGAGGTGGTGAAGGAAGTCTAGCGTAAAAGGTAGCGTTCAGTACACTGCGCGCGTTAGTGAATTTGCGTAGTTACGTCGCTAGCGAAACTTCGCCAGGCATAAGGGTGCGAAGTAACACTAGCGAAACTACGCCAGCGCTCGTTAGTGAATTTGCGCAGTAACGAAAATGACAAACGCTAGCGAAGTAACGCTAGCGTTCGGCGCTTAGTGAATTTGCCCCATTGACTCTGGGGTACGAGAAAACTATCATTCGATACAATCATACACCCATGGGTATACAAATCAGAAATTAAACTTTTGTCAATATTAATTCGTGACTAGCTATCCTATAAACCTATAGTAGCATTGAACACATGGTGATGTATATAGTGCCTTCCCATAGCATGGCAATTGTGGAACAAGATCAGAAAAAGCTGAAGCTACACGGGATAACCTAAGAGGCATGTTCACTGTATTAGACCTGTTGTTGTTCCTCTGGGATGGTACAAAAAGTCCTATGAGCAAAACATATTATTTATATTACAAGTATGGCGTCTATTATCCAGAAATCCCTATTTAAACAAGCATTTCTTTGTTTTTTACACATATGCTGTTTTTCTGTAATCATAAGACAATGCATTGTATTTGATAACAAACTTAGAACAATGGCATTATTATTTATAATAGTATTTCTAGCTTTAAGATATGGTGCACCAAATTATGAAAAAAAGAAGTGTAGCCAGAAAGCCCATGGCACCAAGCATTCTTGATAATAGCTGTATAATGCTTTGGGCCACATTTAATTCAGAAAAAAAAAAGATTTATCATGTGAAAAGTCATCAATGAGATTTAATTTGACATGCATTTCAATATAGAAAAACTCATTTCATAGTTTATCATGTGAAGTCTATGAAAAAACTAGTACTGAATTTGGAGAAAAGTTTTTCTCCTCGAAGTGAATCTCATCCGTGAGTTTTCACACGATAAACCGTGAGATTAACCTTTTCTCACTGCCCATTTGTCTCAATATAAATCCAGTTAACAAAATATTGTGATTATGGTGACTTTGCCTGCAAGTAGTGCCCCAAAAGTACAGACAGACATGTTGAATAAGAAAAGACCACACACTATGCTCCAGTTATGGGTATTTTGTTGTATAGAATGCCCCTGTACTATAACTACAATAATATATACTGAGCAATCAGCTCCTGCACTGCTTATAGTATTATTTCTTTACTGTTCTTGGAACCTAATATTAATACATATTTATATCAGTCCAGTTTCATTTATGAGAATAATTATTAATTATTTAGTATTATTTATTGTCATTATTTGGACTTAACACCGTGCATGTTTCCCTACTCTTTTTTGTCTGTGTTTTTTAGATAAAAGAAAATTGTCAGCATACATTTAGAGAGATCAAGACATGTTCCATTTATACCTCAGTGCAAGCTATATCATTCTAACCAAATAAGACGTCTTCAAAGCATCAGTCTTTTTCTAGGGTCAACTGGATGACTTATGGTAGCGCTTCACCTAGACTGTGCCTTGACCTACAGAAGAGGTTATCTCCCCGAGAGGTTTGTCTTACAAAGTGTTGATCCAAAATAAGCCATCACGATACAAGAGCGCTCAGTTTAGCTCATTGATAATTGGACAAGTTATATGTGTATAGAGATTCCTGCTGTCAATGAGACTGTAAACACTTAAATCAGTCTTGGCAGTAAGTCATTTAATAAAAGTCCTGTTTGCTTCAGCGACAGCCAGCAATGATGCCGTACTATGGTGTGGTGGCCATAAACTGTAGGTTTTTATGGTTGCCATAGGTGCCCTGAACAGAGGTGCTGATATTCAATGCATTCAAAAGTGCACATGGGCTTTAAAGGGATCATTCAATATACTGTATTCGCATTCTGTTTGCCCTGTCCTACGTTCTCTGTTGTCTCTGACTGATGCTGCCTTGCACAGAATTAGTGCGATGGCTGCTGGGAGTGTGCTGCACACGTGTTAAGAAGACTTAATCCCTATTAAGATGTAAAGTGTGCAGGCCTATGGTAATTGTGTCTGCATGTGCCTCAGGCATTGTTTAAGTCTTCTAGCATCAGGCCTGTGTGGGCTTCTAACAACATTGTGGTCTTGGTAATAAAGGCAATTGCACTGTAAGGTTTTTTTTAAAGGGTGGGGGGTTACCCTTTGGTAAGTCTTTTTTTTTCTTTTACTGCCCCGCCATTCAAAGTGTGCCACTCTTTTACATATAGACACAGCAGTTAAGAACGGCAATTAACTTCATCATGTGGGCAGTAGGTTTAAGTACATTACCCCGATACAAAGAAAGCATGAGGACAGAGACAGATGATCTATAGATAGTGGCAAAGATAGAGAAACAAAGATAGATGGGCAAAGGTAGGTAGATGCATGGATAGGTCGCCGGAGAAAGACAGAAGGAATGAAGGAAAGCAATTAAAAAAAGGGGGTAACAACAAAGAATGATGTATAAATTCAACAAACAAGTGTGTAAAATAGAACAAGAAACTAAATACATGATGTGTGACAAATAAATGGATAGGACAGACAGCCAAGTGGAAGGGCACTGTTACTTTTCACCATAAAAAATAAGAAATAATGCTGGCATAGGGCACCTGTTCTTAGAACTGCCACCCGACATGCCAACAACCAGCTAGCCAAAACCTTCATGCAGATCTGACAACACTATGGGGGTTATGTATTAAAGATTTTTTCTGGTCTGACTTAAAGGGGAAAAACAATTTTTTCGTCTAAAAAAAAAAAAAAGATTTTTTTTGTGATTTATTAAACCCTGATGATGTTAAAAGTCTGAATAAAAAAGTACTCCAACTTAGACCTGCCGAGTTCATGTAGAAGTCAATGGCAGATGTCCCACCGATATCCTGATCTGGTCTGGGTTTTGTTCAATAATTGGAAGATTTCATTCGAAAAAGTCACAGGTTTTGGGCGTAAAATCCGAAAAAAGTCACAGTTTTCGGAGAGAAATCTGAAAGATTCGTACGATTTGGATTTTTTCACAATTTTAACGATTTTTCTCCTGCACATGAAAAAATGTATTGATAAATGGGTGAAAAAGTCAGTGTGGATTTGGTCTTAGTAGTTTTCAGAAAATAGTGAGCTTTTATTTTTATAACCCCCCTATGGGTCAGGACTGCAAAATGGGTTATCGGGGTATTTAGGGGTGGAGCACCATGATCTCCTTTTACATCAAGTTTCATACTACAATAGAAAATAAAAAATGCTGAAAGAAAACTGCTGAATTTGCATTAGAAAATGCAGAGCAATGGGTTTATATAAAGAAATCAGCATCAGACTCTTTACTTTCATCATGCTCTATGCAATACCATTATTCTATATTCAATAAACATTTAAACGTTTAATTACATATATTTTCTTTTTTAAAGGAAAGAAACCAGGCAATAATGTTTAAATGACAATTTATCTTTTTTTATGCATTTGTTTTCTTCTGTAAAAACTAATATAATTGATATTAACATATATTTATTTACATATCAATCCTTTATACTCTATTATAAATTATATGAGCAGAAAAAGAGATATGTTTTGATTTATACTCTTTTACCATATTTTACTAGTTTGTAAAGCATGCCTGCCATTTGGTCAGATTTGAATATCTGGTTTGTTTACCCTTACAATAGCATTTTGGCATACTGCTGTATATTTTGCTTGTCAATGACAAATAAATAAAATATTTTGAAAAGAAACGTTTATTTATAAAGGCCCAGCATATTCTGCAGTACTGTACTATAAAAAGATGTATACATTGAACATACTGTAAGTATTACATACAAAAAAACAACCAGCAACCTATACAAGAAGTAAACCCTGTACTTTATGAAACTAAGTTGCATAAATCCATATAGATGCCATACTGAAAGTAAAATCATACTGAGCTTTTATTTTAAGTTTTCATGGTGTTCCAAATGATAAAATACCCCTATATCTGGAAAACCCCAGATCCCAAGGATTCTGGATAATTGATCCCATAGCTGTACCACCAAGATGGACGTTGATTAGCCAGTGCAGTAAGAAATGGAATAGAAAGAACAGAATAGTGTTGGGCTTCCAGTTTAGTCTAGCAAGTAGTATGCTATGATGCAGCTAGGGGTTAGAATTAGATTTTTAAATAGACTTTCCTTGTCCAAATCAAACAATAAATCAAATGGAAAAGTTGGTGCTATTTTTTTCACTGAAGCAAAAAGAATGACTTCATGTAACAGCAGAGATTCCTGGAACACAATAAGGATCATGAGACTCATTTTCCTTATGTGCAACAGCAATGAGTGGGGTAATCATTGAGCTAATAGGTTGCCTTGGGTATTATTTGTGTATGTATTGTCTACTGTTGTTGGAGTAAATCAGATGAATGACCATTAGATCCTTCCAGGTGTATGCACCAGTGCAGTTGTTGTGATACTGAGGTGTGACAAACATGTCATCTTTTAATGACTGACCTGTTAACTGATTGGTCTTAATGGGCTTTAGCTCCCAAATTCCCCTCTACGTGTACTGTATGAGCTTCAGGAAAACTGAGGACACAGCCTATCCCTTGGGAATAGCCACAGGTTTTATTTATTCCAGATTACATTTTTTTGATACGGCTCAGGAAAAAAATCTTGGTTAAATAGCTAGCTTTTTGCAAAGAATAGAAATAATCAAAAACTATGTATCAACTATAGAAAGGTATCAATTAAGAAAGAGTGCCATTAGCACATATTCTTTATTAGTTAATGGGAATCTATACAGCAGGTCAGGGTACAGCTGCATTTGCAACCAATGCAAAGCATTGTAAATGGACATTTAGTTTAATTACAGCTATAAAATAATTTACAGAATATCTGTACAATCCAAACTACAAACCTTAATAGTGTAAATGTAATGTGTTTGCTGCCACATATAACATAAAGACAAGATCTGGTGCAAATTTGTGCTAGGCACAAATGAACACTAGCGCATCTTCACTTTGAATTGCTTGCTTTTCGGAAGTAACGTGAAAATTTCCCAGCATCTGGCGCCCACGATGAAACGTCGCATTTTAATGAATTAGCATTGTCTGAGCGTATTTTCGCCTGGCGAAGTATTGCAATGGGTGCGAAGTGGACGCTGATGAATTTTCACCAGTTATTAAATCTGCCCTAAGAATGATTATTCACATTATGTTATATCTGGCGTACCTTGCTTCATCTCTAACGCCAGTCCTGATTCTTACTGTAAATATATTACCTGGGAGTTTCAGAGGGCAGCAATGAGCTGGTCTTGGAACATAATGTTACAGTCCGGAGCTGAGTGCGGGATTCAGGGTATTAATACTGTCATGTTTTGTGTGCAAAGCATTAAAGACATATTTAATCAAAGGCACACGCAGCTGACTATTTCTTTAATGATCTGATTGTTAGCTCTTGGGAGTAGGTTCCATTGACTGTATGTTTATCTGTGTTGTATTATATGTTACTTGAATACACAGAATGTCTATATTGAGTTATGGAGAACATTCTGTTTTGATATTATTGCTATGAATGAAATAATGAGGATATACAGGTATGGGATTCGTTCTCTGGAAACCCAGAAAGATTTTTTAAATGATTTCCTTTTTACACTGTATTAATAAAATTGTACCTTGTACTTGAATCAAACTAAGATATAAGTAATCCTTATTGGAAGCAAAATCAACTTATTGGGTGTTTGCATATGTTTTTAGTTTACCTAAGGTACGAAGATGAAAATTACAGAAAGATCTTAAATCCCCCAAGTTCCAAGCATTCTGGATATAAGGTCCCATACCTGTACCATGTCTACAAGCTTGATTTATCGTTCATTTTGCTCCTTTAACATTGAATAAACCAGTGGATATATAGTACCTTTAGAAAATATTTATTTTAAGCTTATTTGCACTATTACAAGGGAGTTACCATCTTGCTTTCTTTGTCTAAGGGACTCTCAGCAGTCTGTAATAAATGTAAAATAAGTAAGTACTGTTTCATAACAATTAATGCAGTCTTTGTAAAATAAATATTTGCCTGTTGCAGCTGCAGTGTTTGAAAAATGCTTCTGCTAAATAAGCAGCATGGTATCTGATAAACAAGGGAAAATAAACCATGTTTAGCATGTGTTGTCCCTGTTAGTAACATACAAGGTATAGCTTGGTCCCTTTAATCTTGGTCTATATTCATGATCCTCTGGCTCCTGCCCATAACTATCAGTGTCTGGGTTAGAATTTGGTTAGGACAGTGGTCTATATCAATAAAGAGAATTTTAGGTACCGGTCTCTGAGTAAGCCTTGCCAAATATTAGAAGCAGTTGGAGATCATTGCAAGATCTGATTTTCATTAGCCGGTGTGTTCCATCTGGCAGTGTAAAATGAGCAGGGGAAAGAGAGAGAGCATTTCAGCACCTGGGAAGGTTTCATTTCATCCAACTGTCTTGCAGTCTGGGTTTAGCACAGGTGGAAAGCAGACAGATGTGCATGTAATACAGATCTCACTTTAGTAACGTGCACCTCTTATTTAACCCATTTGTTGTCTGATCAGGCCGATCAAGGGAATCTCAAGAGAGAGAGGGGTCAAATAGGGCTTTTCTTCTGATCTGCTTGTTGTCAAATACATTTCAACTGAGTTACTTAAAGGAGATGCACTTTTCCCCTTCCCAAACACAATCCCTTTGTTATGAGGTCAAACTGTTCACTGGTTAAACCTTTTAAACAGCCATCTTTACATTTTACTCAATATCCTTAATGTCCACAGGCCTCTCTGGAGAGGCTTCATGAGGCACGTGTCCCACATATTAACCCTCCACGCATGGGCTTTTCCAGTATCCAATTCCACTTACCGTTATTCAAGAATGTGCATTCTGTGGACTGCACATCAATAGCATACTAGTTTATATTCATCTATGTATGTATGACACTATGGTACATAAAATAGTGGAGTCTTTAAGTCATTTATTAAGCATTTGATACAGTGCCACACAAAAGGTTACTGGTTAAATTAAGGAACGTTGGCCTGGAACATAGTATTTGTATATGGATAGAGAACTGGCTAAAAGATACACTACAAAGAGTGGTGGTAAATGGAACATTTCTAATTGGACCAGTGTTGTAAGTGGAGTACCGCAGGGCTCTGTACTAGGTCCCTTGCTTTTCAACTTGTTTATTAATGACCTGGAGGTGGGCATTGAAAGTACTGTTTCTATTTTTGCAGATGATACTAAATTGTGCAGAACTATAGGTTCCATGCAGGATGCTGCCACTTTGCAGAGTGATTTGTCTAAATTGGAAAACTGGGCAGCAAACTGGAAAATGAGGTTCAATGTTGATAAATGCAGGTTATGCACTTTGACAAAAATAATATAAATGCAAGTTATACACTAAATGGCAGTGTGTTGGGAGTCTCCTTAAATGAGAAGGATCTAGGGGTCTTTGTAGATAACACGTTGTCTAATTCTGGGCAGTGTCATTCTGTGGCTACTAAAGCAAATAAAGTTCTGTCTTGCATAAAAAAGGGCATTAACTCAAGGGATGAAAACATAATTATGCCTCTTTATAGGTCCCTGGTAAGGCCTCATCTGGAGTATGCAGTGCAGTTTTGGACTCCAGTCCTTAAGAGGGATATAAATGAGCTGGAGAGAGTGCAGAGACCTGCAACTAAATTGGTGAGAGGGATGGAAGACTTAAATTATGAGGGGAGACTCAAGGTTGGGGTTGTTTTCTCTGGAAAAAAGGCGCTTGCGAGGGGACATGATTACACTTTACAAGTACATTAGAGGACATTATAGACAAATAGCAGGGGACCTTTTTACCCATAAAGTGGATCACCGTACCAGAGGCCACCCCTTTAGACTAGAAGAAAAGAACTTTCATTTGAAGCAACGTAGAGGGTTCTTCACAGTCAGGACTGTTTTGACGCGCGTCTTTTTTTTTTGATGCACGCTGCCATACGAGTCTATGGGCGTCATTTTTTCGGCGAAACGAGGCGAAAAAATTCGCCCATCCCTACACTATGCTGACACTCTTCTAAGTAACAGAGTGGAGATAATTTATTTGTATGGCCTAGTATAAGTTATATGAGTGACCATTGTCCACAGTTGACCATTAGCCCTTATAGTCCATCCTGCCTTGGGCCCTATAGCGTTATGGCGTCATAGAGGGCGGGGGTGACAACTATCAACCCTCTGACACTAGCCATTCGTCCGTCTTAGGATTTAGACCGTTCCAGATATATTTTTTCCATAACACCATGTGAGTGCCTCAAAGGATCTCTAGGTTGACTTCTAAAATCCTAATTTTTGGAGCAAAAAGTGCATTTAAAAACATTTCATTTTAAGGTGCTAGTGTGTGCAATGGGGAAGCTGAGCTTTAAAACAAAGTGTGTAACATGTTAGACAGTGACAAACAGGGCCGCCATCAGAAATCACAGGGGCCCCATACGACAAAATATTTTCTGGGCCCTTTGGGCCTCGCCCACCACAACATTCCCAGACCCCCCACACAACAGTTAAAAAAAGCCACACAAACATGAGCGCTAAAACATGAACGTTAAAAGGCCATTTGTGGCCAGGGCCTCCCCTACAAGTTAAAGGAACAGTAACACCAAAAAATAAAAGTGTTTTAAAGTAATAGGAAATATAATGTATTTTCCTTACCCCTACACTGGTAAAACTGGTGTTTTTGCTTCAGAAACACTACTATAGTTCATATAAACAAGCTGCTGTGGAGCAATGGCGGAAATTGAAAAAAGGCTATATGGCACAGGTTAACTAATGGATAACAGATAACACCATTAGACAGACAGAGCTTATCTGTTATCTGCTGTGTAACTTGAGCCTTTTCTCCTTTGAATGGCTGCCCCCATTGCTACACAGCAGCTTATTTATATAAACAATAGTAGTGTTTCTGAAGCAAACACCAGTTTTACCAGGGCAACACTGCATTATATTTTAATTACTTTAAAACACTTTAATTTTTTGATGTTACTGTTTCTTTAAAAAAAAAAACAATTGGCGGTCTGGTCCCCCCATAAACATTACATAAACATCACTGGTGGCTAGGGTCCGCCCTACAAGTTCAAAATACCATTAGTGGCCAGGGTCCCCCAACATGTTAATAAAAAACAATTGGTGGTCTGGTCCCCCCATAAACATTACATAAATTACACTGGTGGCCAGGGTCCCCCCCTACAAGTTTAAAAAAACATTAGTGGCCAGGGTACCCCTACAAGTTAAAAAGCCCATTAGTGTCCAGGATCCCCCCTACAAGTTAAAAAAAACAATTGGTGGTCAGGAGCCCCCTTAGAAATATAAAAAAAAAAAACATTGGTGGCCAGGGGTTTAATTAAAATAAAACTAAAAACATTAAAGTTCAGTGGAACTTCTTCCTTGTCCTTGGCAATGGCAGTTTCTTTGATTATCTTCTACGGCATTCAGGCATACAGCTTCTGTCTTTTTTTTGGCTGCTTTGGGTCTTCATCGCTTTTCATGGCTTTGGGTCTTTTTTGGCGGCTTTGGGTCTTTGGCTTTGGCTTGCATGCTCATAAGGGGGCCCAGCTAATGCAGAAAGTAGAGCACAGCCGCCCCCACCCCATTTCACCCTAAATTCCCCTGGGCCCAGGACAACTGTCCCCCCTGTGCCCCCCTATGGTGGCCCTGGTGAGAAATATAATGATATAAAGCAGTGTTGGACTGGCCCACAGGGATACCAGGAAAACTCCCGGTGTGCCCAGATGTCAGTGGGCCCTCATGCTGCTAAACTTTTGGGCTATTTCATGGTCATTCCTTATTTCTATGAGAACAAAGAGGCTAAATTGGTGGAATAATAGATTATAGTATGTAAAAAAAAAGAGACTAGGAGAAAGAGGTTGAGTGAGGAGAGGAAGAAAATAGTACTGAGGGTGGGCCCCTGGTCTAAAAACGTTTGGTGGGCCCCTGGTGTACACCTGTACACCTGTGAATGGGTACTCTGTATATGATATTGACTTTGGTGTTTCCTCGGCCGAGATGTTTGCTTTGAGGAGGAGAAACATCAGTTACAGTTTCCTTACGGTATACTTATATTGTTCATCCTCTTTTATCACTGAACAACAAAATTGACATATATCACATATACACACTCACAGCTCTACATAGAAAAGTCATATGTGGAAGCTCAGGTGTCCCTTTTCACATGCTAAAAATGCATTCGCGTATTTAGTCAAAATATAAAAATTTATTTATTCTGCACAGATCCACCATTACCTTTAAAGACCAATGGATCTACTGCTGAGTAGAAATGACTTGCTATTGCATATACTGTAACTTATATTCACACTTCCAGTGACACTTCTAATGTTGCCAAAAGCCTGATGACTAAAGTAGGAATCATACTAAAATGCTTTGTAGGTGGAAAAATGGCAAATCTAGAACTCCAAGGTATATTCATGTGAGTGACCTCCAAGGTACTGTAAATATGCATGCTCGGCCTCCAAGGTATATCCACGAGTGACCTTAAAGCAAGAACAGTTTTTAAAGAGCAAGTCAACCCCAAAATAAAAATTTGCCTAATACACGAAAACATAATTCTAAGCAACTTTATGATATACATTTATTGAACATTTTCAGTGCTTTTAAAGGGCACCTGTTGGTTAAAAATATTATCCCCAACCAAAGTTGGGGGCTAATAGAGCCCACATTCCGGTTGGGAATAACAGTAGTTTTTTTTTTTTTAAATGCCCCCCGCCAGCGCTACGCTACCCGTTGCATAACTGCAAATAAACACGCAAGGGTTCGTCCCTGCTTGCACCAGCCTTTGAGTGCCAATGAATCTTTTGAAGGATTAAGGGGCAGCAGATTCTAAACTTAGATTTATAGGAAAGGTGATCATTAGGCTTAAGAGTAACACCTTTCAATTCATGTATATAATTGCATTGCTTAATTACTATTATCATCAAGGGATTTGGCACTTGCTGTTCTGTAAATGAGCATAGTGTTTGGTGTTTCAGATGCAGCAGATCTGAGAACCATCACTGGGAAATGGTACCATGCCGCAACCTGCATCTCACTGGCTCATTATCATTTGCTGTATATGGGGGGTCTGTATGTTTCTCCTCATTGAAAGAGGTGTAATCAGTTATAATCAAAGCTTAGTAAGGTCATTTCTGTCACATGTCTTACTGAAACTTGTGTATTATAATGAATAAAGTACCCCCCTGTTGCAAAATATGAGGATATTAGATGTAACCTTGGAGTTCCATGACCTGTGCAAAAGCACTCACCCTTTGGCCTTGTGCTTTTATATGTATAGTCATGTAGCTCCTGAATTATACTATCCTTTTATCCTTACATTTTACAATTGTATCTATATATATATATATATATATATATATATATATATATATATATATATATATATATATATATAACAAACAAGGGAAAGTTGTGCTCACCACTATTTCCTAAAACCATTAGGCGGGGGTGCAATGAGGCTGTGACCACAAAATACATATAGTCAAATACAAGAGTCCTCTGCACTCAACCCATTATCAATATATTTAAGACAGCGACATTTTGTGCATACTGCTACTAAAAAATGCCTTACCCTTTAAACAAAACAGGGATTGTTTGTCCATATATTGCAATATATTTAAGCTGGCCAACTACGTCAGTATGCACAAAATGTCGCTGTCTTAAATATATTGATAATGGGTTGAGTGCAGAGGACTCTTGTATTTGACTATATGTATTTTGTGGTCACAGCCTCATTGCACCCCCGCCTAATGGTTTTAGGAAATAGTGGTGAGCACAACTTTCCCTTGTTTGTTATAGTTTATACAGGAGCAGTGACCAGCTCCATGTTGTAGCTCCCACCCTTCCCAGCTATAGTCAGGTGATCCCACTGGTGTCTAATAAAAGGGCAGCCAAGTATGGAGGTTTACTTTGAAAGCAGCAAGTAAGTTGCAGGTAAAACCTAGTCCCTTTGTAAAATGTATAATGAAGCAATAGAATTCTTAATGAATCAGATGAAAATTAAGCATAGGACTGGCCAGATATGGGATGACTTTGACGTAGTTGGCCAGCTTAAATATATTGCAATATATGGACAAACAATCCCTGTTTTGTTTAAAGGGTAAGGCATTTTTTAGTAGCAGTATGCACAAAATGTCGCTGTCTTAAATATATTGATAATGGGTTGAGTGCAGAGGACTCTTGTATTTGAATATATATATATATATATATATATATATATATATATATATATATATATATAGTTTCCACCACCAATTGATTTTCAAATCCTTTGTATCACAGACAGCACCATCCATGAATGTATTTTCTTAAAACGCTTTTATTGAGACATAGGCTCTTGACCCAGATAAAACACAAAGTTTCAGACTTGCATAGGTCTTTTTTCAATCCTTTTTTTGATATAAAACTACAAGCCCAAGGCTTGTTGATGACATAACTAAACACCATTTATATAGTGGATAATGTACCCCCTACTGTAATTTATAAAGATATTATGTCAATGAGGAGTTTTGTGACCATATAAAAGCACGAGGCCGAAGGGGGTCGGAGGGGCCGGTGTCCAATTTGGACATGTTGGCGGTCAATTTGAACGCGGCAGCATCAAATTCGGACGTGCGGCGTAAAATTCGGACGTGCAGCATCAAATTCGGACGCGCTGAGTCAAATTCGGTGGCCGGGGAACCCCTGTTATAAACGGCACATTCTGACATCAGAACGCGCTGTTTATAAGGATCTAATTTACAGTCTGGTCCCATAGGGTATATGACCAGACTGTAGATTATAAGGATATAATTTACAGGATATTCATAGCTCTTGTGTATTATATTTATTCTATCTGGTTGATTCCTACAGGTTATTAGAAAAAACATCTGGTTAGTTCCTACAGGTTTTTAGAACCGGTGTAAATGTTTTACCTTTAATACATTAACTGGGTTATATCCAGCTTACTTCAGTTGTAGTAACCCATAGCAACCAATCACAGTTAGCCTTTCCTATGCTAAAGTTGCAAAGCAAGGTTGGTTCCTACAGGTTATTAGAATAAACATCTGGTTGGTTCCTACTTCCTACAGGTTATTAGAGCTAGCAGAAATGTTTCACCTTTAATACATTATCTACATATTGGAGTGACAAGCCCTTAGTTGGAAACTATGGAAATCATCCTAATGTCATGTTTGCTATATTGGTAGCTTAATGTGGCTAGACCTGAAGCAAGCGTTGCTTGTGTTATTTATGAATTGACGAGCACTTTTTATGAAGGAGATTTAACACTTTGTACTTTTTGCCAAGTAATTAGTGAAATTTACAATTAGCCCAAACCTTAATAAATGTCAGCATCCAACCAACAGTTGAAGGAGGGTTGCAGATTTATCTAACTTCACACAGCGCCGTCAGGGCCTTCCTACATTTCAGGTCAATTTCTCTATTTTTGTGTTTATTTTGAGTATATTCCATTTAAGGATTTAATGATTGGTTATTGACGGCATCATTATGTGGATTATGGTATCTATTGAACTGGTTCTGAAAGGGACTGACACTTCTTATCTTGAACCTATGTTTAAAATAAAATTACCAGGTGTGAGCGATTTTAGGGCATTTCTTTAATGGAAAATATACACATGATCATGCAGTTCAGCTCTTGCAAAAGTTCCGTCTCTGAATCCCAGGCATTTGCTCTCTTTAATTACCTATTTCATGGCCAGAGAGTTCTGATGACTTGATTGAGCTTTGCAGTGCAGTTCCAGTCTCTACGCATTGGATTAATTAGCCCAAACCTTATTAACTTCCCAATTGGGATCAATGGAGCACTGATGCTTAAAGCCACACAAGGACAGAGGGAAGGTAATTTCTAATCCATAAATGACTCCAGACAAATACAGACAACCATCATCTGTTCTTTTTTTCATAAAGTTATTCTTTGCAGAACCCAATATATTGAATCTTAATCATATAATTGTTGGACAGTTATACTTAATTATGTAACGTTTTTAATTTATAGCATAATCATGTGCTGTATGCGCCTGGAATAACTACTTTAGAAGAACTGTAGGATGATACTATAAATTACTCTAATGAACTATAACTTTGCAGCTTTGCTGTTTAATTAGTTATTTAAGGTTTTGTTTCCTTGATTAGTTATGCAAAGTATTTCTAATGAGTGTAAACAATTGGTGTATATAACCCTTTGGTTATTTTTCTAGCCAGTCTGGCATTAACCTCCTCCACCATAACATTACCTTATGTATCATACAAGCTATTGAAACAGTAATCACAGATTTGTTATCAAAGCCTTGTTGGGTGTAACTACAGGGGTTATTTGGAAACAGATCCGATTGTCAGCAACAGGAGGCAACCCCCAAGCACAACAATGATATACAGTAGTTTACAAGGTGTTACAATTTATTTGTATTCTGAAACTTCCAATGCCCAGTCCCTGCATGCAGGAGCTAAGGAATGGATATGGGTAAACAGACCAAGTGAAAAGCATTAAAGGCATTGAAAGGTTGTGGTGACATTTACCTATATGAAAGCCCAATGAAACCACAGCCCTTTAGCAGTAAAGATCTGTGTCTCCAAAGATGCCCCAGTAGCTCCCCATCTTCTTTTCTGCTGATTCACTGCACATGCTCTGTGCTGCTGTCACTTACTGAGCTTAGGGACCCACTCACAATATACAGTACACATAGAATAGAAATGTCACAATAAAAGGCAGATTAGTAATTAATACAGATAATTACTACATGACAGCACAGAAACCAGTGTAATTAGCACCAGAATTTAATAATTAGCCATGTAGCATCAGCTTATAATACAGATAAACCTAATTTTCTGCTTGATAATTTGCGACAACCCCTAAGCTTAACTTCTCAAGAGTTGCACAGAGCCCACTGAGCATGTGAGTGCGGTAAGTCCTGGATCATTGCTGCTATTGAGAAGCTGAAACTTTAGCCTGGTGCAATAAGTTCAGTATAGAGTATAGAATATTCATTTTTAGAGTTTAGTTCTCCTTTAATTTAACAAATAAAGAATATAATACCGTATTGAAAAAGAGGGTTGGACTAGTATCTAACAGATGAAGTTTGGTTTAGGTGAGTTCCTGTATTTAAATGTTATTTTTCCCTTCACTTCCCTGTCTTTTTAGCTATTTAACACCAAATAAAGAAAATGCTTTAAAGAAATGACAATATAATGTACTGTTGCCCTGCACTGGTAAATCTAGTGTGTTTGCGTCACATTACTATACAGTTAAGTGTAGCCATGGGGCAGCCATTCAAACACAGGATTAAAAGTAGATAATAGATAAATTCTGAAAAATCCCATTGTATACTACAGATCTTTTCTGTTATCTGCTGTGGATCTTGTGCCTTTTTTCTAGCTTTGAATGGCTGACCCCATGGCTACACAGCAGCTTGTTTATATAAACTATAGTAGAGTTTCTGAAGCAAATGCACCAGTTTTACCAGTGCAGCACGACAGTACATTATATTTTCATTACTTTAAAGCACTTAAATGTTTTGGTGTTACTGTTTCTTTACCTTTAAGTCTTATATTTAGGACACATCATGGGCACCAATAACCTAGGCTGCTTTTCATCTATACGGTTCCCAATGTGTCCCTATGACAGGGCACTACCCTCTAGGACAATCAAAGAAATCAGCCATTCTCCATAGATCTCACCCCTAACTGGCCTTCGTATGGCGCAATAGATCTTCCATTTTAATGGAATAGCTGTAGATAAAAAATGCTGCAGCTTTTTGTTTGAACAATAAGGTCTTTTTTTTTTTTTAAATAATATTACCAAAACAGTTTATGTGAGTTTCCCAGTTCTAGTTCTTATACAGCTGAGAATTAGTCAATCCAGAAGGAGAAGAAAAATTAGATGATAAGATATAGAAACACGCACAGTATATTAAGGACCATTAGCTTAAGACGTTGAGAAGTTGTCTTGAAGCATTTCCTTTAAAGATGCTCTTCTTTCTGGTAAAAGAAAAGCCTAAAGTGAGATTTCATACATATAAAGTGATAGATGTCAGCAAGGAATAAAACTCCATGTATCATAAACCATCATTACCTTCTGTCTTCCTGCACTTAGGCATGTTTACTGGTTACAGTTACTTCATTGATTTTAGTCGGATCTTTTTTATTTACTTAAGGCAAAGAATAAGAGAAACTTATAGCTGATGTAGCAATCCTTATTCTAAATATGTGATTGAATATAACTGTATAACAGTTATAGCAGATTAATATTTCCCCTAATACCCCACACTACATGGGGGTGTGACATCATTACATATTATTCACCCCCAGACACATCAAAACTACAAGTTTCTTAGAAATTAATTTAATGACAAACATGATGGGCTCATTATAAATATGCTAAGCTGATCGTAGATTGCCAAGGCCTAGAAAAAAAACATTTTATATGTCTATTAGAAAACCAGCCATATAATCAGTGACTTAGGTTTATGGGACTCGGTCTTCATATTAAATATGAATGCTTCCAAGATAAAACCTTATATACAGCTTTTTTGATCCCAAGAGTTATATAAACTGCAATATGGTAACATTAACCATAGTAAACCTAACTGGTCAGTTGGTACAATTGGTGTAAAAGGCAATAGAGGTTATTTACTTAACGCAGACCAAGTGTGGAAAGTGCACTTCCAAAGCAGTCACTATGTTTCTTCATGTTTTCTCCAAAAATTCCAGCATCATAGCAGCTGCCAGGAGAGCAAGCCTGACATTATTTGCAACCGGTAGGCCAACATTTTCGAGAATCTTTTCTAGTATTTGGGGTGAAAATGATGAGTAGACAAAGGACATAACATCAGATTGTTGTGATACGCTAGTAGTGGTGTCAAGTTTTATCCATATAGTTGGTTGTTTGTGGTGCCAGCTAAAGATGATGTTATATAGAATAAATTGGTGAAATCTATGAGCCATTAAGATGCCTTGGACGACTGCATATGCCCCACTGGTATCCATATGAAAAGCTATGCTCTAAAGATATCCTTGTATGGTATAATGTAACCCTCTATAGTAGGTTGAGTTGCGTCAAATGAGAAACATATGTCAGACAATATGAGTAAGTGTTGTGTGTCTGCAAGACTTTATTTATTTAATCAAATCTCAATGACTTCTATATTGTAAAATGCAATTTATCTATATAGCCTACATAGACCTATATAAATTTCCTAAAAGTTCTAAAAGTTCAGCCAGGTTTTGGGATATAGTGCATATTTTCTCTCAAAAGAGAGCAATGGGTGCTATAGTTGTATGTCACCTGCTCAGAATGCAAATAGCTACTAATGCAGTGCTATCATATAAGAACATTGTTTCCTGACTCTCTGAAAACCATTATGCAAATTGCTTTGGAGCAACCACAACAATGTCAAGCTAAGACTAATGACTTTGCAAATTAGAGAGGTGGTCACATACTGTATAGATAGATACTGAGAGAAAAGTAGTTTAAATAAAAAATAATAGACTAGTGATTATATAGTTGCAGATAAAAACTCCATCACCTATAATCAAATCTAGATTGAGTTTCACTATTCTTGTACAGGAGAAGATTACTTTACATATCTGGATCTTAGGGATTGTATTGGTCTTAGAGAAAATGGAGAAAAGGAGGCCGGATGGATGTATAACGTACAAGTGACCATGGCTACCTTCTATTGTTTTGTCCCTTTGGACTGACAGCCCAAACTATGAGATTTGTAGTAGAAAGTAGTTGTGTCTCCTTTTCAAATCCTTACCTGGGAATGTGCTATGTAACCACTAAATGGTGCATTGAATGGCAGAATTTTCAAATAGGGAAGATCTGGCAGGATCTTAAGATTGTCTGTCTTAATTGAACCCCTAACCCCCTGATAGCTGGACAGCATAGTTGAAATTGCCCAGACTATCCATGTAAATATGGACCTACATGGCCAGCTTGGGTTCCTTATCACATGGGCACACTATGGTTAATTTTATCAGGCATTTTGAACCTGATTTCCTCCTTGAACATATCTGATAAGTCAAGCAGGTAACTATAGCACTCTAAATAATCAGATATTATGGCGAGGCCAGACTTAGCAAGTCTAAGAAAAATAAGATGTGTCTAACCTTCAAAAACAAAATTCCTATTTTACTGCTTATATTGATCATATCTAATAAGTCAAGCAGGTAGTTATAGCACTCTAAATAATCAGATATTATGGCGAAGCCAGACGTAGCCAGTCTAAGAAAATTATAACATGAGTCTAACCTTCAAAAACAAAGGGATTAGTCAAATAATTAGCTATATATATACTGCGCTTTGCCAAAAAAAGCAACTGAGTTTTATAATCCATCACCTCCAGCTTGTAAGTTTTCCAGCAAATGGATCATAGTGTCTAGAGGATAGTAAAGGTCCTTTATATTGCGTCTCTCTGGGGGATGAGCTCTACTGTAGCACATATCTTAGAACATTAATGGATGCTTCCTAATAGAGGCCTGTTTCACCAGACCAATGACAGCTCGAGGTCACACTTTTTAAAGTAAGACATATTCAATATAATGACTAAGGAGCGTCATATATATGCCATACAAAGGTACTGCCACGCGTCAGCCATTTATGGTACAATTTAAGTACACAAATGCAGCGAAGGTATGTTTATGCTAAAAGGCATTAAAAAATCAAGAAATCAATCTGAACTGGGAATCAAACAACATGGATAGATAAATTTTTATCTGACTTATGTTTTGCTTACATTACATAAACTGCTGGAAACTGCAGCTCAAACTAATTGGGTATTGACAGAGTGTTAGGTTCAATGGTAGCTAACAAAAATGTATAAACATAGTTGTAAAGGCTCCATAAACTCTAGGGACGATTCCTCTGTAATTTCCCGGAGGCAGCTGGAAAGCAAAGAACAGACAAAGGGTCCTGTCAACAGAAATCAGAATGTGATCATATCGAGAAATACCTTTGTATTTCAGAGCATGGATATTACTGATATTATTGTTCCTCTGTATAATAGTTCTCAGAATTTTTCACATGAATATAGACAGCTTGAGTATTACTATAATCCATTCAGTTTTAAAGCCTGTAACTACAATGAAATAGATCTGTAAAACAGCCAGGGTACATAAGCAAAGACTAGTGGAAAACAGAATATTGGCTGAAATAAGGAATTATCACTTTTAGTAGCTGTTATTTATAATTAACTAGAATCCTGTTTTGGAATGAAGAAGAAAAATGACTCTCCGATTTATAATCCAAACACAAATGTAACCATTAAAACCAGTCAGCATGAAAGATTCCATCATCCGATATCCTTTATTTCCATCTCATTTAATATGAAAGGCTCCATTTAAATGATTTTACAGATGGTTTCCACAACAGTGAGTTGTTTTTGCATTTTGTTTGTCTCTTTTTTCTCCTTTCCACAGCAATTTAAATGGAGTTGTCGTGCCAATCAGAGCAAAGGTTCTCACACTGGGATTCAGACAATTAGTAATTATCAATAGTGCATCCATAAGCGACAGAAGCATAAGGTCTTTTGTTTTTTAATAGACTGACTGTAACGCCACAAATAATATTACTGTTGTTCTGCTTTAATTGGAAAGGGCCGACATTTGCACCGTGCTGGAATTAGGCACCATGAATTGTTTTCACAGTTAGAATGGCCAGAAAGAATTCCATAAACGGGATCATGTTGGAATTATTTTTATGCTTTGTTTCTCAATCAGCAAAACCAATATGCTGGTTTTGTCCCAATAATAATTATATCTTAGTTTGGATCGTGTACAAGGTACTGTTTTTTTTATGACAAAAGGGAAATCATTTTTTATAATTGAGTCTATGGGAGATGGTCTTTCTGTAATTCAGAGCTTTCTGGTAATGGGTGTCCAGATAATGGATCCCATACATGTAATTTATATACTGTTTATATACTGTATAATACAGGTATCTGGGGCTTTCCATATAATGGGTCCTTCCGTAATTTGGATCTTAGTACCCTAAGTCTACTATAAAATCATATAAACATTAAATAAACCCAATAGGCTGGTTTTGCTTCCATTTAGGATTGACTATATCTTAGTTTGAATCAAAAACAAGGATCTGTTTTACTATTACAGACAAAATGTTTGCTTATAATGGAGTCTATGGGAGAGTTTTCTGGATAACGGGTTTCCGGATAATGGATCCCATACCATACCTGTATGTGTGTGTGTGTGTGTGTGTGTGTGTGTGTATATATATATATATATATATATATATATATATATATATATATATATATATATATATATCAAAACAGGGGGGTTGTGGGAGCACTCTAAAGGCTTTAAAGTATATATATAAGTATAATAAATGCTATTGCATATGTACCCAAAACAGGGGTTATTTTGTTACAAAGTTATGATCATAAAATTGATAAGCCACCATACCACGTCAAGGTAAACCCCGAATGGGGGTCCCTAACTTGTTTTATATTTTATGTGCATTTTAGCATTACCTGTAATCAATGTCCGTTGAACGCTGTTTTTTCACTGAGGGCTAAATCCTCCCCAGCCAGCAATCAGGCTTTTAAAGGAGAGATATTCCCAAAACAAACGCCCAATTTTAAAAGCATAGGATCACCACTAGTTTAAAGGGGGGGTATGGGGTGGGATGGGGTTTACCTTGACGTGGTATGGTGGCTTATCAATTTTATGATCATAACTTTGTAACAAAATAACCCCTGTTTTGAGTACATATGCAATAGCATTTATTATACTTATATATATATACTTTAAAGCCTTTAGAGTGCTCCCACAACCCCCCTGTTTTGATATATATATATATATATATATATATATATATATATATATATATATATATATATATATAATACACTGTATTGTATATTTTCTCTTTAAAGAACATCTTTTGTACCAAAATATTTTCTAGAAATCTAAATTTATATTTAATTAAATGCAAAATAAATTCCCAGATTAGCATCTCAATGTATTTGGAGTTTTTTTGTGTGCTTATTATATATGATATAGGCTTCAGCATAAGTCAAGCTGTTTGGAACTGGAACAGTAGGTGCTCCAGGCAGTTACATAATGCTGTGAATCCCTAAACTGGCAGCTTGCTGATATTATAAAACCCCCACATGCGACAGCGCCCATATCCACATATAAACAAATAAATATATATAAATATACATATATATATATATATATATATATATATATATATATATATATATATATATATATATATATATATATATATATATATGTTTTAATTTGATATAAAAATTAGCATAGTAATAACATAAGTAACAGGCATCCGGCACTCTATACAGATTTGCCTCGGAGACAGTATATTTTGTAGCTGTGCGATATTGGCATAGATATGGTTTTATATGAGCGGAGTAATGCCCTTATAAGATCTAGCTGAGATGTTAGACGTCTCACTGATTCCTAATAGAACCATTAACAGGTTAATGTAGGGGTGAATGCTAACCTACTTTACATTTTTTTCATATCTTACAGCTTGGAACTAAAGACTTATGTTGACTGGCAGACTGGTATATCCAAGAGAAATTTGTAAATGTTGATGTCAGGGCAGAATATGATTATTATATGATATATTGAATATGATGAGACTGGTGTCATGACACGTGTATGTGAGCTGCTGAGAGATGGGTCATTAATACAAGGTCACACACTACTGGAAAGCTCTGGTTAGTGTCGTAACCGCACAGAATCTACTGCTCCCTTCACTGCTGACCAGCACTGCTCAAATTGGGGTCATCTGGCTGTTTACACTTAGATGCTTCCAATAGTGCATTAGCCCTGGCAGTAGAGAGACGGCAGTTAGTGCACATAAAAAAGAAATGAGGGCCAATAACAAGTCATGAATCTTTAAAAGCAAACTTTACTGTTTTTCCTTGTTTTTGCATAGGGCTTGTTGTAAAATATACCATGAAGGGGGTAAATGAGTTTAGTGTACAAAGAATTTGTCTTATTAGTTAGATAGTGCCCTGAACAGGCTAATGTACCTTTCTACCAATTAAGCACATTATCAGCACTCAGAGAAGGGCGAAAGAAAACAAATGATCATTGCTAACCGGTGTAGATAGGAGGAAAGACCCCGCAAGAGGTCACAACCACAGGCTAATGTTGTTCTTCTTCCCAAACAATACAGGTGACCAGTTTGCTCTTCTAGAGACATTTGAAAGCTCCTTGAGGGTAATATTTGGGGTTGACACTTATTAGATAATGTTGAAACTAGGGAAATTAAAGGGATACTGTCATGGGAAAAATAATTTTTTTCAAAATGAATCCGTTAATAGTGCTGCTCCAGCAGAATTCTGCACTGAAATCCATTTCTCAAAAGAGCAAACAGATTTTTTTATTTTCAATTTTGAAATCTGACATGGGGCTAGACATATTGTCAATTTCCCAGCTACCACAAGTCATGTGACTTGTGCTCTGATAAACTTCAATCACTCTTTACTGCTGTACTGCAAATTGGAGTAATATCACCCCCTCCCTTCCCCCCCCCCAGCAGCCAAACAAAAGAACAATGGGAAGGTAACCAGATAACAGCTCCCTAACACAAGATAACAACTGCCTGGTAGATCTAAGAACATAACTCAATAGTAAAAACCAATGTCTCACTGAGACACATTCAGTTACATTGAGAAGGAAAAATAGCAGCCTGCCAGAAAGCAATTCTCTCCTAAAGTGCAGGCACAAGTCACATGACATGGGGCAGCTGGGAAATCGACAAAATGTCTAGCCCCATGTCAGATTTCAAAATTGAATATAAAAAAATCTGTTTGCTCCTTTGAGAAATGGATTTCAGTGCTGGAGTGGCATTATTAGCTGATGTGTTTTGAAAAAAACATGTTTTCCGATGACAGGATCGCTTTAAGGGTGGTTAAACTGAAAATGTCAGTTATTTCTCTGCAGGATGCTTATAAAGCTATGGCGTGATTTTTGCTATAAATGCTAGAGACTGGTTGCATAAAATGAAGAGATGTCATGGAAATGATATTTAGGTGACACAGTGCATCAATGAAAGAAATTAACATACTGGATAGATCAGATACTAAGCCCCAAGACAAGACAGGGTAGTGGGATCAAAATTAGCCAAAGTGCCTGCCACTATCTGGACATGTATGGCAGATGCCAATCCAGCCTTATACATGGGAAACAATACTTCCTAACTCCAATTAAACAGATCAATCAGTACTGATTTTATTTGATGATAACATAAGTACATTACAGCCTCTAATAACAGAGTTCCATAACTTACCTACTTTATACATATGGTGAACATTCATTTCTACCCACTCTGTCCCAGAGAAGAAACATGACATATATTCTTCATTGACTTGACCTGTTATCCAGAAACCTAAAAATGTGCTTAAAATTACCAGAAGGCCATCTCCCATAGAGTCCGTTTTATCAAATAATTGGACATTTTTGTAAAAGTATTTCCTTTTTCTCTATATTTATAAAACAATTCCTTGTATTTGATCCCATCTGAGATATAATGAATCCATATTTGGTGGCAAAACAATCTTACTGTGTTTATTTAATATTAACAATACAATTATTATTTTTTTTAACAGACTTAAGGTTATGGAGATCCAATTACAGAAAGATCTCTTATCCAGAAAACCAGTGGTCCAGGGCATTGCGGATAAAAAGTTCTATACCTGTATCAGGTAATCATATCCCTCAACGGCATCTCCAGTTTAATACGAATAACTTTAGTTCCCTGTAAACTACATACAATAATCTGGTTGCCAATTCTCCAGTTATTAGTTGCATAGATAGGTACCCCAAATATACCTTGCTTATATTAATGTAAATAAGGCACAGGGAGCCAATTTTGGGTTGCTTTGGGTTATTGCCCAGTGTCAGTAAATATGCCTGCCTGTCTGCCTGGTATTTTGGTCTTCATTTTATCTGTATTGCTTTCTTCTTAAAATATTTGGTAGGTTGTTTAATATTAGGGATCCACGGAATCCAATATTTTGGATTCGGCCCAACCCCTGAATCCTTTGCGAGAGAATCCAACTCCTAACTTGCATATGCAAATTAGGGGTGGGAAGGAGAGAACGTTTTTTACTTCCTTGTTTTGGGACCAAAAGTCACTCAATTTCCCTCCCTGTCCCTTATTTGCATATGCAAATTAGGATGTCGGTTCAGCTGGGCAGAAGGATTTGGCCGAATTCGAATCCTGCTGAAAAAGGCCGAATCCTGGCTGAATCCCGAACCGAATCCTGGATTCGTTGCATCCCTATTTAATCTATTAAATATTTTTAATTATTAATTAAAATAGCCATCAGAATATTTGTGCAACTCGGCAGCCGTATGCAGAAGACTGGGGCTGAAGTAAGGATAAATCATTTGTAGCTGCAGCTGTTAAAGCACCATTTCTGCAGTACAACATTCTGCTCCATATTGAGACTTATTATAGAAGTAAAGGGGGTTCTGAGAGGGTGGGATAAGCAGTATGGCAGCATTTTGCTTCAGGTAGTAAAAAAAAGCCAGTGTAGACCCTGCCTGCTGAGTGCTGAGGATCCGGGACAAATGTTCTTTCTGCTGTACCTTAATTTTAATCATGTATTGAATCTGAAAAATAAAGTGAATTATAAGTTCTTAGCACCTAAGGGTGGATCTGCATGTGGCTGTTATTTTAACTACCCTATCTATATCAGAAATGGTTTTATGCCATGATATTTTCTCTTTTATTGCTGATGTTTTCTCAGTGAGACGGGTGATACCTATGCAAATACACAGTACAAGAATGTCCAATTCATTTAGTTACATAATGTGGTCTGTTCCACTTCCATGGCAGAATGAGAAATATGTTAACCACTGAAAGGGCGCTGTGGGGATGTGAGTTATTGAGATCTGAGATGCCTTTTGTCAGCTTCAATTATCCACATAGCTTTTTAATCATGTCAGTTAAACAAGTTAAGGTCAGAGGTGTCTGGCCCCTCAGAGCAAGTAACATGGTATAAAGATGGACAATAAGCCCCCGGCCAGCTGCCCATGGCACTAGTTGCTCTCCCCCTTGGCTTTAGCTGGTGAGCAGGCTATTAGATCAGTCATTGTTATGATTATGTTTAAATCAGAAGAAGACTTAGAGGCTGATTAGAGCAGGCAAGGTGGCAAGAAGAGGAGGAGGCAGAGGGGAAGGCAGGCCCTTCGATAAATTAAACCTCCAACTGGCTACATTTCTGTCAACGTTGTTAATTCTTAATGACATTTATTGATAAAACAGGTTTTACCACCCTCTGCCATCAATCAGCTGAACAACATTCGACTCCCTGGCTCTTCTATCATGTTTCTTGCACTGCTTTGCTCTACACAAGCTCTTATCAAATTATTGGTCTCGGGAGGTTTAATTATTAGCCTTCGGCCCTTGAGGAAGGCCATCCCTGCAATCTGGCCTAATGCCTGCCTGTGTATTGCCTAATCCTTCCAAATCCACTAAACAGCTCTTACATATCAGCAGCCTGGAAAGTCAATGGCTGAAACCAGTCAATGGTCAGTGTGTGCTACAGCTGCAATGTGCATTTCTATTGGGTGCAAACTCCAGCGCTATGCTCATTGTACTAAATACAACATTTTCTAAACAAGGGGAAATATCCTAATTATAGCCTATAAATCTCCTATACACTCCTGCCTTTAGCTTCTCTTTTTTTAGAGTTTCCTCCAACACAGCTTTATGCAAGAAATTCAGTTCTTCTTAAAGGGGTGGTTTTTCCTCTACATTAACTTTTAGTATATTATAGAATGGTCTCTTCCTAGCAACCTTGCAATTGGTCTTCATAATTTATTTTTAATACATTTGTAATTATTTGTCTTGCTCTTCTGCCGAAGGTACAGTTTTATTATTTTTACTCATTTATTACATATATTTCTATTAAGTCCTATTCACGGTCCAGTCTGTTATCCACACCACTGCCTGGTTACTAGGCTAAATAAGACCCTAGCAACCAGATAGCTGATGTAATAACAAAGCGAAGAAGTGCTACACAAAAAGCTAACTGAAAAAACAAAAGTAAACCCCAAAAAACAAGTTCAATTGCAAATTGCTTTACTAAAAGTTAATTAAAGTTGTCCTAAATCTTTTTTGGCAGTGCATTGTACTATATAAAACAGTTTTGGTAATAGAATAAAATGAGAACAATTCCAGTTCACATCATGACTGTGGAGTAGTAAAGAAGGACTTTTTATTTACTTACACACACTTTGTTTACATTCACTTGCAGTGGTACAACAGTCACAAACAGGAGTCCTGTACTTTCCGTCTCGTCCTTGCTCCAGCTTGAACTACGTCTTGAACCTTGTACACCAAAACAGGTGCTACTTGCAAACTGGTGTATGTGGCACTGATAGGTGCAAGTGTGTTTATACATGGGCACAATTCTCTAGGGATTGTAAATGAGCTGCACTTCTCTGGGTCTTCTGTCTTCCTCAGTGCAGCCTTACTTAATACTACTGGCTTTATATTACAGATTAAAAAGGAAATAGGCCAAAAGGGCAGTAGAAGGGAAATGGCATTGCTTTACTTCGGATCTCTGTGGATAACAGGTGGCTAATAGATCCCAAGTCATTTCTCATGACCGGTATAGATGATGTATCATGAAACGTGCGGGTGCTGGGGTGCCCAGAACAAATGAATAGAGTGTCATGATACAGTGAATGAAGCCTCATTGGGGACAGGAGAAGGTGTAAAAGATTAGGATATAAGATAATGAAGCAGATGGACCCAAGGGAGGTGGGTAGGGAAATTGCAGCTAACTGCAGCTAACTGATATTGGCGTGACTGTATGACCTCCCCAAATTTGTCTCCTTCCATCCTTCCCTCATGGCAGTTTATTAACTCTGGAAATAAAAGGATGCAAAGGTTTCTTATATTAACCATCTACTGCTCGGTAGAAAAAGCCAATCAAACAGACAAAAATATACCTTTCCCTGCATAGAGTTTCTTTGAAAATATGTTGAATTTTTTAATAAAATCAAATAAACAAATATTTTAATAAACCCCCTCAAATGTGCCAGAAGTTGACATCGAATCCCTACTCCTGTTCAAGAACAGATAAGCAGTTTACAGTCTTTCCAATTACAATTGTATTTATGAATAACTACTGTATGAAATAATCAAACATGTTTAATCTAATTTGTTTTTCTTTCATTTGTCAAACAATGATAACCCCCCAAGGGGCAGAGTTTGCCCTTTTCAGGTGGATTTTCAAAACAGAATTTTAGATACTGTAAGTTACTGAATGTTAGAGCAGTGTTTTTGGCCAGTGCTGAATGAGACAGATGGCAGAATAAAGGCTTTTAGTAAATCACAGAAATGCAGTTTATATGTGGAGTGAAACGATGCTCAGCTGTGTCGCTGCTGACCATGGAGAGGGGAAATCACGGGGTAAGTAACCGGGTCCATTACAGTGCAGCCACAGCATGAATTTCGTTTTTTATGAATGAAGAGTAGAGAAACCTGTGTTCCCACAGTTTTTAAACAAATGACCGATGAATTGATTACTATAAATTAATCGTATGAAATAGTACACTCGAAATCAAATAGTACTGAGCTCATTAACTCCTCTCCTCTTAATTTGCAATACAAGAATTAAATTGAGGATTAAATTATCAAATAATTTCCCACCTATGTATACTTAAAAAGTGCTTAGTGCTTGTTCACTAAATTAATTATACTAAATTACAATGCCCCCCATGCATAAATGATTTCAATTGATTAAATAGGAAATTAATATAAGTATATAATTTTATATATATATATATATATATATATATATATATATATATATATATATATATATATATATATATATATATATATATATATATATATATAGATATAATAAGAATAATTGGTCAATTATCCATTATACTCCATTTCATAAATTATAACATAAAAAAAGATTCCAGAAGTTAAAGTGACGATGTGCTGTTGATATTAATTATACCTAAAACTCAAATTCATTGATCGCAGCATGGAAAAGGAAATTCATAGAACTATCTGTAGTTTTGCAGCCTCTGGGACACCACAGAGATGGAGAAGTCAGAGTATCAAGGACAGTGGTTTCAATAGTACCTTCCCTATCTATGATGGAGCAACTGACTTCCCTAACAAATCCAAAAGAAGAGGAAGAAGAAGCTAAAATTATCCAACCGCAATAAGATTAAAAATAGTGTTATTCGATCGCTAAAATCAAGACCGTTAGGTTATTTTAATAGCGCATATAAAATCTATAATTTGCAGCCACAGCACTTAGTTCACACCAGCCAGTCACTATGATGTCTTCAGATGGCTGAGCAAGAATAAAATAGGAGGGAACCCCATATGTGACTTAACAGCTATGAGCTCTAACAAGGATTCACTTACAGTGTAATATTATACTACTTCCATCAAGCCTAATCCTTATAATAAAATGGCCAGGATGTTTGCGCATATATTTGCTTGTCAGTCTATGATCTGTTAAACTTGCCGTACGTGTTGATATCTGCATGTCTGGTAAGTTTGCTAAACGAGTGGATCTCTGCTCGGTATGGTGAGCCAAACATTTCTGATCCAGCCATTGACTCAGGGCCATGTCTGGATTGAGAATTAAAATAGGCCCTGGAATTTCAAGAGACCCAAACAGCTCCCACGAGCCCATTAAATAGTGACTGTCATTGGCATTTTACAGCAGCCCCTCTGGCATTTGCCAAAACCCACAGATTGCCAGTCCAAGCCTTTTGCCAGTCCGAGCCTTTGGACCATACAGTAGACTTACCATGAGCCATTAGATGAGGATCACATCAATATGACAATGCAGTCCTTTTCAGGCAGGATTATAAAATCATGGCTGATGGATATAAGCTGCCATCTTGGTCTGAAGTAACAAAGTCAGCAGCTTGGGGCCTCCAGCTTGCAAGTTAAGTAATAGTTGCCAACTCTGCCCTTCCAGAACAAGTTAGAGGCTTATTGGCCCAGTGCCAGTCCAAGTCAGCTAGGTGCCCTAGGCAACCCAGCCGGCCACCTTTTCCCAACCACCCAAGCGAATAAGCAAGTGCACGCACTTGTTATAGGCAGTACAGAGAGTTATTCAGCTTGTGGGCAGTGTAGGGACAAGAGCCTGGACTAGGGGTAAAAAACATATTAGGAGCCCACCCAAGCTTTGCACCCTAAGCACGTGCCTCTTCTGCCTACCCCGAGTTCCAAACCTTTTTTTTGGGCCAGTGTATGGGTGACCAATGTAATTTACATGCCCAGATGTTCAGGCAGTAAATTCAAAATTAGCCAAGCTGTCTGACCAAATCTGGTCCTGTATGGTCGCATTAAGCATGGTATATCAAGAGTAAATAAGCGTCTGGTATATCCAAGTAATGGTCAATGAAACTGTTAACAAAACATAAAGAGCAAGAATATAAGTAACTATACAATAGAGAGAGGAGACGCACACCCTCTAAATAAACTACAGGGTACTGATCCATAGGAGGCTCCCCATAAGGGTCTCCAAAAATAACTAAAGGTAATCAAAAATGGATAGCTACCTTTTTTGATTTCTTTATCATTTGTGCCACTGAGGAAGATCCTTAAGGTCAAAACGCGTTGGGCTCACTAAGTATTTTTTTGTGATTTTTTTTTTCTATAATTTTTTTTTTTGTTTTGTAATAAATTTTTCTTTAATTGGGTGTGCTATCCATTTTTGATTATCTTTATTTCAAGTATATAAGTAAAACCTACAAATAAACTATAGGGCTCATTTATGTAAAAAAGCACTTATCCCCATAGTAAAAGCACTTGTGTCCAAATGTGCTCTTCCATATAGTCTTCTGTTCTGAAATGGGTGCAGCTGCACCTGTTGATGCCAGGGAAACCATGAAGCTACTGCCACCTCCTGACCAGGCAGTACCTCTTGCGTCCACTCAGCGCCCTGCATTTATTGGCACACAATTATATCTAAAGAATTGGGCACAGATATCACTTGCACTCCAAGTGACATGGAGGTCATAGAGTGCCAGGGAGACATAAAAAGTATTTGGGGCAACTTCATCTACTTTGCAATGGAGTGCATGCTCAGTTGTGAACATTTTGATGAATCAGACAGCACAATTGTGTCTTATCCAACACTCATGTTATGCATTGTGGGGGGAAATTGCAATTGTGCTTGAAATTACACTTTGCTCACTGCATCAGAGTAAGAGAATGTGCCCTTATATTTTTGTAGTTTTATTATTGAAATGCAGGATAGCATCACACAAGCACCATTGATATCACATCTCATTGTGCTTCTGATTAGCTGTTAATGAGTGTAAGAATCCCAGTTCTTTTGGAACCTCAGCCTAATTACTATCTGACCTCTGACTCACTTTTTGTGAAACCTGAAAATAAGTCTTTAGAAAATGGTGATGATCAATACTAATGTGGTACAATAATGCAGCCAATGAGCCCTAAATAAATGATGATCATTAGGTGGCAGAGACTCCAGTTCCAACTGTGGGCGGAAATATAAACTGTAGTCTCTATGGGAAGTCACAAATAGCCTGTAACGTGTTTTCCTCTTGAAAATACAGAATTCCTTGTATAGGCTTGGATGGAATATCACCCACTGTGCAATTCATCCTAGGAACTCAGTTGGGAATTACGTTCTACAGTGTCAGAATTAGACCTCGGGATCATGGGGCATTAGTATTTATTCAACAGTGAACATATCTGGTGATTATATGTTGGTAATAACCATAATTTGTTGTAACCATTATTGCAATGGTTTTATGAAGCAGAGCTTTAAATGAGAAAATGCTGGAAATAGGAAGTTCCCTCCTGCAGCCCTCCAGCTCTTTGTATTTGAAATACTCCACAACTGCCAAGGACTGAGTGGTGGTATAGAAAGATAAAGTGGGGGGCTAAACCAGTTCTGACCTCCATGCCTGAAAAGACAGGGTGCTGGGCAACATCCTAGGTGTTACCTATTTAAGGTGACCATACATGAGTCAACCATAACAGTATTGCAGCAATCCAAAAGACCATACATGTGTATAGCAACCTTGGTATTGGTCAGTTTGTTCCTAAAGGTTTCCGACAGTGTTTACAGACGCATTGATAAAATGGAAAGGCTTTTCTTCTAGTTCTGCTAAAATCTGCTTCCCTAATCTCATTTGCAATTTGCAGGGGCCTTTTAGCATAAATGTTTTACAGTTAAATATGCAAAAACTGTGAATGAAGAGAAAAAGGAATAAGTAATTTTCTGACAGTCAGAGATGCATTAGCTTGACTGCAACTGCCTGATCTTCAGGGTGGTCATCCCACTTACAAAGAGCCTTAGAAAATATTTAGCAGTCTCCCTGGGCAGAAGTGAATAAGTGGCCAGTGAGACTGACTCCTCTGGGACCCGGAGGTAGACAGAATTAATCAAGAGCAGCACAAGTGGTGAGGCTAACATCTGCCATGGCAGGCAAATCATCTGCTTGGAATCCCTTTAAATGGCATGTGGGGAAACTGATTCTACGCAGCTTAATTAAAAAAAAAAAGGTGTGCTGTTTTTCAAAGGAAAAAAATAATAATATAATGGACACAGGTCTGATTTTTGAAACTCTTGGTGGGATTTTTTAGTAAACAATGTGCAAATTCTAACTACACAGTTGTATTGTGGCTTATTGGTACCACAACCGCACATTGGAATCTGATTCAGGTTGTTTTTAAAAATTTTATGTAATTGAATGAAATTTTAATTAAAATAATCAGTGCTTCCTTGAATAAGAAATCATTATTTTGGCTGATAAAGGAAATATTTTGCTATATTTTGTCGCTAAAAGCATGAAGGGTGATTATGATGTTAAGTTGTCCATACACATACTGTACCAATTCAACTGTTTTGTTAAAAACGTGGTCCATGTGCACTGGCTGGACAATCCCAAATGATAAGTATTTACCATGGCTATTGTTTGTTTCTTCAATCAGGTAGGATTCAATTATTCAATATGCTGAGGCACCATGTTGGCCAATGTATAATACATGGGCACATGTGAGACTAAATAAAAATTCACTTGGTCTTTTCTTCCTGCTGTTCCCATCAATCAGGCTGTTGGCCTAAACAAGATAACAATAGAAAGGTGGCCATATTGTGCAAGGGCCCTTTTAAGGTATGCATCCATTCAGCACAATATGTTACAGGATTCAGCATTCAGCTGGATATGTGCAGGTATGGGATCCCTTATCCGGAAACCCGTTATCCATAAAGCTCCGAATTACCGAATGGCCATCTCCCACAGACTCCATTTTATCCAAATTAACCAAATTTTAAAAAAAAAGATTTTCCTTTTTATCTGTAATAATAAAACAGTGCCTTGTACTTGATCCAAACGAAGATTTAATTAATCCTTATTGGAAGTAAAACTAGCCTATTGGGTTTATTAAATGTTTACATGATTTTCTAGTAGACTTAAGGTATGACGATCCAAATTATGCAAAGATCCATTATCCAGGAAAACCCCTGGTCCCAAACATTCTGGATAACAGGTCCCATACCTGTACTAGGAATGGTGTTATGAGAATGTAATAAAAGGCACAAACTCTGCAACAGCTGTAAATACACATGGCAACCAATTAGATGTTTGCTTTTAGACAGTTGACCAATAAATTCTACCTGCCCATTCATTGTTATACAGTATGGTTTCAGATCCAAAATTGTGCCTTTTTTTTAAATATTACCTTAGAAGCCTCGGGATACATAACAAGGTTCATTATTGGACATCAGTTGAGTGGGGTACTATATGTCACTAATGTGCACACTCAGTGGCAGTGTAGATTCCAGTTTTACAGAAAATAGTAATGGAGATAATTCATTTGATTATTATCTCCAATTATTTAATTGCAGTGATTATTAAATTACAGGAAGTGATAGGGGCTGTACTTCCTTTCTGCATCCTTTGCCAATTAGCTCTGTAGGCCAACAATTAGCACCAAGTTCCATTTTCCCTGCCCAGAGGCTCACCTATCAGATCAATATAACAATTGTCGTGTGTCAGTTTTACATAAAGCTCTAGCAATCCATATGAATTTATGTATAAGAGTTTGCAGTGGGGCCCAATAAAATCTAGTTATGCTACTGTTACAAACTGCCAGGAACTAAGAGGAATATATGAAATATGGATTTATAGTATATAGAGCTATTGAACCTGTAGCACCAGTGAGATAGCCTGTAAACTAAGCGTAATCTTTAATATTCTGCCCTATCTGCAATACATAATCTGTTCTTATATATGATTTATTGGCATCTTCATCTTCCATTCTCCTGAAAATAACATTTGTTGTTTGCCGGGTAGACTGAGGACATTTGTCCATTTATTTTAGAGATGAGCTGTTATTGAGTAAAACCTTTTAATGGAGTGTTTATGGTCCTACTCAGCTAAGATGTTGGAGGATCTTTTAGAATAGTATCACTCCACCTTGGCAGCTATTAGATAATCAATACAGGTAATTTGTCAGTCAGTGGTCAGCACTCTGTGGAGCAGCGCAAAGGTACGGCTGTAATAGGAACTGACAGGTAGACACTCGGAGACAGTCTGGGAGCAGAACATGTTGGAAAGTGAAGCTCCTCCAGGGAGAGTCATTCTAGCCCGCTGAGAACTTGGGAGTAAAGGAGAACTAAAACAGGCAACCTCCAAACCACAAGGACCTCGGCTCATACCATGAGACAAAGATCAGTTCAGAAGTTTTGTTGTTTGATTCGGCATGCTAGACGCCATATATATATATATATATATATATATATATATATATATATATATATATATATATATATATATACACACATATATATATATTCATGAGCAATAAAGTTAAAACTCTGTTTTATTTTATTTCCTGTACAAATCTTTGTTCATTGTCTGCACGTTTCACCTATATAGTTAAAAAGCACATTCCGCAAAAAATCCTGTCCACGTCTTTTCAAATGCCACATGTTTTTGCACATACTGTACATCATTAGGATTTCAAATTAGATTTACACTGTACTTGCATTATTAAAAAGTTGTAGCCACTTTGGTAGCTTTCGGAAAACTGAATATGATTAGTCGCAGGAATGCAGTAGTAGCCCTTGGAAAATGGAATGGAAATTTAGGAAACATTAAAAGCATGATAAAAAAAAATGTCAGTTTCCCATTAGTAAAAGGTGAATATGCTGTATAGAGAATAATGTATCCCCCATTCTAAAATAAAATGTCACCAAGGCGTTCCATGATCATATAAAGGCACAAGGTTAAAGGCCAAGTGATTTTATACAGGTTATGGAACTCAGAAGTGACATAAATTACATCACTAAGCACTGATTATAACTGATTACATCACTAAGAGCAGGTAATAGAAATCATTTACAGGATGACATCGCTAAGCAATGTTTATTGAGAATTTAGTTTACCAGATATTTATAGCTCTTGAGACAGAATGTTCCCACCTTACCACCCATCCATCTGGGTATGCATGAATATGTATGGGAAGGCAGGTTCAATAGACCAGGGATCCCCAACCTTTTGAACCCGTGAACAACATTCAGAAGTAAAAGAAGTTGGGGAGCAACACTAGCATGAAAAATGTTCTTGGGGTGCCAAATACTGTAAGTGCTTTGATTGGCCATTTGATAGCCCCTATGTGGATTGTCAACCTACATTAAGGCTCTGTTTGGCAGAACACCAGGTTTTTATGCAACCAAAACTTGCACCTAAGCCGGGAATTCAAAAATAGGCACCTAATTTGAGGTCACTAGGAGCAACATCCAAGGGTTGGAGAGCAACATGTTACTCACGAGCTACTGGTTGGGGATCACTGCAATAGACAGTCCTTTGTTTTGTGCCTCATGTAAACATATGGAGTTGAATGATTACTCATGCACTGGGCATAACTTAGCAGCAGCTCACAAAAGTGGCAGCAATATAGTGATATTAAGCAAACCTTTCAGCAGTCAGTGGGGTGCTGAGTGGGAGTTGCAGTCACACAGCATCTGTAGGAAAAACAGATCCTGGCTTATCTAATGCATTATCCACCAATTAATCATGCCTATCAAGTCATTATGTTGAAAAAAACAAAAACAGGAGGGAATTTGTTACTTTGCCCTTCCACTTTCTGCCTTCAGACTGACCTACCAGCAAAGCCATAGGGGGTCAATTGTTTCCTCTATATCCTACTGGCCATAGCCTTGGGCCATTTGCAAGTGCCTTCTGTGTGTAAATAAATGATGTGCCTGATCCCTGGCCCTCTATATTCCTGTCCACCTGCTAGTAACCCTTTATGCAGCAAGCACATTTGATACTCCCTATTAAGCAGTGGCTGAGGCACGGAATAGACAACAAACATTTGCCCTAATCTGCCCTAATCACACTCTTCAAAATCAGCATACTGTATTTGAGAGGCCACCATTGTCTTATCTTTTCTGTTTTTGACACATATTTCGTTATTAATAAGTACATATACAGTATACACTATCAATAGACAAGTTCATTCTCCCATAAGTACTAAGAAGAGTCGACAAGTTTTGATAACTGTAGTGACCAATCAGATTTGCAGAGACTGCTACAGGTTAAAAAGAAAATGATCTTGCTGGGTTGTTTTAGGTCACTGCTCTGGTGTCATTTAGCACCTCTATTAGGATATACAGGATATAGTATATATACATATATATATATAAAAATCTTAGCTAACACAAAAGAGAAAACAAAATTTTAATCTAATTTAATTTTGGGTGTAGTCTGGAATGATGTTAAAAGCCTCCATAAAGGGCAGGGAGAAGGAAAAATTGAGAAAGACATGCCCAATAGGGACACAGAGTAGTCATCTAATATGGTCATTCAGCCAATCAGGCCACAGTTATGCAGGACCCCTTTTAAAAATGGGCAAAAAGGGCATTTGCCTGGGGCACACCAAGACAGTTGACCCACCATCAGACCTGCTATATATTTTGCATGCAGCATCAACGAGACATATCAGACCCCTCACTAATCCATTTGAAAGCTCTTCAATGCAATCATTTATAAGCTCTTTATTTTACTTAATTTTAATTATTATTATGATTTATCAACTCCCCTGGCTGTTGGTCCAGGGTGGTGGTGTGCTTGGACCCTAATTCTACTCTGGTTTCATAAAGGCCTTCTGTAAGGCAACATGGTGAGCAGAGCCATTCGGCAAGATGCATTTGCCCCAAGTCCAGTTTAAAAAATAGCGCATCCCATACATTTTGGGCCCATACCTAGAGCTGCCTGGTCCTTATATTCTGGTCACTTTATATAATGCAGGGTTCTTTAACTGAGAAATTCCACAAGGTTGATGCTGCAAGGTCTTATGAAATAACAAAACCGTCAAACATATCGTGTTTCTATTAAATAACCTTGAATTGCTTTTATAGTAACATGCATGTGAGTTCTCGGAAAGGCATAACAGCCATATTATCTTATGTTCTGCCCATCAGGACAATATAAAGAGTCTGTGAGAAAAGCATATGGGAGCCCATGAAGCTGTAAGGTTTGAAACAAGACTTAAGGTGGCCATACACGGGCCGATAAAAGCTGCCGACAGACCGTGTCGGCAGCTTATTGGCCCGTGTATGGGGGCCCCCGACGGGCTTCCCCGATCGAGATCTGGCCGAAAGTCGGCCAGATCTCGATCGGATGGGATTAAAAATCCCGTCGGATCGCGGCCGCATCTGTTCGTTGATGCGGTCCCGCGATCCGACCGCCCGTTTGGCGAACGCTAGGATCCGATCGTTGGGCCCTAGGGCCCACGATCGGATCAGCCCGATATTGCCCACCTCAAGGTGGGCATATCGGAGGGAGATCCGCTCGTTTGGCGACATCGCCAAACGAGCGGATCTATCCGTGTATGGCCACCTTTATTGCCGCATCACATAAGGATCATGTAACCATTCTTAGTTCATTCTCTATATGTCTGCTGCTTATTGAGCCAGTGTATCTACGGGGTTTAGGCAGAAAACCTGCACTTGGTGTAAGTACTCTGGGCAATTAAGTCTATACACAACTTCTTTGAAATGTAAGAAAAAGATTCTGACCATTTGGTGCAATGATGGAATCAATCAAAGGGCAGCAGATGTCACAAGGAGGATCCTTTGTTTTAGGCACTCGTCAGTTTGGGTTTTAGGTCCATCTCATTATTTCATTCTATTGTCATTCATTTTCTGCCCTTACAGCTTCTCCACCCTACTTCTTGCAACACACACTGTAGTTTCCTTACTCCTCCTCTTCTGTGCTCACTGGGTAACTGGGATGCTGTTATCAAAATAGTAAAAACAAAAGATTATATGTCCCTCAGAACCATGGGTGTAATGTTCATACAAAAAATGGTAATTCGTAGTCATTTGCTGGTATGACCAGAATAGGAAGACATCATGAATAAAATGACACGCTCCAATCGCAAGACAAAAAAAAATGAAAGCAACAAAACCATTGTTGATGGCTTATGGGAGATCACACAGGGCAATCCTTGGGTGGCACTGGTCTCTGGTGACATAAGGGGATTTACTGGGGCAATAGTAATTACACAGTCATTACACAACTGAGATTAACAGATAACAACACCAGCTCATAAGGCTCTTAGCTCAGCCGGTGCATCTTCTTCTAATGCTGCTCTTCTTTTCTATATTTCACTTTATACTCTGTATATGTGTCAAGTAAAAATGTTTGAAATATACTTAGTAATTATATCATTTATTGGATGGATGCACAACACTCAATTTGCTCTCAGGTGACTTAGCTAAATAATGCTGAGCTCCTCTCATTGTGGATAAGTCATTGGTAGGATGTAGCCTGGCAGTTTGTGGGTGCAGGTCCTGGGCATCACTTAAGACAGCACTACTCCTTTAGGAAACATCAGGGTAGGGGTGTGGACAAATGAATCTGGAACATTTTAGGCACAGCAATAGCAAATAGAATCATTGTTAACTGTATGTATGCATATCATAAATCTGTCAGCCTAGGTATTGCTCTGTTTAGGGTACAGCCACCCTCAATAATATTTTTTATTATCTGTTCTGCTCCTGGCTCGATTATTGTTCTCTGTTCTACTGGTGTATCTACCAGACTGATATGCCAATGAGGCCTTCCCATCCAGCTTTCTGGACTTAGGACCACACCAATGTGCTCTTGACCTAATGGTTTTCCGAACAATCTGGCCAGTTTCCATCCAAATATTGATCTTGAAGGCCATCCAAAATTGCCCATGCATAGGCCAATAAGCTACAATTATCTCCCTATATATGCAAAGCTTTACCCTGATGCTCCAATCAACCATCCAGTGCTATATTTTTAATCATACATACACAATTTATAACACACACACACACAGCAACACCCTAATAGATTGGCTGTGTTGCAACTATGAAGTTCAGAAAGCTCAACCTTGTCTTGGAAGAGCTTAGCCAGCATTAGGGCAGCTTCATTGAAATAGCTATAGAGGATAAATTTGTCAAAATTAATTGTCCATTTGGATATGGTATTACAAATTCAGGGGGTTATTTATTAAAGTATGATTTTTTTCTGGTTGGACTTTAAAAGGAAAAAAACACAGTTTTTTCATAGAAAAAAAACAATTTATTTTTGAGATTTAGTAAACCCTGACGGTGTTAAAAGTCAGAATAAAAAAGTTCTCCAACTCAGACCTGTCGAGTTCATGTAGAAGTCAATGGCAGATGTCCCGTTGACATTTTGAAGATATCCTGATATGCACTGGGTTTTGTTCAATAATACAAAGATTTCATGGGTTTTGGCGTCAAATTCAAAAAAGTTGCTGTTTTTTCCAAAAAAAATGTGCTCCCGGCGAAATATCGCAGACGCCTATTAAAGTCTGTGGGCGGCAAAAAAATTTTTTCACACGCGTCTTTTTTTTTACGCTCGCCGCCATACAAGTCTATGGGTGTCATTTTTGTGAAACAAGGCAAAAAAATTCATCCATCCCTAAAGGAGCACCCAGAGGGAAACAAGGACCCTATATTTATATAATATACTGTATATAGATGGAACACAATTCATCGCAAGAACCCCTATAACACAAGGGGCTGTGCTCCCTCTACTGCAGCCAATGAGTTCTGAGCAGGTGGATTTATTGAGCCACAGGAGACTGAATTGCTGGGTACTTTGCAATAACTTGATATACTGTGAGTCTCACCATCTTAAAGAGGCATCGCAGCAAAAAATATGAATGTACTGGTGCCTGAAAACAATGTGTAAAATAAAAGTAAAGTATCTTTTGGAATGTGTGTTTGTGAGTGTACGTGTGGTAGGGGGTAACCAATTGCCCCCCATGTGATTCTTTATTTTGTTTATAGAAAGGTTGTGTTGGCATAGAACAGTGGAATCAAAGATTCAAATGAAATGAGGCAAACCACGAAAAATTCACGAAACGGCGCCCGTTGTTTTGGATGGCGGCATCTGTTTTTGCCGAAATTGCGCCGGCTTCCAGAAAAACGGATGCCGGCATCCATCTTTTTTGAAGCAGGCGAAATTTTCGTGGCGGTTTCAAAAATTTATTCGCGAATCGTGGGAATTCACCGCAAATTCGCACCTGCTGAATAAATTCGCCCATCACTAGTAGAATGGAGATATACTCGTATGGAGATTCAAATTCTGGAGAGATCCTTTATCCGGAAAACTCCACATCCCAAACATTCTGGATAACAGGTCCCATACCTGTACAGTGTTCATCTACCCATCCAACAGTAGGGGAAAATATCAATGTTATATTGCTCCAGTGTGCTCTGTACTAAAACAGCTTACCAAACTTGCATCCTTATGCAGGTCATAAAAATTCTAGACACAGTTAGGGGCAGATTTATCAAGGGTCGAATTTCAAGTTGATGGGACTTATTTTAAACTCCCATCAACTCGAAATTCAAATAAAAAAAGACCAACTGAAATTTATTTAAAAAATCTAATTTTTTAACTTCAGGTGAATGGGCTGTATTCGATCATTCCAATCGAAATTCGGATCGTATTCGATCAAATTCGAAGTTTTTCCCAAAAAAAACTTACATTTTTCAAATGACTCCAAATTGGTTCTAGGAGGTTCCTCATAGGCTAAAACAGCAATTCGGCAGGTTTTAGATGGCAAATAGTCGAAGATGATTTTTTAAAGAGACAGTACATGATAAATTTTGATATTTGAATTTTCAAATTTTTTTCAAATTCAATTCGAATTTGGACTATTCTCTAATCGAAGTACACTAAAATTACCTCGAAATTCGAATTTAAAAATGGGATTTTTCAATTCGACCCTTGATATATCTGCCCCTTAATGTTAGCAGTTAGCAATAACTATAATAAATGCGTATCTTTCTCTAATTTATGATATTTTTTCTGTTCACGACTTATTACATTTCCCCATTAGTGAGGATTTATTTAGCATCAATCTAAGACGCATTTCTCATGTTTAATATCATGAAATTACATTTTAGCCCCAAAGATGACACAGCAGAAGCCCTGTCCCCCAAATTATTGACTTTAATAACAGCTGAGCAAAGACGGTTAGTTAACACTGAACCAACAGCTGGCCAATAATCCTTTGGAGAAGGATCAATATTTTACAGTAATGTACATGCATATTCTGCCTCTAATGAGGAGAGGAAGCCCCTTCTTTAATGTGAGTGACCAGACAAAACTACAGGAATCCTTCAGGGAACACAACAGATTAAAGCTCAAAAGACCCATCCCTCACTCCTACCCGAAACATAAGAGATCCTATTAGCTGACAAGGCAAACAAGCCGCTACATCTTTACAAGGACAGCAGAATCTTAATAGAATGCTAAAACAATGTTTGACAATGGGCAGCAGTCCTGACAGTAATACACTCTAACCCTGGCTAGGCACCATTCTCCCCTCTGCTATAACTTCAGAGGGTAATAACCCAATGCACATGTAACTCGCTTAAATTGAATAATCATCATTACCTCTGCTACTGAAATTAACCAGCCGAGGAGGAGAGCCTATTTAGCTACGGTAATACCTTTCCTAAGCATTCAGTGTTCTTAATATGGTATGTGGGCAAGACAATTAAATATTGGCACATTCATGTCCACTGTGATGTACCTGTGAGTACTGATTTTTAACAGGTTGGAAATGTTTTGGATTCCTTCTGCTCCTAATCACCTTGCTAGTGTATCCCATGTGCAAATCTCTTTTTGTTATGTTTGCTCTTCATAAGGGTATAAACGAGAGGAAGGATTCATCAATTCACATTCCCTGGCCCCATGTTTTATTAGTCATTTAATCTGTGCATGTGCATTAAAATATAGGGGGTTTTAATCATTATCTTATAATCATAAACTTGATACTAAAACCTTGATAATGTTTGCCTTTGCATAATATATCAAGTTATAGGTAACAGCAAGATCTTAAATAGTGCATAATCTTTCCATAAACCCTCTCCACTGAGCTTCTCTTCGGAAGAACAAAATTAACTACAGGTGCTACAGTAAGAATCAAGTGTACAGACGCCATATCAGTCATATCATATCCTCCATATCAGCAGTTATCTACATTGTGACATATAACACTAAACTGTAATGAAATATCCATGTTTACAGTACATGAGCCAACGGGCTGCAGATATGGATTCTGTTTTAGGTCTGACAGGTATGGGACCAGTTATCCAGAAGGTTAGGGACCTGGGGTTTTACAGATAAGGGATCTTTCTGTAATTTGGATCAACATACTTTGTTTAATAAAAAAACAATCACTTAAGCATTAAATAAACCTAATAAGCTTGTTTTGCCCCCCAATGATTACTAATTATATCTTAGTTGGGATCAAGTACAAGGTAATTTTTTATTATTACGGATGAAAAGGGAACTAATTTTGAAAAATCTGAATTATTTAATTAAAATGGAGTCTATGGCCTTCACGTAATTTGGAGCTTTCATGATAAGGAATCCCATACCTGTACTAGATATTCCTGAAAACACAGTTTTAATGGAATAAAGATTAAGGGGCAGATTTATCAAGGATCGAAGTGATAATTCGAATCAAAAAAATTCGAATTTTAAGCCAATTTTAGGGGGTTCTCTGTTTCAAAATTTGGATTGTCTGGAGTCTATGGGAGATGGCCTTTTCGTAATTCAGAGCTTTCTGGATAACAGGTTTCCGGATCCCAAACTTGTAGTATAACTTTATTCTTGACTGTGTAAGGGCTCTTACACATGAGCGTTTTTACCTGCGCTCCCCTGCGTTCCGTTTTTCAGCGTTCAGACGCAGGGGAGCGCAGGAATAGACACATTTCATTATTTCAAATGGGGCTGTACTCACACAGGCATGTGTAGGCGCCGAACGCAGGTTGAGACGCAACATGCTGCATTTTTCCTGCGTTCGGCGCCTACATGCGCCTGTGTGAGTACAGCCCCATTTGAAATAATGAAATGCGTCTATTCCTGCGCTCCCCTGCGGCTGAACGCCGAAAAACGGAACGCAGGGGAGCGCAGGTAAAAACGCTCATGTGTAAGAGCCCTAATTATATAATATGTACATGGGTGCACTAAGATGTGGCAGAGAGGTGGTGCTTTCAAAGGGCTTCTTGTTTCCTAACAGGACTAAGAGAACTTGCATTTGGCTTGAACAGATGCACCAATTTTTGTGCAAGAAATGCAGGTGCTAGTGATGCATGTGGGTATCACCACCATCCTGAGCTTTCATGGCGCAACCAGTGGCGTAACTACCGGGGGATCAGGGGATGCGATTGGGCCAGGGCCCGCACCCTCTCAGGGCCCCCCGGCAGCTCGCACGCCACTGACTTCTTCAGTAATTGCGGCCGTTTCCGGGCATACGGAGGGGGGCGGGGGGCCCGGCTGCACGTCCCGCGCCAGGGCACGCCCCCCTCTAGTTACGTTACTGGGTACAACCATCTGAATCCAGAAAGTACATGGTAGATATGGAAATAAAAGTGAGCCAGTATAACATAGGAAACAAGCAGATAGCTTAGTCTGCCACTTTGAGACGGAGTAAAGGCGCAATGACTGAAAGAGTTGTTCTTGCAGATAAAGGCATGTTTGCATGTGGTTGCATGTAATAAGGTGCCAGTCACTTATACAGCCAGCTATAAAATATCTGCATACATGGACAGAGTGCAAAGTCAGATGGTACAAAACACAAATATGGACAGTGAGAATTCTGCTCCATTTGAGTGTCAGCTCTTCCCCCACTGGCTGACTAACAGCAGTTACTGCACCTCCTTCTGTGACTGACAAGTGACTTTCCATGAGCCTGTGTGGCTATTGTAATGCAACGAAGGTACCTTTCAGCCCAAATGTCCATGTTTGTTGTTGTTTAAAGATGTAAGTCCCTTACAAAAAGAGATTGCAATTACTCAGACACTTTTGTTCATCTGGGGACAAGGAAACAATAATGGAAAATTCTTCTGTACCCTGTATGCCAGGGATGCCCAGCCTGGAGCTGGAGCAGTTGATACGCTGCCACTGACTGCAGTTGGCTGGCAGAAAGTTGGGCGTCCCATCCCGTATAATAAGTACAAGACAACCTTCTTTTGTATTGACATGAAATTAAAAAACACACACTGAATGACTGTATTATATGATTCTGCATTTGCCCTGCACCAGCACCTCACTGAGCCACCATCAATTCAGTACACTATAGAGATACATATGAACACTAATATGTAAATGCATTAGTGGATCTATTTCTCTACAACCTACTGAATGTTATGCATAATTACTGTATTTGGGACATGAAGTTTAGTGGACAGATATCAACAACAGTTGGTTTATAATCTGATCCAACACCTCCTCTATTCAACCACTAATCCACCATCTCCAGATAAAAAGAATGCTCCATGTACCAGGCAACAACTGAACCCCCTGCTTATTCTGATGATTTATGGTAAGCAGGCACAAAAGAGAGACACCCTTGTCGGTAAAGGAGAAATAAAGCTTAACTAAAGAAGTAGACTAGAAATGTTGTACATTATGTTTTGAGCTTCTGTACCAGCCCAAAGCAACTACAGCCTATTAGCAGTAAAGATCTGTGTCTCCAAAGATGCCCCAGTAGCTCTCCGTCTTCTTTTCTGCTGATTCACGGCACATGCTCTGTGCTGCTGTCACTTACAAAGCTTAGGGACTGACGCACAATATATCAGATTTACATTGCATGGCAGCTCAAAAATCAATGCAATTTACATCAGAATTTAATAATCTGCCCTGTTACATCAGCTTCTCATCTATGGACCTCATTTTCTTCTTGATGATTAGCAACAACCCCTATACGTATCCGTTTAAAGGCTGCCCAGAGTTTATGGAGCATGTGCAGTACCACTGACACGCCTAACAAAATCCAAAACTATGACCCCCTGTATATTACTTTTAAGGCCAAAATCATTACTGTTTTTAAGGTTGAATTCTCTTTTACACACATTTTTTTATCAGTCTAATCTAGAGAGCAGCTGAAGCTGTTAGGATTTTGATCCTGATGTAGGGATTTCGAACATCCAATCACGGTTCAAGCCTAGCTTATTTAAGCCTAAAGCTAACACAACTTCTCTGATCCCTTTGATTCATTGACTGCACTTGGATCTTGGAAAAGCAGTCAGCACATTGATCATCTCTCCTTTAGAGAGATTCTCTTTCCTTTAGAGAGACATACATCAGATGCACTTGGAGACATAAGCCTATACTCCTGATTAGCCTTATGACTATTAAGCCTTACACACAAAATGTAAACCTAATTTATAAAGAAATTGCCACTGAAATACACAACACAGCCACAAATACCATGCAGAGTTACAGAGTTGTGTAGACGAGTGTACCAATCTGCCATAAAAAGAGGAGTTAGCTTAGCTGTCTCATGATTTACTAATACCTGTATACAGGTATGGGACCTGTTATCCAGAATGCTGGGGACCTGTGGTTTTCCAGGTAATGGATCTTTCTGTCATGTGGATCTTCATACATTAAGTCTACTAGAAACCGAATAGACTGGTTCTGATTCCAATAAGGATTAATTATATCTTAGTTTGGATCAAATACAAGCTACTGTTTTATTATTAGAGAGAAAAAGGAAATCATTTTTAAAATTTCAATTATTTGGATAAAATGGAGTTTATGGGAGCTTTTCCATAATTCTGAGCTTTCTGGTTTATATGGTCACAGAACTCCTCTTAATACCCTCTGTAATATCCTTCCTATAGTTTATATCAGTGATCCCCAACCAGTAACTCGTGAGCAACACGTTGCTCTCCAACCCCTTGTATGTTGCTCTCAGTGGCCTCAAAGCAGGGGCTTATTTTTGAATTCCAGGCTTGGAGGCAAATTTTAATTGCATAATAACTAAGTATAGTGCAAAACAGAGCTTCCTGAAGCTGCCAGTCCACATAGGGGCTACCAAATAGCCAATCACAGCCCTTATTTGGCACCCCAAGGGACTTTTTTATGCTTGTGTTGCTCCCCAACTAATTTTACATTTGAATGTGGCTCACGGGTAAAAAAGGTTGGGGACCCCTGGTTTATATAAACAAGCTGCTGTGTAGCCATTGGGGCATCCATTCAAGCACAGGATACACAGTAGCTAATGGATAAGCTGTGTAGAATCCCATTGTATACTACAGAGCTTATCTATTATCAGCTGTGTATCCTGTGCTTTTTCTCCTTTTTCAGCTTTGGCTGCCCCCATGGTTACACAGAGGCTTTTTTATCTATAATATAGTAGAGTTTCTGAAGCAAACACACCAGTTGTACCAGTGCAGCACAACAGTACATTATATTTTCATTACTTTAAAACACTTTCATTGTTTGGGGTTTACAGAACTTGGCTTATTTAATGTATCTGTATAATTAAGAGTGATTTGCTATATCTATTGAGCTACAGCATTTAATTCAATTGGCATGTGCTGTTCCTCTGCTCCGGAAATATGAAAACTCGCAGCTCACTTGCTTCTCCTGAACCCCAGTAACTAACCTGCCTAGAGGATACTTGGAACTGTAGACCAACAAAAAATGGAGGAGCAATGTTATGACATTCCCTGTTACCCAAACACTGTGTAACATCAGAATCACTGCACATTTCCTTATAAAATAAAGCAACTTGAGTAGCTGGATACCATATTTAATGAACCATGTCATTCTGAGGCATAAATCTGAAATAAATTAAGTGTACATTTGCTATAGGAGGGTTGAATCCTTATATAACATTCCATAATATCTGAACATACATTTCTTCACAGAATAGTGTATAAATAAGCTTCTTCTTGAAAACAATAATAAATTAAGATTGGCACAGTCCAAAGGAGAGAGGGAATGGGGCGTCAGCAGAGAACTCGCTAAAGGCCGGAGTGTATTTGCATGTGATAGCGAAATTCTTCCATTTCCAGGAAGGTTTTCCCGCACAGGGAGCAGACGTAGCCCTTTTCCTTGGTGTGAGTGCGACGCACGTGGCTGTCGTGGGCGGCATGTGACGCAAAGGCTTTGCCGCAGTGTTTGCATTTGAAGGGCTTCTCGCCCGAGTGCTGTCGGATGTGTGTGCGAAGGATGCTGGACGCAGTGAATGCCTAAGAGAAGAAAGAACAAGGTTAGAGAAATGTTCTAGTCCAGGGTCATATGGATAGAAATGCAGAGGTGATGCAAAGTACAGACAGTCTGAGTGTTTTTGGACCCCCTTCCCCGCACCAGCTATGAGTATACTCCATAGTCTTAGGTTAGTGCCACACAGGAGACATTTTTCAAACAAAAATCCAGTGTTGATTGTAGTAGCAGGGTTAACTTACCAATAAAGATGGGGGGGGTCCAGGTTCACAAGCCCCAGACCTTCAGCTTTTAGGAGGCAATAAATGTGATTAGATATTCATGGTAAAACTGGCACAAACCAGATACTTTTAATTGCATCAAGTATTGAAGTGAAGTCTGGTTTGTGCCAGTCCTACCATGAATATCTAGTGCCACACTAGGGCTAAAATCACCCTACTGGAATATGGAGGCCGATTTCAGCCCCTACACTGGCAGTAGTCTCCTGTTTGCATTCAGAACAGTTGTCTCAGCTCCAGCGCAAATATACTTGTAACAATATGCAAACTCTTGTGTTTCTTCACCAAAATCTACTTCTTGCCAGAGCCAACACAGCAGTTTGGGCTGTGAAAAGGAGAGGTACTGTGACATTTCTATTGGATAAATGCTGGCCCTACGTCAATAATCAGCCCCTTCTTTGCCTGCCCCCAGAAACCATTGCATCAGCCCAGGTGCAAGCACAAGTAGAGGATTTCGACACCAAAATGCAAGAATTTGCACCACAATCAGCCACATCAAGCACAAGTGCAGGAAAAGAAGGAGCTGATTGTTGGTGTAGGTTCACAGCGTAGACATGTTTTCTTTCCAGAACAAACTATTAGAACTTTAGGAAGCTAAAAGTCTTGCTACTGCAGGGAGATTCCAGGACACTGCACATCACAACCTCTAGCAACCTCCAAAGACTGATGTTGTTGGGCAGTGAACTGTCTAGAAGAGTGTGTTGGATTAAAAAGCCATTGAGCTTGGGGGGGAGCACACCAAATGGAAACCCAAAGTAACAGATTTTGGAACTTACTCCCCTAAAAACTGGTATTAGTTGCCTGGATAACTCATAATGTACAATGGTAAACCCCCTGTGGGAGGAGAAGTTCCTTTCCAATATCCCCCATATACACAGAATTACAGTTACACTCACCTTGTTGCAGTAAACACACTTGTACGGCCTCTCCCCGGAGTGAACCCTCATGTGCTTGTTCAGGCTGGAGGACTGGGAGAAGCTTTTCCCACAGACAGTGCACTGGAATTTAAAGAGAGATCTGGTTATCAATTGGACGGATGAAATTAGCTTGTTGTTCAGTAAAAGATGGCGAGCTGACATAAGATATTGCCGCTGTCTCACTTCTCCTAGATTGTCTGGGTCTCTGGCATCCCTATAATAAAGGGCAGAGCAAGTAATTCCTTCTTTCTGGTTCTCAATAAGAGTGGCTTCCCTGTCTGTGCTCTCCCTAGATATTATTGGCAAAGGGGCAGGGAAGGTGTCTCTGTCTCTCTCTGTCCTGTGAATGAGAGAAGCGATGTATAGCCGGCAGTATTACTAGGAACTGGCGCTATCCCCGATTCCCATTTCTACTTGTCAGGAGAAGAACGTGCTATTGATCACAGGCACAGCTCTAATATTACTCACAATACATTAGTTCCAGATATGTGTTGAACACTCAAGAAAATCATCTGAGCTAACTGAGCTGCCACAGATTGCAGATGACTGCTCGTCAACTTACTCATTTCCTCTATTTCTTTTGTCAGGGGGTAAAAGAGAATTTAATGGTGGCAATTAGAAAACAATGGGGGGAGGGAGATAGGAGGAAATTGGGGTTAGATTAGGTGTTTTAGTGCAAATGCAAATGCTGCTGCTGGCTGCACTGCTATGGGTGGTACAGTATGGAGGGGGGATAGGGGCAGCTATTCTTAGAAGAAAGACTCCTTATGGTAAACTACAACAACCAGGCAGTCGCATGGTCCCCATACTTGGCTTGATTTGGACTTCTAAGAGAGTTCATTAGCATGGTTGGGGGTGACCCAGTCCATTTAGGGGAAGTGTTTGGGGAAATGATATGAACATGTCTAGGAACTTACTGGGACAGAGGGCTCATGGATATGGCTGTTGATACTTTGCTGAGGTCTCCTCTAAAAATACAAATTCCAGCATCCCTTGACAGACACATATTCTGTTTTATAGGCAGATCTGACCTTTTTTTTCTTTCGTTTTATGATAATTTAAGTTTTAAAATGTGTGCGATCCAGTAGGCAAACAGAGCAGGGAATTTACCTTGTGGGGCCGGTGCTTCTCGTGTACATGGAGAATGTGAATCCGCAGCCGGTCCCTCTTCTCAAAGGACCTGTTGCACAGATGGCACGGGAACTTTCTGTCCCCCTGATCCACACAGCGCGTGTACTTGAGGTGCTTGTCCCGGTAGTATTGGTAGGCGAACACTTTTCCGCATCGCTCGCACTTGTATCCCTCCGCGGCCGCCGGCTCTGTTAAACGAAACAGAACAGATTTACCCGATTGTGACATCAATGCTCACACACTGGGGTTCAAGGGGATGGCTGGATGCGTAAATGGGGAAAACTAAATAGTCTTAAATACTAAATATAGGGAAGATCATTCACTTCTGGTATTAATTATATTTAAATCTCAGCTGAATACAAAGTGAAGAGAAGAGCAATTTATTCTACGGCAGCACCAAAAAAATAAAAAAATCCTAGATAGTACCCCCTTCCCAGCAGCATTTTTTTCGATCCTTCCTGGTACTTGAGTACACAAAGTTACAGCTTCTTTGGTAACTTATTTTAATTAATAAAACAAATGTAGTGCGCCTCTTAAATTAAAAAAGGCACGTGGGTATGAAACACTTTCCTGAGGAATTAGTTTGTTCAATAATTAAAGAGTTCGTTTGGGTAACCCAAATAATCCATTATTTATCCGATATGTGATTTTCAGCAAGCACGATGGAGGGATCCTCTTCCGGCTTCTTCTTTCTTCATATTTCCCAGGGCAGACGCAGTAGAATGAAATAGCCGACTTTTAGTTAAAGTTCGGCTTTTCACTCTAATGCGCATGCGCAGCCGCGAGAAGAAGGCGGAAGAGGATCGCTCTGTGGTGCTCGTTGGTATAACCCCGGGCCGGTGCAGTTTTCTGCTGATAGGAGCACCGGCCCGGGGTTTCAGGTAAGTAAATATTCACTTGGGGTGCCTAACATTTGGCACCCCAAGTGGTAAATGACTTTCCTTCTCCTTTGAATGAAACTATTCGCATGGATATAAGAGGCTGCACAGAGTAGGGACGCGGAGACTTCCCAGGAATTATAATGTGAGAGACTTAACATAAGAATTTCAAATTTCCTTCTTGAATTGAGTGAGATTTGTGCAGACAGAGCAAGAAATTGTAGGGAAGGGTTTGTGAGGAATGGGTGGGGGCCAGGACCCATGAGATGGGTGAATAAGGATAATGATTAGAGAATTAAGAGTAGGGGCACTGGGTTAGGTGCTGGTACTTACCTTCCGTGGGTTGGTAGGGTGGCCTTCCTTCCCCATGGCCCTTGAGGCTGAGTGGGATGCCGAGGAATTGCAGGTAGCAGTCCCCATACCAGACGAGCAGCTCCTGCCCAGGGAGAATCTCTTTGCACGACTCATAGTAGATCTCCCCCTCGCACTGCAGCGCAATCAGGTTCTGCTCCTCAGGGAAGCGGGCGCAATTTACTCGGGACATCCAGTTCCCCGAGGATCCTTTCCCATCTATAAAGTGACTGAGTCGTCCCTCATCAAAGATCTGCCAGGAGAGGAGCAAACAGGTTACTGGAACCGTGCGGGCACCACTCATTTAGTCCAATATCTCCGCCATAGTTTCATCCAGCGCAGCGTTCCTTTACTTATAGTTTAAGGGGAACTTCACAAAAACATAACTTAAGCTTTTTGAATATACATCATTTAACAAAATGCAGAATTTTTCATGATTTTTGTATGGTTTCTGACAGTTCCCTAAGCCTAGCCCCCTGCTCTCCTGCTGATCTCTCTGACTGCTTTGCTGAGCTGGCTGACTACTGTTACTTTGTATTAACAGCCAGCTGTCCACAGCCTGCATCCCCCAAACCCCACAATTCCCTGCACACATGATTTCAATAAGGAAAGGAACATCACAGTGCAATGCATTGTGGGTTATGTAGTTCCTGCACGCTGTCTGTAAGCTGTGGAGAAGTTGTTACAATTTGTAACATCCGTGTTTAGTCCCTCCTTCCCTGCCAGGATTTCAAATGATACAGAAAGAGAAGAACTGTTAAACAGCTGGATTTCAGCATAGAAAATGGTATTTATTCATACTTTTTGAAGAAACAGGTAACTGTGTTGGATATATTAGGGGTTTCTGTGTTATGTGGGCCTCTTTATCAAATTTTGGTTTGGAAGCCAGAGTTCCCCTTTAATTCTGTGCTCCCCTCACAGTCTCACCATTTCACCTCCTTTACTACTAGTCTGTCCTTTGTATTGGGCAGTGTAATAACACTCTCTTAATGTGTTACCCATAGCTGCCAAAGAGCATTTACCGGACAACTGTTTGTCCGGTTCTTGTTAACAAGAACTGCAAACTTTGTGCCAATGAATACATTACCCCATATTAGGCCAGTCTATGATATTATAACTCGTATGCTTGTCTGCTAAATTTACAGTATTGTATACAATATTTAATATTATCATATATTATCATTATAATATCTATTTTTCTATTTAACACAATAATATTTTAAACATTTCCAGTGCCTATCGATCAGTAGGGAATGATATAACAGTAATATCGCCTGTACATACAGTGACTCCAACACTGTATCTGTATTTTATTTCTCTGGCCTGCGCCTGTCTATCATGTAATAGTAAGGAATGCTTCTGTTACCAGCCAATTCAGATTTGAGGTGATGGCAGAGCCATTTGTGGTTGGAGCAATATTAAGTGGAGATTAACCTCTGTAATCCCCCATGTGACAAGGAAACCCGTGAGAAATGCAATATCAGTTCTACTGATTCCTTAGAAACCTCAGGTGGATATATGGGTGGTTCACCTTTAAGTTAACTTTGAGTGTGTTATAGAATGGCCAATTGTAACCAAATTTGTCGGCTGGCCTTCATTATTTATTGCTTATATTTTTTTTTAATTTGACTTCTTCTGACTCTTTCCAGCTTTCAGATAGGGGTCACTGACCCCCATCTAAAAAATAAATGCTCTGTACGTCTAACAATGTATTGTTAATTCTACTTGTTGTTACACATCTTTCTATTCAGACCCTCTCCTATTCATAGTCTAGTCTCTTATTCAAATTAATGCATGGTTGCTAGGGTTATTCAGATCCTAGCAACCAGCTGCTAAATAAAAAGCTAAATAACTCAAAAACCACAAATAATAAAAAATTAAAACCAATTGCAAATTGTCTCAGAATATCACTCTCTACACCATGCTAAAAGTTAACTCACATGTGATCAACCCCTTTAACACGAGTAGAGCAGAAGTTGCACACTTACCTCCCACATAAGTGAGTTGTCCCCATAAGTCTTTATTTCGCTGGGGTGCACCACTTTGCCTTGAAATGGACCGAACTTGGCTCCTTTGGGGATGAGATTCTTGCAGAAAACTCCAGATCTGGGCAAGGTCCCATAGGAAGTGTTCAGCACTGTCAGACCTGGAATAATTCTGCTATTAGCGCCCAGGTGCAATAAAGGGGAAAGGGGCTAAAAATATCAGCAAAGGGTCTGAGATTTACCTTCTGGCAACTGCAACGAGTCCCTGTCCAGTATGTGTGTATCCAGCCCTGCAATAGGGTACAATAAGGTGTTCAGTTAGGATATAGAACCTGCTTTCTGACCCAGTTTATTTCAAGAGCACCAACTTTTTGTGCAGCCCAATAATAACATTCACGTATATATTATCTGATAACTGATGTAATTCCGAATATATATATATATATATTACTGTATCATCGCACCAAGGACTGGGCTTGTGCCCTCAGGTGTAACATTTACCTGTAGAAGTGCTGGAGGGAATGCGCAGGCCAGACAGGGCGTGAGTGATACTCCGGGTCCTTGAGTCGCTACCATAGGTGTATCCATAGAGCACTGTGTGTAAGTCTTCCTCTGTGAAGTGGTAAGTGCGAGTGGGTCTCACCTCTAGGCTGGGGACGCCCATGGACACACTTCTGCACTTTTTGGGGACAATGGGAGATTTGGGGTTCTCTGGGCTGCTAGAGTTGGAGGCTTGGGTTAGAGAGGAGCCACGGATAAGAGAGTCTTGTTTGCTGTGGGAGACAGGCTGCTGCTGCTGCTGTTGCACCTTAGTGAGGAGGGAATAGGCTCCCAGGAGCGGGTTCAATTGTGCATCATTTGGGGGGGAACCATGATTCAGTAGGATGGGGAGGTCTCGGAAGTTGAAGGACCCCAAATGAGAAGAGTTGCTGACCAGCCTGCCCAGGGATTTCAGAGGGTTAAACATCTCATGAGGGGTGGCCAGGATGCTCATGTACTGGCTTGGGGGCAGCAATGTTGGGAAATAAGGGGGTACAGCTGATGGGCTGATCTGAAGAGAGTCACAAGGGAAAGTCCTTTGAATTGGGCTGGGGTGACTGGGAACAGACAGAGCCATGGAGATGGGCTTTGCACACACAGATCCCAGAAGGAAATCAGTCCCTCACCTGCAAGAAAACAACAGCACATTCTCTTGTTAGAGCTACAGTGGGACTGGGAGACATACAGACACTGAGCTAGAAGAGGACAGACAGCAATGCAGACAGTTACACTGAGAACTAAAAATACAACTAGAGAAATAGACTAAAAGCGACCCAAATAAATAAACAAATAAATGGAACATAGATTGTAAACTCCATTGGGGCAGAGTCATCCAGTGTGGATGATGTATAATCTGTTTAAAGTACTGTAAATATATAAGTGCTGTATAAATAAAGGACAATCTTAGATATAGGCAAAGTTGAAGATATACAGGCAGTGATACATTGATACAGACAGTTACAAAGAGATAGATGCACATAGAGAAGGGGAGTAGATACATAGTGACAAACAGAAATAAAGTTTATCTGAGAGCAATACAGCTATAAGCAGATTTGTACAGTTGGGTACATATAGACATACCTAGATGGTTAACAGACAGAAACAAAGACAGGGATAGATAGATAGATAGATAGATAGATAGATAGATAGATAGATAGATAGATAGATAGATGATAGATAGATAGATAGATAGATAGATAGATAGATAGATAGATAGATAGATAGATAGATAGATAGTTGCACTTTAAATTCAAAATACACGTTATCAGCAAATTAAATCTGCACTGCGATTCCTACTCTCTAACAGTATATTTATTTTCAGTGCAATATAATACAACGCACGGGGCGTATCTGGAGTTTAATCCGTTTTTCCAGAGACAAATAAACATAAAATGAGCAAATACCGGGATGGACACCCCTTGTTTAGACGTAAAATCCCTAAAAAGAACAAGTTCAAACGAAATGTCACCCACATTATAACCCAGTGTATGTGGTTCTGTTCCCCCCACGTACCCGGAATTTCCCTGATACATTCTCATTCATTTCTCAATCATTTCTCATTCATTTCTCATTCATTTCATTACAATCGCTCAGAAGTGTAATAAAAGCAGAAAAAGGTACAAATTCTTACAGTTGAGATGACGATGATGATACCAATTCCAATGTATCATTACCTTATATATTATATATATAGTGAATAAAGTACCCCCTCTTGTAAAAAAAATATAAGGATATTATTAGTTACCGAGGAGTTTCATGACCATATAAAAACATGAGGCCGAAGGCCATGGAACTCCGAGATAACTTCTAATATCCTCATATTTTACAACTGGGGGTACTTTATTTATTATAATACACAAATTTTAGTGAGTCATGTGACAGAAATGACATCACTACTCACCGTTTATAACTGATGACATCACTACTCACCGTTTATAAGGATAAAATTTACAGGATATTCATGGCTTTTGTGTATTATATATATATTACATCACCGTTGTTCTATAATCTGCAGTAATTAGTAATATCCTCTCTGTCCCATTTACACCATATACAAAGCCTGGTACAAATTTGATGGAGCACCTGGCAGCTGTTTTTTCCTAACATTTATTTTTATATGTTCTGCTCTGATTCCATTAGATTATTTAATTTACTTTTTCTATTTTTATTTATTTAGTTATTTATTTTTGCACTTGTCTAATTACTAACTAAAATGACCAGTTACTTTTATCTTAAAATGTAATTGTATATTTGGTTCATGAAATGATATGAATTAACAGTTCAGATGTACCATAAAATATTCGTTTATTCTCTCTTTAATTTTCGTTTTCTTTATGTTTCAAATCGTTTAATATGGTAAGAATCAGGGTCTACCAACAGTTTCTGTGACCAAACACTGTTGCATTTCTTTCCCAGGAGAACATTTCTGTTGCCAATAAACAGAGATCTCAGCACAGTGGTTTGTCAGGTAAGTCCTATTATTAGATTGCTAATTGGGTACCAAATACCATAATGAAGAGAATCATTCCCAGCCCTGCTTAGTAAGGAATCTCATTGACTTGCACCGTCCCCTCCCTGAGTTGGTTTAAGGTGCTGCTTTGCAATCTTATCTCTCTCTCTATTATTCTCTAGCAGGTAATTAAGTGATTGCTGATACCAAAAGTCATGCCCAGGGCAGGGGATATATTCACTCACACAAAAGAGAAAGAGAAAATGGGGAGATTACTTGAATATTGTGCAAATGTAGCCCTGAATCCTCCACAGAAGGATTTTGACTCTCAAGGCCTTTGTAGGTTCAGTAATTAGTATTCCAAGTTGTGCTATTTATATAATTACCAAATTACAATCAACAAAGCAGCCGATATATAATAGTATAGACTAGTATAGTATAATAGTATAGTATAGTATAGTATAGTGTACCTTTTCTTTTTTCTTTTCCTTGTTGGAGTAATAAATGTGCTTTATATTTAATATAACTTTTCGTACAACCTTTATACTGCCACAAGGGATAATTAATTAATTTCATTTTTATATTAAATGACAGGCAATACGAAAATACATATATATATATTTATTAAAACGAATTTAGTCTACTGGCTCTGGAGAATTTGCATAATCAATGTAAAATTAAAACATTATTCTGCATCCAGTTAATTCAGTCACTGTATTTGGCATAATCATTAATGAATTAAATTACAGGCAATACGAAAATATATATATATATTTATTAAAACGAATTTAGTGTACTGGCTCTAGAGAATTTGTATAATCAATGTAAAATTATAATATTATTCTGCATCCAGTGAATTACGGTCACTGTATTTGGCATAATCATTAATTAATTAATTAAATTCTAGGCAATACGAATATATATATATATATATATATATATATATATATATATATATATATATATATATATATATATATATATATATATATATATATATATATATATGTATATATTAAAACGAATTTAGTCTACTGGCTCTGGAAAAGTTGTATAATCAATGTAAAATTAAAACATTATTATTATTCTGCATCCAGTTAATTTCAGTCACTGTATTTGGCACAATCATTAATGAATTAAATTACAGGCAATACGAAAATACATATTTATATATATATTAAAACGAATTTAGTCGACTGGTTTTGGAGAAACTGTATAAACAATGTAAAATTCGTTTTTATCAGATACTGGAAAACGACGCGCAAGGGGAAAAGTGAGAATTCGAGTTTGGATCTCAAACGAATAAATCGCCCGAGCGAAACTCTAGCGACTGGTTTATTTGCGGGGGTCAGGTTAAACAGTCCCCGCTTACAATAACCTTTTTTTAATGATCAATAAACAATCCGCACAATTGTTAAACGGGCAGCAGCTTAAATGTCCATGAATGTGATCCGATGACCGAGATCAATGGCAAAGCTCTCAGTGAAACAAAACGGGGTCGTGACACACAAATGGAGAAACACGGGTCAAGGGAAGAGGTCACAAATAATGAAGCCATCGCTGCACATTAACTAAACATTGAGACACCAATCTTGGCTGCCAGAGGTTGCGCTCGGACCGCAGATCAGACGGGGAATGGTGCATTTAGCGCTATTGGATGCGCTAAACTCCACTTATTCGGCGCTCTGGGGGGATCAGTGGGGTTAGAAGTGAATTGTACTTACTGTGATGAGTGAAACCTGCGCTAATTCCAGATAAATGCAATCCTGAGGCCCCCAGCTCATCCCCTGCCTAATAATGTCTGATGCCTCCTGCTGGGGTCGGGCTCTGGCTCATCTCTTCCTTTGGGAGGTGTCGCTGCTGGCGCAGAGTGTGGGCTCCTGCTTGTGTCTGAGATCAGTGCAAGGCAGATGGTGTTAAAAGGAAATTCAGGAAAGGGGATGGGGGTCATGTGCAGTCCCAAAGTGTGTCCTGAAAAACTGCTCCCCCCTCCCAACTCACCCCCAACAGCCATTGGCTGGAGATCTTGCCTTGGTCACTGGGGACCTTTAGAAGGCTGAACTGCTCACTCTACCTGCTGCTGCTTGATTTATATATATATAGTTCAAAATGGACTATCACAGAAACACACGATTTATTCAATCATCACTTGTGTATCCAACGTTGGATAAAGGCCCCAATAAGGGCCGAAAGGTTGGATACACAAGTGATGATGATTGAATTAATCGTGTGTTTCAAAAATATTGGAGTGCTAGTCCATTTTGAACTATATACAATACATTTGACTATATATATATATATATATATATATATATATATATATATATATATATATATATATATACACATATATTGCAGTAGACCAGGGCATCACCTTTCACACCAGCTGGGCCCTTTACTTACACCATTATTGCCCTCTCTGGGTCTCTGAGGAACCTGCAAAGTCCCCCCAAATCAGGCACCCCAGCTGCCCAATTAAAATATTGATCCCATCAGTAATAATTCTTTCAATTAGAGAGACAATCTACTAAACAGCGCCAGAAAGGTGTAGGGTGCAGTTGTACATGAGCCCAGCAGAACAAATGGATCTCACACAGGTCCGGCCCATTCCCAGGCCTGTTTGTAGGGAAGTAAAATGCATTAGCTGCACACAGAGCCCTCTGGTAACATTTAATCGATGTGTTTGTGTTTTTTCTTCCAATATAGATGAAGCCCCACTTAACTAGATCCAAATGTATCAAGACAGCAGGGATTCTGGGACATTAAACAGGACATTAAACAGGACAGGGCAGCTGACTTATATAATTCTTCTCATTGTCCCTGCTGTTAGTATAAGACCACACCACGTGACATATAAAAAACAGTTATTGTACAGGACACGTTTCGGTCTTCGCCGGGACCTTTATCAGGTTTCTGCGGCTCAATTATGCTGAAGTTTGATTTGCGGCTATTATAACGGGTTTCAATAGTTTATGATAATCAATGTGTCTTCCTTTCAGCGCTGCCTCCGGGTCAGTTTTGGTGCCGGTTCGAATGAATGGAAAAAAAACATGTGCGGGTCTCAATGGAACTGGTTCAATGTGCGGCTCGTTATCAGTCTCGATGTGATGATGCCCTGCCCCCTAGCGGCGCACTGTATGGCTACACGTGATAGAGCTGCGAGTTGCTACAGTGTTAATCCCACCTGTATCTCTGGGTAACTGCACCTCTTGCACCCAGCCCTCCTGCCCCTCACATGCGGCTCTAACCACCCACTTTACACTGATCCTGCTAAATAAACCCAGTTCTATTCCAGGCTGGGGGGATAAGTGGAGTAAAGTGTATTCATTAGCCCATTGTAATGCACGGAGCCGGCACAGTGGGGAAGTAGGAGCTGCCCACACGCCTCACACCCAACCTCCATATGAACTAAACATTTGTCTTTATTATGATTAGAAGAAACAGGCAGCACCTGAGGGGTTAGGGGAGGCCAATGGGTCACATTATGAGCGCTATTGGGAACAATAAGTGGCTCATTAGCACATAGAGGGGCTCATTAATCAGAGAGAACATGAAACTGGCAATGGAGGGGTCCTGTCAGGGCCGTCATTAGAAATTGCGTCATTCGAAGTTTTTTAATTCGATGGTCGAATTTCGAATTTCGACGTTTTTTTGAACTTCGAAATTCGACCCTTGATAAATCTGCCCCTTAGTGTACTACGATGAGGGAATAGTCCAAATTTGAATCGAATTTGAAAAAAAAAACCTCAAATTCGAATATCATAATTTATCATGTACTGTCTCTTTAAAAATTTGACTCACTATTTCGCCATCTAAAACCTGCTGAATAGCCTATGGGGACCTCCTAGAATCTATTTGGAGTCATTTGGTGGACTCTGAAAAATCAAAGGTTTTTTTTTTTAAATTACTTTGAATCGAATTTGGTCGAATACTATCCAAATTCGATTCGGACTCGAAGTAAATAAAATTGATTTTTATTTTAAATAAGTTTCAGTTGGTCTTTTTTTATTCGAATTTCGAGTTGATGGGAGTTTAAAATAACTCTCATCAATTCGGAATTTGACCCTTGATAAATCTGCCCCTTAGTATCACTTTAAGGACAAACATGGATTCTGCTTAAAAGGGTTGTTCACTTTTGAGATAACTATAAGTATGATGTAGCGCGTGATATTCAGAGACAATTTGCAATTTGGTTTTCATTTTTTTATTATTTGTGGTTTTTGAGTTATTTAGCCTTTTATTCAGCAGCTCTACCGTTTGCAATTTCAGCAGTCTGGTTGCTAGGATCCAGATTACCCTAGCAACCATGCACTGTTTGGAATATGAATAGGAGAGGGCCTGAATAGAAAGAGGAGTAATAAAAAGCAGCCATAACAATACAATTGAAGCGTTACAGAGAATTGTTTTTATAGATGGGTCTGTGACCCGCATTTGAAAGTTGGAAAGAGTCAGAAGAAGAAGGCAAATCATTTAAAACTATTAAAAAAGAAAATAAATGAAGGGTAATGTTATAGAATTAGCCATTCTATAACATACTTAAAGTTAACCTAAAGGTGAACCAACCCTTTTAACTGTAACCCCCAAATTGGCCTTCGGATTGGCCACCTCAGAATAAGTTCAGAGCCTCCCTATGGGTGCCAGCCTTTGTGGTTTGGGGACAACTGCTTTAAGGTCTTTACAGGATGATGTTTTTCTAAGGTGAGCATACTGTAGGGAAGGGGTGCATTTCCCTAGAATATGAGTATACTGTAGTTCACTAAACAGGACAGAAAAGTAACAGTACTGACAAAACTGCATAGCAGGTCACTGAGTTGTAGGTCTGTCTGTAACTGGGAACTCCCTCCCCAAACCTTTGGTTTTATACCTCCTCTTTCTCCTTTTTGATTGTAAGCTCTTTTGAGCAGCATCCTCTCAACCCCATGTTATCAGTTATATTTTTGTATGTCTTTTTAAATATCTTTGTATTCACGTATAAACCCATGTGTTGTCAATAATGACAATATCTGGACTGACTCCTGCCTATTTCTCATGTACTACTCTCTCCCATTTCCTATAGGGTAAATGTGTGATAAAGGTGCAAGACAAGGCCTGGAACAGGTTCTCTTCCAGCCGGCTAATAAAGCAAACACACATAGCGACAGAGAAAGAGAGAGCTCCATATTGCTGGAAGAGCAAGTCAGGCATCTGAGGTCCGAGGAGAAGGAATCACATACTGGGTGAGGCTATTGATATGCCGGACCTGGAGGTGAGTGAGACATTAGAATGAGTTGCAGTCGTTTATGCTGATGTGGAGCTGAGGCAATAATGCTGTTTCCAAATATAAGGCTCTTGAGGGGTTTTATATGTAGGACACTGGTTACAAAGTTCAACATCAAAGCTCCTTTAATTGCTGGGCCCAAAACAAAGCTCCGAAAATTATGATTACTGCCTATCTCTCAATCTTTTGTTCAGGAGACTCTGTAGTGTAGTAACATTTGCTTTATCAGCAGCCCTGCGGTCATGTTGGCAGCAGGAAGAAATCCTCAGTTCAGAGTAGGTTGTTGGTTTTGCCTGGCACGCTGGACTTAAGCTGGCCAAATACTTGTGACCTTGCCAAACGAAAGGATCTTTCCCCAATATGCCAACCTAAGGTGATGAATTATATCGGGCTTAATCCGATTGTTGGCTCTGGGGCCAAATGATCTGATTACAACTGCGGGAATAGGAACCATCAGAGCAAGGGCCGCATCAATGAACCAATGCAGTCCTCAATCCAAAGGGAAAATAAAATCTTCCAGCCGACATCTGGCCAATTTAAAGGACCCATCTAAAGGACCCGAATCTGCCCATACAGCTCTAGTCTATATTGCCCAGAACCTGGCAGATCTTACCCTTCTGGCTGTGCCCTATTCATACACTATCAGTGTCTCTCTAACAGCAGATATGAGCAGAACAAAGCTAGGAGTGATCCCAGGGAGTGCAGAGACATCTACTGGCTCCTTAAGGAGTCGCTACACACCAAATAACATTCGACATAAGCCGTTTAGGTGCCGCACATTGGAATGCCACACGTAGATGCAAATGGAATGCAGCAACACTGAGTCTATCTAGGTCCTTCACAGCCTGGGCAGTACAGTATATCTGCTTTGGGTAACTATATACAGTATATGGGATGAGGGAGGATATTCATACAGTTCAGCCCAGGTCCTGACTGTCAATCTGTGGATTCTGCCAGAGGACAGTGGTGTAAATATAGAGGAAGCAGACCCCACGGTCATTCGGGGGGAAAACCATGGAACAGGGGACCCACTTTCTCTATAACATTCAAATAACCCCTTTCCCACCACTATTCTACTTTAAAATTGTGGCACAATCCCGTGCACAAGCAATGGGTGGAGGAGCAGCTCCGGGTGTTCCAGGCCCCTCTAAAGATTCTTTTTGGGGGGGGTCACACTTTTGTTACATCACTGCCAGGGATGCTGCTCTAAGATGCCATAGACCAGTTATCCCAAACCAGTGGCATGCAAGCAATATGTTGCTCACCAAGCCCTTGGATGTTGCTGCCAGTGGCCTCAAAGCAGGAGCTTATTTTTGAACTCCTTTCTTGGGAGCAAGTTTTAGTTGCATAAAAACCAGGTGTACTGCCAAGTAGAGCCTCCTATAGGCTGCCAGTCCACATAGAGGCTAACAAATAACCAATCACAGCCCATAATTGGCACCCCAGGAACTTTTTTGGGTTTGAGTCTCTGTGTACTGAAATGTCAGGGCCTATTCTAAATCCCTGTCGCAGTCTGGTTCAACCTAACTGTCATATTATAAAAAACTATACTGTACTTGTCTATGTGCTGTATCTATTATCCACAAACCTATTATCCAGAAAGCTTGCTATTTCTTCATTTGTGGCTAAACTGCTTTTTCTGTGTAATAATAAATCAGTAGCTTGTACTTGATGGTAACTAAAGCTGGCCATACACAGAGAGATCCACTCATTTGGCGATGTTAGGGCCCAACGATCGGATCATAATTCACAGAATACAGGTGGTTGCATGCTGGACCGTATAAACGAACAGATGCGGCCACGGTCCAACTGGAATTTCGGGCACATATCGATCGGTGAAGCCCGTCAGAGGGCCACATACACGGGTCAATAAGCTGCCAACTTGGTCTGTCTGCGGCTTTTATCGGCCCGTGTATGGGGGGCATTAAGGTGGCCATACACAGGAGATCCGCATGTTTGGTGACATCGCCAAACGAGCGGATCTCCTGTGTATGGCCACCTTAATGGGCGGTGGGATCACAGGACCGCATCAACGATATTGATCAGGGACACCTGTCGGAGGGCCACATACACGAGCCGATAAGCTTCCAACTCGGTCTGTCGGTGGATTTTATCGGCCCGAGTATGGTGGGCCTTTAAGATGCATGAATCTATATTATGGCAAACCAATCCTATTGGGGTTTATATTATGTTTTAAATGATTTAACAGCCTTAAAGAGTAGAATCTCCTTTCTGCATTCTCTGCACCATTCTCTAAATAATTCTGCCCTTCTGACTGTGAGTCTGGGTCCCTGGAATTAGCGAATGTCCAATTATCTGAATCCAGGCCCATAGTCACTAAGCTCCTGTTAGTGGCGCTTCCACCCCGACTCATGAGTTACATATTTAATGACGAGCAATTGGCTTTTATTTAATCTCACTGCTGTTTTTACAGGGTCACTGATGTCAAACTGGGGATTTACACATTGCATCACATTTAAACACACAGAATGGTGTCTTTTCATTTAGAATTTACAAGAAATCTGTGTTTTGTTTTGTAATAATCAGCCTATTGCAGTTATGAATGGCAAATGAGCAGATCAGTGCAAATGTATCTTGCAAGCCATCACAGCCACGAGCTTCAGCTATCTTCAGTATGGGAAGCACTCACAGCATTAAAAGTCATTCTAGGGAGTGTGCCGAATGTAAACTTCTCTATCGTGTGCCTCATTGTTCCTCTGCTTGGTTGAGCATGTATGAGTGGAGATGCAGTAATAATTAAAAATACTAATTGTACATCCCTCCCCCAGTGCCACACTCTGTGCCAAATCTAGTGGTTTTCAAGTGTTTTTATCTCACTGTGTTTTTTTTATATCAGTGTAAAAATGCAGCACAAACATGCCTGAAGGGACATCCCATTACTCCCTAAGAAAGGACAATATATGACACACTCCCACTGAAAAGGAACATTTTGATAAGGTCATTAAAATGAAATTTCAGCAACATTTTGCAATAGTAATTACATTTCCATTCTTACATTGACAATGATTTTGGGGGAAGTGTTTTCTCACTTAATAGCCGAGGTCTGTCATATACCTTTCTCAGAGATATTACGTATCTTTGTGTTTTTGGGGAAAAGTCTATACTTTTCCCCAAAAATATATATATTATAAAACCGGGACGCCCACAAAATCTCCTAGCTACGAGTCTGTATAATATTCTTTTTACAGTTGTACCTGCTATATGAGGTTGCAAGATGCATGTGACTGTAGTTTGTTTCCTGCCACTAAATGTCCCCTTTATTTTCATTAGTGGGGCATCGTTACAGCAACAGAGATGAGCGCTAAACATATTTATATGAAAAAAAGGATTTTCCCATTGATATACATGTTTTTTTTTTTTTTAAATGAGGTCCATTTGCCGGTAACATTGGTTACAGGCCTACCTACCTACCTACCTGACCAATGAAATTATCATCTCACAGTATGGGAGATCCTCTACTGCAACAGCGTAAATAGAATTATACAACATTCAGTTGCACAACCTAGTCTCATGTTTGTACATCTACAGAGCTCAAGCACAGTCTTCTTGTACATTCCATGTTTATATATATTTCTATAGGAAATATTCCAGCTGTCAGGATTACGATCCCCTGGGGTATATGAAGGGGACCACACTCTCACATTGGAACATAAAACTTTGTTGGTATTGAGATTACGGAAAGACCCATTTTCCATAAAACCCCAGGTCCCAAGCATTCTGGATAACAGGTCCTATACCTTTAATTCAATGGAGATATTTTATGTGTCCAACTCATAATACCTGACTTAAACTGGGTTACAAAAGTCATCCAAGTAACCACAGGTACCTCTGGGAACTAGAGCAATTGATCCTTTCCCTAAAAACCTCCTGTTTCATATACTAAATGGGCAGTTGGTTATAGAGTATGTCCCTGGCTGGCACATATATTTGGGGGAATTGTAAATAACATCCCAGTGATGGCAAAGACAAGGCACTTTGCTCATTCACTTTGCACTCACCATTCAGGGAATAAAGTAAAAAAAAAAAGGATCTTGGCCATAATGCACTCTACTTAACATCTGTCCTTAAAAGTTGTAGGAGGGTCCCCAGCAGTTAGTTGGCTCCGTAAATCAACATCAGTCACTGTCACTACTCAGGGCACAAAGGGGTATGTGGAGCAGAACAATACATTAACAGTTGGACACATGAACTACAATAAAAAGAATGCTTGGCCCAAGGATAGCGAAGTGTGTATGCAGATGGCACCAGACAATGTCTTATCCCAACACAGCCAGTGTGTATTTTATATGGTGTTTCTGCACATGGCACACATTAAGGTAAACACTGATAGTTTATAAAACCACAACAAACTGTTATACAATATACAGTAAAAGTAAACGTAAAGAACTCAAGTAAAATGGCTCAATCAAAAGCATTATCCTTTATTATTTCAGTTGGACAATTTAGAGAAGAATGGCAGATGGAACGCAGTTATTCCCAATCTGAAGCCATTGTTTTTCTTCCTTGGACAAAATTCCTTCCAAAGACCTCCTGTCAATCAAAGTCATATTCTAAAATCATGGCTTGGAGTTAATGATCTTATATCACTGCAAGAACAAGATCAGAACTTCCCTCTGTTTGTCATGAGCAGCCTATGACTTGCGTATGTCTGCAATATAATCCAATTTGAGGGAGCTCACTACGGCACCATAAAGTTTGCTTCCGTGCTACACATATTCCCCTGTCCCCCTACAGGCAATCACAAGCATAAAAATATCGAAAACACGCATTTGGTGTCGTCTCGCCACTTCTGTAGAAATGGCAAGGTGATGTAGTTTACTATGGAGATGCCACGAAACGCGTAAAGCAAATGGTCTAAGATTTAATATCCTGGTGCACTGTGATGTGTTTTACTATGGAGATGCTGCAATACGCGTAAAGCATATGGTCTAAGATTTAAATGTGATGTAGTTTACTATGGAGGTGCCACGAAACGCGTAAAGCATATGGTCTAAGAGTTAAATATGATGTAGTTTACTATGGAGGTGCCACGAAACGCGTAAAGCATATGGTCTAAGAGTTAAATGTGATGTAGTTTACTATGGAGATGCTACAATACGCGTAAAGCATATGGTCTAAGATATAAATGTGATGTAGTTTACTATGGAGATGCCACAAAACGCGTAAAGCATATGGTCTGACATAATATCCTGGTGCGCTGTGATGTGTTTTACTATGGACTATTAACGGTGAAATTGTATTGATTTATTGCGTCTTCTTGATGCTTCATGTTTTCGATATTTTAATGCTTGCATATGCATTCTGTATATTGTATTTTGAGCTCCTTGTGCTTTAGACATGTACAGTATATTTCAATCTAAAATAACATCACACATCTAAAAGTCTGCAGGACATGACACATTTTTGGCAGCCAGAAGACAATAACAAAGGAAAGATTGCTATTCTGCTGGAAACAGTAAGAGCCAATGAGGAATCTTTTATTATCTGCTCTACACCAGGAGCAGCTGCTGATTGGTTGCTAAGGGTTACAAAACTGTCAGTCTTTGTCTTGCCATTGGTAGTGCCAGTAATATGTTTTGGGTAAAATGACCCAGGCAAATAGTTGCATGGGGAAATAAAACAGGAGGCAGCATAAAGCCAAAGGCATTACAATTTATTAACCGATGCAATAACAGAAAACTTTATTTACATTACCATTGTTTGACATCAAAGAAGCGAACTGTGCCAGCAAAGCAATATTAACTTGCATAAATGTATCTCAAATCTTTTAAATGGCTCTCACTGTGCAGAAACTGCTCAGACCCTAGAAACACAAACATCAATGCAGGTGAAAGAATGGACTGTCCAGAGAGAAGTCTGCAAAAGGAACCAGACATACTCTTCTGAAGAAGCAGAGTATATTTATATATTGCTTTAGTTTCATGTCAATGCACACACACACACGCACACAGTCACCATGTAATAAGAAGCTATTCTGTATGGCGGCCAACCTCCAGCTCTTAAAAACCACAGCTCACAGAATTCTTCTTGTTCAGGAACACAGGTGCTTAGAAAGAGCTGCACGTCTATAGATTTCCCAACCCTGAGCTATACACATAATATCCACAACGAATGGGAGGGGAGAGATTACACGGGAAGGAGTTTGGAAAAGCCATCCACCGTATATAATAAAAACAAATCCATGTGATGGAATTTGTACAGCATCCACTATACAAATCTAATACATCAAACCGCTCTATAGGGCATTATGCTATTTAGTAGCATCTGATTTGTATCCTGTAGTAAGAAACGGAAAAGGTTCAGATGGAGCCTCCAAATGAACATGTGGGAATAGACTGATGCCTTGTCAGTGGGGTGGGGAACTCCCAAATTCTTGCAGGACTTTCCAAGACGCACATTGGGTATAACGAACCAGGGTATAATGAACCAGAGTAGAGGGAAAAGCCTATATTTTTGGGGCAGAATCCCCAATGTATTCTATTCACAAGGGAAATAATGAATTTAATTGCATATTAACATTGATTGTTCATCTTTGGGTTTGGTTAGAAATATGTTTTTGAGATGACAAAGGGAGGAGGGAGTCCTGCATCGGGTTGGGTACCCGCAAAATACCCGCAAAGCGGTCAGGCCCTGGGAAGAAAATTCCTAATTCCCTTACTGTGTGGGTAGTACATGAGTAACCAATTTGGGTACCTGGCAAATGTGCAGGACTGGCCCTCCTTAGTGTTGTAAGCAATTTTTTGATACATTGCCCAATGAATGGGTGCCTGAGTGACATCACTTCCAGGCTACGGTGAGGGGTCCCGGGTCAGAAGGTAGGGGAATGTGCTGGGTGGTGGGTATGGGTCAGGTTAGGGGTAAGCGGGTTGGGCACCAGTCCTTCCAGTTGGACCCTTGCAGGACTCTGGAGGGGGCATAACAACTTTTGCACAGCAAAGAGGAGGCTTGAACGATTCCTATCTATAAACCTGTAATGTAGGTTTTGTTCAGAGAAATATAATGGGTAAAGGGCTTTATTATATCTGAGCACACTGTTCTGGTTCTGGATACTAGTTCTCAGGGGAATGAGAGGCCAGGAATTTCTATGGGAGACATTTTTTAAAAAAAAATAACAATTGCATATTGCCTAAAACAATGAGAAATATTTAGTAGTTCTTCAAACCGTAGCCAGTTGTGGATTGTGCTGAGAAAAGTCATTGTGTGGTTTAATTTCCCTTTAACCCCAGTCAAAGGTTCCATGGCCTCTTCCCCAAATGCATTACTGTGTCTCCAGCTTCGCTTTCCCCCCTCTAGCTCCAAACTGGCCCAGTATCACATGGGCTTGCTACATTTTCTGGAAAAAAATACTATTGTTTTATGTTTTTTTCCCTATTAACAACATTGGCAATGAGCAACATATTTACCAATCAGGCCAGTTGGGAACCCTAATATCCCAGCTTTTTGCTCACCAAGTGTAACAGACAGAAGAGCAGCAGATAAATATGTGACCCCCAACATCACTGCGCAGCTACAAGGGGAAACAGCTTTGGGAAAATATTTGAGTGCTGCCCTGAGTGACCCTAAATTTGTACGCCGTCCCCTTTACATTTTCACAATTATTTTGTTGCAGTCGCACACATTTTTATTGGTGCTTTTCCCTACACCTTGTATTCATACATTTTACAACCAAATTTTGTACAGGTATGGGACCTATTATACAGAATGCTAGGGAACTGGGGCTTTCTGGATAATGGATCTTTCTGTAGTTTGGATCTTCATACCGTAAATCTAATAGAAAATCATGAAAACATTAAATAAACCCAATGGGTTGGTTCTGCTTTCATTTAGGATTAATTATATCTTAGTTTGGATCAAGTACAAAGTACTTTTTTGTTAATACAGAGAAACATAATTTTTAAAAAATTTAGATTATTTGGATAAGATTGGGTCTATGGGAGACAGCCTTTCCATAATTCGGAACTTGGATAAAGGGTTTCCGGATAACTGATCCCATAAATGTAGTCGTTGTGCCTAAAGAATCCCCTTTTTGTCACGTGTCCAGAGATTTTCTTCCCCAATGGGGTTTGAGAAGAGAGAATTCTTGTCTTTGCTATGGGGGATCACACTTCATCAGACTGTGCAGACTGTGCTAACAAACTCGGAGCCATGGGGGTGCGCACCACTCAGTAAAGTGCTTGTACCAATGAGACTCCCTCTGTGCTTCTTTCAGAGGAAGTCATTTAACGTTTGACAAAGGGTCAGGTGTGACCCGAAACGTTGCTGTAATGCCCTAAAGGGTTCCAATAAAGGCATTTTAATTTTAAAAGGAAGGTGGTGCTGTTTCGTCTTGTAACTGCGAAGTCGTTTAACGTTTGCCCGATTTTACATTCTTGTGGATTTTTACACTAATGTTCCTTGCCCCATGAAACATTTTAAATGGCCATTGTACTGTGGGATGATAGTGCCCCATAAAGGGTTGGTTCACCTTTTTAATTTAACTTTTAGTATGTTATAGAATTGCCAATTCTAATCAACTTTTCAATTGGCCTTCATTATCTATTTTTTTTTAATTATTTGCCTTCTTCTTCCAACTCTTTCCAGCTTTCAAATGGGGGTCACTGATAATGATGTGTGGGTAGGGCTTTTCCTGACCTGCCCGTCACCCTTCCTCCCAAGCCCGACTTCCGGGTTTCTTTTATAGACCTTTTATAGTCTATAAAAGCTCAAGCTGGAAGTTGGAAGCCAGCACTTGGAAGGTCGGGGAGAGCAGTCAGAAGAGCTCAACCCGTACCCACCCTAGACCCGGAAAGGAGCGTGCAAGGTCGGCTCGAAAGCCGCTGGTACGGAGCTGAGCCGCATAACCCTAGTCACTGACCCCATCTAAAAATTGCTACTTTTTATTAATCATCTTTAATTAATTGCTACTTTTTATTAATCATCTTTCTATTAAGACCTCTCCTACTCATATCCCAGTCTCTTATTCAGATCAATGTATGATTGCTAGGGTAATGTGGGCCCTAGCAACCAGATTGCTGAAACTGCAAACTGGAGAGCTGCTGAATATAAAGCGAAATAACTCAAAACCCACAAATAATAGAAAATGAAAACCCAATTGTTTTTGAGTATCACACTCCACATCATACTAAAAGTTCATTTAAAGGTGAACAACCCCTTTAATTAAATGATAGCATATGCTGAATCCCTGTTACCAGCTGTGCATTCCAGACCTCATTTTGATTAGTACCCCAGAAAATGGCCAAACAACTGTAGTTCCCAGAATCCCTCTGTGTGAACATTGCATGGGGTGATGTGAGACTGGGGGAGCTGTATGGGCACTGGCTGTGTGTAGGGTATTAGTGGCAGCTCTGCTTTATGAATGACCAAAAAAGGAGGCTGGCAGGGCTGCAACATACCACTGTAATGTCAGTAATGAGTATCTGCCCATTAGTCTCTCATTTGTTCTATTTATTCTGCAATACAGACTAGAGCCAACATTAACCTGAACATTGAAACAGCAAAGCCTCCCCCTTTAATGAAAACTGGATGAAAAGGATGTGTGCAACTATGATAAACAACAAAGGCCAATGAACAAATGGAAAAATATATTAAAGGGATACTGTCATGGGAAAATAGATTTTTTTCAAAATGAATCAGTTAATAGTGCTGCTCCAGCAGAATTTTGGGCTGAAATCCATTCCTCAAAAGAGCAAACAGATTTTTTTTTTACATTCAATTTTGAAATCTGACACGGGGCTAGACTTATTGTCAATTTCCCAGCTGCACCAAGTCATGTGACTCGTGTTCTGATAAACTTCAATCACTCTTTACTGCTGTACTGCAAGTTGGAGTGATATCACCCCCTCCCTTTTCCCCCCAGCAGCCAAACAAAAGAACAATGGGAAGGTAACCAGATAACAGCTCCCTAACACAAGATAACAGCTGCCTGGTAGATCTAAGAACAACACTCAATAGTAAAAACCCATGTCTCACTGAGACACATTCAGTTACATTTAGAAGGAAAAACAGCAGCCTGCCAGAAAGCATTTCTCTCCTAAAGTGCAGGCACAAGTCACATGACCATGGGCAGCTGGAAAATTGACAAAATGTCTAGCCCCATGTCAGATTTCAAAATTGAATATAAAAAAATCTGTTTGCTCTTTTGAGAAATAGATTTCAGTGCAGAATTCTGCTGGAACAGCATTATTTACTGATGTGTTTTGAAAAAAACATTTTCCAATGACAGGATCCCTTTAATGAAATTGGAATCTTCGTGGCAGCCAGTAAGTGCTGGCCTCACAGAGCAGGGATCCCCAACCTTTTCTACCTGTGAGCAACATTTAGATGTAAAAGAAGTTGGGAAGCAACAGAAGCATGAAAAATGTTCCTTGAGTCTACAGTGGCCTCTGTTTGGCAGTACACCTAGTTTTTATACAACCAAAACTTGCCTCCAAGCCTGAAATTCAAAATTAAACACCTGCTTTGAGGCCATGGGAAGCAACACCCAAGGGGTCGGAGAGCAACATGTTTCTCACAAGCCACTGGTTGGGGATCATTGTCGGAGTATAAGGAGGGGAGGACAATCAGGAGTATCAAGCATCATATATGCAGGAGTATCATGTGACTTAGCGCACACATTATAAAGCAACTATTTTAAGGAATAAGTGAAATAATCTGTATGGGAGTTAACATGATGCTGATCACCAGGCCTGCGCAATAGTAATTGTCATTGCTTCTTTTTACATTGGAATAAAAAGGAAAAACCTGGTCAGTAAGACGCGATTCCCTCCTGATTCAATGCTGGAGAAAGCCCCCCATTATCAGTCCCCCATAGGAATTGCCTGCCTCTTCCTTGGCTGATAACATGGAGCACATTTTTAAGGGTTTCTGCTGTTCGGAGAGGCCAGATAGAATACCCACCAGGAGAAAAAGCCTCCCATCAATCAGCTCTTCTACACAGGTGAACATGTTTGTGTGCAGTCTCAATGCTGGGATGTCAATTAGGCCTGATTGTGATACGGCTTCTTGCCTTATGTTAAAATACAATATACAGAACATTATTCCTTCTTTTCAGAACCAGACAGGTGCATCACAATACAAGAGACAGGACGGAGTAATACCGCTGAGCTGGGATGACTGAAACAGGCAATGTGTTGGCGACGTCCGATACACTAACAAATAGAAAACATTTAGGGGTATATTTATCAAAGAGTGAAGTTAATAGTGAAGTTCCGCCACTAGAGTGAAATTCCGCCACTCTCCATTCATTTCTATGGGATTTTTATAGGCGTATATATCAAAGGGTGAACTTTCACCCACTGATAAATATGCCTTTCAAAATCCCATAGAAATGAATTGAGAGCTGCGGAATTTCACTCTAGTGGCGGAACTTCACTCTTTGATAAATTTACCCCCAAGTGAGGCAAAAATGCAAGCAGGTGCAAGCAGGTGTTGTAAAATCTTAGGGGGTGTGAATTTATGGCATAATACTACTGGCCGGCCTTTATTTCATCAGCAGTGTGTGCTATAGGCACAATAATCCCTGGAGAGCAAGTTGCCGCCACAACCTATGGGGCCTATTTATATATGAAAGTTTGAAAAATGGATATTCCTCCACCCCATGTTGTTGTTCTCCCAAATGTTTCAGCAAAAATCCAAATAGTTACCAATATCCAAATATCTGTACATTTATTACGGTTTTCTCTTCCACCAAGGGAACAATAAATATTTGTGCAAAAAAAATGTAAAATACACTGCATCCTAAAAGCACGGAATATTTTATTTGCTGAATGCAATTTTTTGTATAACTGGAAGAAATGGGAAAAAACGGAGGAGCAAAATAGATGTTTCCAGGCATTGACAAATAAGCTCCTAGGTGTTCAAGCAGAATTTTCTTATTACCGGTAGCTTCTCAGGAGCTATACAAGTGTTCAAAACATTTCTGGGTTTGTCCAGATGAGTGCTATGATTGGCTGCTGGTTAGCCCCATAATAACTACCAGCTTGCAGGAGCCTCTCATTGATTGTGCCATTATGTATTGCAGCAGGACAAATCCTTACTTTATCCTTGCACCTAAAAAATATTACCACCTGCTTTAGGGCTCTTACAGACGAGCGTTTGAAGCTGCGCTCCCTTGCGTTCCGTTTTTATGCGTTCAGCCGCAGGGAAGCGCAGGAGTAGACGCATTCAGTTTTTTCAATGGGGCTGTACTCACACAGGCGCATGTAGGTGCCGAACGCAGGTTGAGACACAACATGCTGCATTTTTCCTGCATTCGGCAACTACTTGCGCCTGTGTGAGTACAGCCCCATTGAAAAAAACTGAATGCATCTACTCCTGCGCTCCCCTGCGGCTGAACGCATAAAAACGGAACACAGGGGAGCGCAGCTTCAAACGCTCGTCTGTAAGAGCCCTTAGGGCTTTAGTAGCAAGATGTCGCCCAGACTACAGTTGCAGACTGTCCATGCGTGAGGCAAGGCAGCTTTCTTGTACAACTGAGGACAGGACTAACTGCAAAAAAAAGTTACAAGTAAATTGTGTATCCCAGAAGATTTTATATATATATAATATATAATTTCTTCATAAACATATGCTGTAAATTGCAGGGTACAAAGTGTCCAAGCGATTTGATTGGCTGTAGAAAAGGGAGCCTACAAACTAGTTCTATCAAAGTTCTCGTGAGCTGAAAAGCCACAGGGAGCAGTCGGTACAAGGAAATTCTCTCTTTAATACTGAAGTACCTTTTCTTTTTTTTTCTTTTTTTTTTTTTTTAATTGACACCACATTTTTACAAAACAAAATCACAAATAAAACTTTTTTTCAACTTAAATTATTGCTTGTTTATACATAAGCTATATTGTATGTACCATAAAAAATATTTTCACCCTGTTATTGGAAAAACAACAAATTGCGAAAGAACTGAAATTAAGTGTAAAAGTTGGAATTGGATCGGCTTCCAGTAAATAAAGTACTTTACAGGCAGGTCCTACGGCTGCAATGTCGCCATGCTACCACGCGGAGTATTCGTTCCATGGCCTGCTGGAAAAACCTGCAGTTGCTCGTGCTCCTGTTCACAAACAGAACTGTGCAGCAGTAGAACTGAATGACAACTGTCAGTTTTCTACCTGCATCTGAAGAACAGTTTTTTTTTTACACTGATAAATATGTAACACACAGCAAAGCATTTGGACTGCAGCAGAAGGAGGAGGGGATTCCAGGATTCGAATGGTTTTGGACGCTACGTCACGTTACACAGTTCCCTGCTATCCCTACTCACATGGTTTAATTCTACTTTATCACCACATCGGGGGTATTTGCCTGTGAATAGGGCAAGGCTTTGATACAGTTAGCTCTGGCCTATCAGTGTATTATACTGGCTTCCACCCCTTCTGCAAATAAAAATTTGTATTTTCTCAATCAAACCAAAGAAAAAATAAAAAAAAAAGTGATACGTCAGCGACAGTATTTACTGGGCCGATGGCCCGCGGGCCATGAGGTCAGAAGCCAGTGTCAACAACTCGTGAAGTCAAGTGAGGAATTGAAACATTAAAGAGCATAGTTGTCTTTAAATACATACAATTAAATACATTCATTTTCAGAGAGTTCAGTTACATTTGCCGGTCCATAATGACGTCGCAGAAGGTATCTAAGTTGCACTAAGGTGAATGCAGTGAACAGACGGGGCCGCCTGTTGGCTTTCTCTAGCTTCCAACTGCCAGATGAGGGCGCTGTTCCTCGGACAACTGCTTCAGCTCAGAATTGGGAGGCAGATCAGGCTTACAGTGCTTTGCTAGTTGCTCCAGCAGAGCTTGGCTGGCTGCCGGGCCAGTCTCTAAGAACACTACAGAGCTGGCTGAGCTCTTCTGACCACACCACTCTTCCGGCCAGTGAACATGGTCAGCAGATTAAAAACATTTTGTAATCTTTCGGGTCAGCAGTATTTCTGTTGGAGGAAAAAGAATAATAAGAGTTATTTGCAAACCAAATACAGTTTCTTTCCTAAGCCTTCATGAGACATTGGGTTCATCCCCTTGTGGAGACTTAACACATTGGGTCCAACTAGTCAGCTGAACCCCGGGCAAATCTCTAGGAAAGAGTATGTGTAACAGTTGGCGGATGAGAAGCATTGGCAGACCGGATTCTGTCTCCAGAGAGACTGATTACATTCTAATAGCGGTGTCGGAAAGCCATCAGGCACCACAGAAGTCCCTGCACATAGGGTTGGTCATTTGATGGAAATTGGCCAAACTATAATTGGTCTCTCCCAGAGTGAAACACCAAAATGTAAAAATAAAAACCCCCATAAAGAGAAAAGCCCCATCCACTAATCTCCATTGGCCCCCTCCCTGCTTCCTCCCCGCATAGTCTATTACTTGAAAAAGTGTCCATGGATGTAATGCGGATCCATTGATGCGGAGCTCATAGGCACCATCTTTGGATTTTTACGCTAAAGGAAAGCAGACACTGAGCTTTTTGGAGCATGTTGGAGCCAGTGCAATATTAGTGCCAACTTCGAATGCGCCAGAAAGCTCTGTAAATTATAGAAGGAAAAGAAGAGGATCCTAGGATGGCGTCCATGAGCTCTGCTGCTTTTCTATTTATGAGGGTTTTGTTCTCCTTTATGATATCTTGTATATTATATATTGAACTTACTGTTCCAGCCCAGAGGTTAGGTATTCCTCTTAACAGGCACCATCCATGGCTTTAATATTGTCCACAGCAGTGACCCCATGATTTGCATGCCAGTGGGCTCTCAGATTAGGGATTGTCAGATATGATTATAAAATTAGCAGAGAGCAAGGTTATAGTTGGCATAATAGCTGGTACCTCAGTGTTCATCATTGTGAATTCATTTGAAATCAGAATGAACTTGATTCTATCATGTAAGAGAGTTCATTACTAACCAGCGTTGTATTGTGAATTATATACTGCATTTATACAGTATACTAAATCAGCAGAAAAGAAGATGGGGAGCTACTGGGGCATCTTTGGAGACACAGATCTTTACTGCTAAAGGTCTGTGGTTGCCTTCGGCTTGTATAGAAACCCAACACATATGGAGTAATATGTCTAAACTAATTTTTTGTTGACCTTAAAATTAGAAAGTTCCTAATTCCTAAAGCACCTAATCCTTTTACATTTCTATCTATGGATACTACTAGTAGCAATATTTAAGACAATTTATATGTTTGTTTCCATATCCATCTTACCCAATACAGACAGGGCTCAAGCTTAGAGTTAATCAAACTGGGACTTTATACTGAGGTCGGCGCAATATTCCAACAGAGATTTGCTCTTAAAATGTTAACTGTGCTTGTTATTCACTTTATTACCCAACGTTGGTTACATCATGGCTGCCACGCTAATGGGCAAGCACTGAATTATTCACTACAACTGGTTTTGGATAGAGGACAGAGATATAAAATCTGAAGCTAAAGCCAAATAAAAAACAGAATAACGAGTTGCTTAAGAATGGGGAGGGAACATGAATCATTGATGCAGTTTGTAGTTTTCATGGCACGTAATAGTTATGGATACCATCAAACCCTAAAAGCTGTAATTAGCTGCGCACTGACCTAATTATTTATTGTGGTTTTTAAAGGTCGTCTGGGGGTATTTAATAAAGTATATCAGGGACAAAGCTTGTATTAGGGCATTTTGTTCTGGCAGTAGAGGGCTGAAGCTTTGTGTCTCTCTACCCCGACACATTTACATACTAAAAAATACAATTCCAAGCAACTTTCCAATGCCCATTCATTGTAAATTACTGAAAGCAGTATTTGTCTATTTACATTCTCGGCACTCCTGGCTGCGACTCCTGAAACAATGTTGCAAGCCAGCGGTCCAGCACCATAATAAAAAAAACGGAGTCCAATATTTTTCAAAATGTTACTAATTTATTTAAACGGCCCTGCGGCTGAGGAACGTGCCACTGAGAGGAACACTCCCCACGTCAGTATGTGTTTTGGTAAGAGGAGCTCAGGCCCAGAGTCCAGTGTAAGTGACCCCCCCCGGGGGGGGGGCAGTGATATTTACTTTGCTTGACCTATATTGGAAGTGGACCTGTCACCCAGACACAAAAATCTGTTTAATAAAAGTCCTTTTCAAATTAAACCTGAAATCCAATTTCTATTTTTTATTAAAACATTCAAAGCTGTTGTAAACTCATTTAAAATCTCAGCTGTCAATCGAATATTGTTTGCCCCTCCTCTATGCCTTAGGCAGAGGCGGGGCAGACAATTACTTTCACTTTCTATTCAGCACTTCCTAGATGTCACTGCTCTCCACACATTGCCCCCTTCTCTTCAACATTAATTAATTGTGTAACCAAGGCATGGGGATGGACATCGGGTCTCCCATTCTGGTGCACAAACAAGATTCTGAGATGATACAAGACTTGCCTTAATAACAGTGACCACAAAATGGCTGCTGCCTGCTTGCTATAATTATGAATTCCCAGACTGAAGGAAACAAGATTCAAATAATTTATATTGTGTAATTAAAGTTCATTTTGCTTGACTAATGTGATAAAATAGGATTTAGAATAATTTTTTTGGGTGACGGATCCCCTTTAAGGTAGGGTTCACAGCTTTGATAGGTAGACGGGGGTGGGGGGTAGGGTGGGACAGTGAAGTTTAGGGGCAGAACAGTGGTATCAGGGATATGACATGCAGCCCATGACTGGCCAAACTGTGCATCAATTAGGGCAGAGTCCTAAGATCTAGACAGGCAGTTAGGAACCGAACGCCAGTAAATCAAAATAATAAAGGAAGGAGAACTCCGGCAGAATCTCTGCAAAACTTTTATTTCAGGTTGTGGTTACACGACATGTTTCGGGTAGATACCCTTTATCAAGTGTACACTTGTAATGAAACCACAACCTGGAATAAAAGTTTTGCAGAGATTCTGCCGGAGTTCTCCTTCCTTTATTATTTTGATTTACTGGCAGTAGCACAGTGGAGTTGTTGGCACAGAGCAACTTAATTGGAAGCAGAACATTCAATTCCTCTTCAGCTGTACAGACCAGAAACAACCCTTTACCTTATGAACCAAACAGCCTGTGTAAAAAAACAGACAGATGGCAATCCTAACTGAAAGGATAATCAAACTTTAAAAAAGAAATCTAAAAATAGCTCAGGGTGCTTTTTGCAGTTTTGTATATTATACTTTTTTTTTAGTTTCAGATCTACATTTTTAGTAACTGCCAATATAATGAATTTTATAACAAGAGTGCCACCTTCTGGTCAGTTTCTGTAGCTGTACATGGAAGAAATAGGAGACAATTGTTCAGAAGGAAAACTGAGCTGTTCTGATGTTGCTCTGCTCAAGAAAGAGATGGGAAACAGGTTTCTGATTTTCTGATTCCTTCCCTTAGAGTGACAGAACACGAAGGGGTATTTCTTAAAAGTTTTTTGAACAAACGCCCAACCACAAATGCTCTTAATTTGCTAAAAAAAAAAAAACCAGAACAAAAGAAGCACATGCGGAAAAAGTGGTGACAAAATTGATCACCAAATCCGAATTGATCGACTAGAAAACCACAACTTTTTTGGACTGTAACACAAAAACCAGAGTCAAATGCCTGAAACTGTCTAAGATCAACAAGGCAAGATACCTCGTCCAATTGTAAAAAAAAAAAATTATATCTGCCATTGACTTCTACAAGACAGGTTTTAGCTGGAGTATTTTCCGATTCACATTTGTCGCATAATGAATCCCGAAAAATCCCGGCAGTTGTTTCCCCACAACTTTTTCTGATTTTTGGATCAGAAAAGTTCAAACTTAGCTAAATGTGCCCATAAATGTAAATAACATTGTGCCATGCCAATATATATTTTCTTGCCCAAAAAAAGGAAAACTAGCATTCCATTGCACAAGCTGGGCACACACAATGGCAACACAAATACCAAGCAGGCGAACCTATAAGACTTGCATCTGTTAGCTAAACTTCCATACAGAGCAACAGAAAGAATTGTATTGTAATAATAATTATTTGTATTTTGTGTATCACATTCATGACATTTAGATTTGTAGGTTGAAAGGGCAGAGGCTAATGAATCTATTTTAATGGCTCATATATATATATATATATTTTTTTTCACCAATGCCATACATATAAAAGGATTGCTGTACATTATTTATGTGTTGTGTTCATTAGATGTAAGTAACCAAGCTAAAGGCTGCACACTGATCCTAAAAAAAAATATCAATTGTTTATTTGTGGACGAACCTTTATGAAAACCCAGAAATATTTAAGGTTTTCCATTAGTTGTTAGATTAAAACATATATGAGGGGAAGCATTTTGCCTACACACCACAGATATTTTTTTTTAAAGAAGCAGTATATTCCCTTTAAGCATGAATACAATGAATAGGGCTTGTGTGAATATACTTTTTACATATTGTTTTAATAAAGATTTTTTTTTTAATTCTCGAGGGAAACTGAAACGACTTCATCTTTGTTCCTTGCCAGGTAGACATTTTGATTACAAACCATTTACCATCACCCCTTTGCAGGAGTCCATAATGCAGGGAATTATTTAAACTGTTGTAATCTATTACAAGGAATAAAGATGGCGTGGCTTCAGTTTCCCTGGTTGCCCTGTTTAGCTCAAATAATAAAAACCATAGATTTTTTCATGATTAAAACAACAGGCAAAAGCTATGCTCAGCACAAGCCCTCTCCACTGTAACCATGTTGAACAAGGGGGAAAGACTGCCCTTTTAATGTTTTGGTTGCGCCACATGTGCTGTTTGAAGAAAAGGAAACAGAAAAGAATACCACTACCCCTTCCAGAGCCTCTTTGGGATAATTTAGTCCTAGTTAAGCTTGTTATTTAATAGGGAGGTGGCGATGAATGTGTTTGGGGTGCACTATACACTTTTGGAACTACAGCAATGAAACTGTTTTTATGCGTATATGTGGACATTAGGAAAGTGCCCTATTGTACATATGTAACCCTTTGTAGGGGCTAAAGGGGAAGTATACTGTTATATGTCAGGGACTGTGCCAAACACATAATAGTATATAAGATTTACTAAATATCTTTTTTTTTTTTTTTTAAAGAAAAAGCATGCAGTAGTCTTAAAGGGGTGCTTCATCTTCAAGGTAACTTCTTCTGACTCCCTCCAGCTTTCAAATAGGGGTCACTGACCCCATTTAAACAACAAATGCTCTGAAAGGCTACAAATGTATTGTTACGGTTACTTATTACTCATCTTTCTATTCAGGCCCCCTCCTATTCATATTCCAGTCTCTCATTTAAATCAGCGCATGGTTGCTAGGATTATTGGGACCCTAGCAACAAGATAGCTGAAATTGTAAACGGGAGAGCTGCTTGAAAAAAAACTAAATAAATAACTCAAAAACCACAAATAATAAAAAATGAAAACCAATTAGAAATTGTTTCGGAATATCACTCTCTACATCATACTAAAAGTTAATATAAAGATGAACAACCCCTTTAATATTAGTGCTGCTTTATATAAATACTGCAAAGAAGAATTATGGTTAAAAACAGATGCAAAAAATGTACTGACCTGCTCTGGGCCCATTGAAGATAACCCTGATGTAGGCACAGAGGTCACTGAGGTCATGTTGATTTGCCCGGTCATCTGGTTCATGTTGTTCATGCCATTCCCATTGGCTGCCATTGACACACTGATGTTCATGTTGTTACTGTTGTACATGCTGGTGCCACTTTGTTGCCCAAAATGTGGAGGGGACTGTTGTGAAAACATGCTGTGACATATACAAGAGGATTTAATCACAATGTCCTCCAGAAGAAATTCATTCATATGTTGGTATGTAACAGGCTAATACCATTGTGCTATATATTTTGCCTCCTTTAAATAAGCTGGTCTGAAGGCTAGTAACAACGATTTATAGCTAGTGCTTTTCATTCAGTAACTTCATCTGAGCACAACAAGGGTAGAGGGCAGCAGAAGCAATTAAATCACTGTGCTGGGTTTGGGGCACTACTCTAACCAACGAGAGCCTGGCATAGCTCATTAATAGCATGAGGAAAGTGCCCTATTCAGAAGGCTTCTCGTTGGCAAGAGCTTCTGCGTAGGGTGCAAGAGGTGATAGGGAATTCTGCCCCTTAAACGGAGAAACATAGATGCTATTGGCGGGCCGTCACTTTACTTGCCGACTACCCAGCACCCTACGCTTTACAGCCTTTAACTCCGCATTAAATCATTAGTTCTCTTTAAATATTTTCCCTAGTTCTTCAGGGTTGGCGCAGTGATACACTATGCAGCCGGCTTTCAAGCTGGACTTTCAAGTACTATGCAAAATGGCTAAATGCAAATAAAGGATATGATACTTGTGGTGTATTAAAGGGGACCTGTCACCCTAAGAAATAACTCTAAATCCTATTTTATGATATAAGTCTAGCAAAATAAACTTTACTCACACTATATAAAAGTATCTAAATATGGTTTCTTCTGGTCTTGGAATTCACAATCCCTTGAAACAGGCAGCAGCCATTTTGTGGACACTGTTATTAAGTCAAGCTTTAGATCATGCCAAAATCTTGTTTATGCATCAGAATGGGGTACCTGATGCCCATACCCATGCACTGTCTACACCAGTGATCCCCAACCAGTAGCTCGTGAGCAACATGTTGCTCTCCAACCCCTTTGATGTTGCTCCCATTGGCCTCAAAGCAGGAGATTATTTTTGAATTCCAGGCTTGGAGGCAAGTTTTGGTTGTATAAAAACCAGTGTACTGCCAAACAGAGCCTCAATGTAGGTTGACAATCCACATAAGGGCTGCCAAATGGCCAATCACAGCACTTATTTGTCACCCCAAGAACATTTTTCATGCTAGTGTTGCTCCACAACTCCTTTTACTTATGAATGTTGCTCACGGGTTCAAAAGGTTGGGGATCCCTGGTCTACACCATTAGATGGTGAGGAGGGAGGGGGGATGTAAGAAGTACAGTGACATCTAGGAAGTGCAGAATGGAAAGTGAAAGTAATTGCCTGCCCCGCTTCTATGCCTAAGGCATAGAGGAGGAACAGGCAATATATGATTGACAGCTGGGAGTGTTAAACGAGTATATAATAGGTAGAGATGTTTTAATATATAAAAATAATTTTGAGTTTCATGTTTAATTTTAAGAGGACTTTTATAATACAGCTTTTTATGTTTGGGTGACAGGTCCCCTTTAACTTAAAGGTTAAAGGGGCAGTATGTTGACACAATGAGTGCAATGAATAGGGTTTGTGCTGAACATACTTTTTACTATTGTTTTAATCACAAAAAATATATGGTTTTGTTATTTCTTGAGCTAAACAGGGGGATTGAAGATATGCCATGTTTGGTCCTTGTAAGACTACCAGGAAACAACCCCTCCCTTTAACCCTAGTTCAAAAAATGGCAAAAACAATATGTTTATCCTGGCAGTAGACAAAAAGAGGACAGCCGTATTCATTGCACTCATGTTGAACAATGGGGTATGCTGTCCCTTTTAAGCAGATATCAGGGTGCCGACCACTAAAATGGTGCCAAGTAAAACAAACAATGCACCAAAGCGCTATATACCTCTCTATACACCAATAGAAAATACTATAATGCAGGAGAAGGCTTCTATTAGAAATCCTTTACTTGGCCAGAACTAGATATTGGACCAAGTGATTGCCATTGAGATTAATGGGAATCAAATGCCAACAGAGCTACTTAACACTTGGGCAATGAGAGGCCCAGAATTTCTACACGTGTCATTGCCACTAAAGTTTGTTAAACACACATGAAGCCACTAAAAATGCCAGAAACTAGCTAGTCTCTTAGCTCGTCTGAGAATATGACACTGAGATCAGGCCTTAAACCAATGTTTTCGGATAACCTTTAAGAATACACATTGCCAAATTACCTGTTTCCAGCAGGATTCCCCTGGGCCCATCCATTCAGCTCCGACTGGTACGCAGGATTGGCCTGTGACTGCTGCATCATAGAACTCTGAATATGGCCCATTCTAGGTGACATGATTGGACTTTGTGGGGTTGTTGCTCCAGTGAATCCTGGGTCTGACTGTTGACTCATTCCTAAGAAACAGTTTAGTGGGGAGGTTAGGGGACCATAGAAGTGTAAGCAACAAACAAACACCTAAAGCAGATCTGTTCTAAAGATGCATATCTATTCTTGTTACTTATCCTTCTATTCAGGCCCTCTACTAATAATCTTCCAGTCTGTCATTCCAACCTGGTTGCAAGGGTAAGCAGGGCCCTAACAACCAGGTGAGAATTATGGGAACTGTGCCAAAATCAGTACCACTGTGCTATTTATAAGCATTACAGGAGTTGCTATATGACACTCCAACACTCTTAGAGCTCAGGTGCTGTCCATGGAGAGCCAGATCTGCCAGACACACTGGATTGGGAGCAGCCACATTCCTATAGGCAGGAAAATGAATTCACTCTAATCTATAGGAGAATCTCACCAACACCAGTCCTGTGTCATTGACAGATCTGGCTCTGCATGGACTGCAGAATTAAAGGACTGGGTACATTCATAGGCTGTGCAAAATAAAAAATATAATATATTTAGTAAACTAAAAATATAATGTATAAAGGCTGGAGTGACTGGATGTGTTACATAACAGAACATTACTTCCTGCTTTGCAGCTCTCTTGGTTTCCACTGATTGGTTACCAGGCAGAAACCAATCAGTGATTTGAAGGGGGCACATGGGTCATAACTGTTGCTTTTGAATCTGAGCTGAATGCTAAGGATCAATTGCAAACTCATTCAACAGTTACTGTACATCCCATGTGGCCCCCCTTAAAGTCACTGCCAGAGTTAGAGAGCCGAAAAGCAGGAAGTGTCCTGGCTATTATGTTAGACATCCAGTTACCCCAGCCTTTATACATTACATATTTGGCTAACTAACTATATTAGAAACATTTTTTTAATTTTGCACAGCCTATCTATTTACCTAGTTTTTATTTTGACACTGAACTGTTCCTTTAAAAGCAGTAGTTCTTTGGTAATGTAAGTAACCACGGTTCCCTTCATTGACAAGATGATTACAACAGGACATAGTGAAATAACAAAACCCCAAAATCAAATAAATCACAGACCAATTGCAAAGTATGTAATAACAGCATACTACTGCTATCTCCAACAATACATTAATTTAAGGGGAACTATCTTGAAAACAAAAGTTCCACATAAGCTTTTTTTCACGGAAGAAACTGTCAAAATACAATGTTAGCCATTCTGTACTGCTTCTGAAATAAGCCAGATACTCTACACAAGCTCCACTCTACAATTTGTCTCTACATCCAGGCTTTGTATCGGAGTCAGTTTTTTGGAAAGAATTAGCTTTTCATACAATGAGGTCTCTGTGGCAGGCTTGAGCATTTTGGGAGGCCAAATCTGGACCACAGGCCTCCAGTTGGACCTTGATTTACGAAAGACAGAAAACCGTAATAGGGTCAGATTGGCCTGTGAGGATAATGGAAGCATCTGGCAGGCCCCATTGTCTGATAAATCTCAGTAGGTTTTAATTTGTACCATAGGGCTGTATAGTACAGGTACCATTTAATACATTCTATATCCAACAGAGCATAGAGTGGACCCTAGCAGGATCGCTTGCGGGCATTGCAAACCTATGATATATTAGAGTTCACTGTCAATCCAACACACATACTCTGACACAAAGCCTGCATGTAGAGAGACCAACTGCTGAGATGTGGGAAAGAGTAACATGGTTATTTAAGAGTCTTACGATTAGAATGTTTCTGATTTCCATTAGATTAAGCTTTTATTTATTTTGTTTCATGACAGTTTCCCTTTAAAGATATGTGTTTCAGAAGTAGAAGTATTAGCTAGTATATTATATGTACAAATGTGGTAGGACTAGGTGAAACACTTTGGAATTATAATGTTCAAAGGGGAAATATAGTGTTGTGTCCAAGCTGTTCAGCCACTAATACACGGTGTGGCAAATAGTAACCAGTGGCATCATTTACACTAGAACCATATTGTGAAGTTGTTCAATAAAATGTAAAAAAAAGAGCACCAATTCCTGTTACATTTGTACACAGCCATTAAACACATCTACAAGAGAAGAAGCAGCTGCACAAGTGGAGCAAGCCAAGCCCATGGGCACACAGAGACAAGGTGAAAGCATGAAGTGGAAATGAGTGGATAAGATGCAGGGAGTGCCAGAGCAGCAGGTAAAGTTCTCAGAACAGCAACACAGCAGCAGCCATTGTAAGTGAACATTCAGATGGAATTGCCTTTGCTGTTACAGGTATAGGCTTGGCAAATTCAGTGAACTGGCCTATTACAAATAAATGAATAGAAATTATAGGTCAATGGATGTTAATAATGTGTTAGTAGTCACATGCAGTTATTTCCCCCTTTGTTTTGTACCACCAGAATATTTTTAAGGCAAGGGAAAGTGGAGGGGGGAAGGTGTTATGATGATAAATAATTGGTCTTTTCTAGGGGGTGTTTCCTGATGTCAGCTGCTGGGGACTGACACGTAATAATGTCCTACGCCACACCAGTAGGCATACGGAACAGCACAATAACTTGCCTCTTGGTGAAATGTGCCACTTTCCAGGCATCCATAAAGGTATTGCTGTGACTCCTATTTTAGTAGTCGGTTTCCTATAATTATGAATGAAGAGGACTTCACAAAGCAGCCAGATTAGAGGCACAGACGTGGTGCTTCAGATAAACATATTCAGCCTTTTAGGCATTTGTGAAGTGAATTAGCTATACAGTAATATTTGAGGAATATAAATCCAGTCACTTGTAAGAACTAGTCAAGCCTATGGAGACTGCAGACATGTAAAGGTCCCTGAAGGGAAGGACTGCAATGTACTGCTTTGCAATAGGTTGCAGGCCTGCGCAATGCCAGATAGGATAAGCAAGACCTGCGTTTAAAGTTGAAGGTGGTACCTGAGTTGGCAAACTGGAAGGCATTGTGCTGCATTTGGGGATTCATGACAGGCCCATACTGTCCTCCCATGCTCCCCATGATCCCTTGGTTAGCCAGATTCATCTGGGAGCCATGCAAAGAACTGTGAGAGAGCGACTGTGACCCAGGGCTGGGGGGCACTGGGGAAAAAGGACTGGTGAAAGGTGGCGGGGATGGAATTCCAGTACCGTAGTTCGGAGGAAATGGAAACTGCTGCGTACTGCCTTGTGGGATCCGTGGGCTGTTTATTGATGCAGGAATGCCTCCAGAGCCCACCATGTTAGGGGGCATAGCCAGGCCTTGGCCTCTCATCATCATGGCCCTGTGTTGCTGCTGTTGTTGTTGTTGTTGCTGCTGTTGTTGTTGTTGTTGCTGCTGCTGCTGTTGTTGTTGTTGTTGCTGCTGAAGTTGCTTTTGGCGTAGGTGTTGGCTCAATATCTCTCTCTGCCTCTGTGCCAACATCTGTGCATTGATGGGCCCCTGCAAACAGACAGCATAATTAATCCTTTTCATATACAGATTGGATGACTTCTTTTCTCCGTCAGGACAAAGCATAATGACAATTATTGCATTTTTTAAGGTTTCTGACAGTAACACAGTAACCGTGTTACCAGGGCTAATGAAAAATGAAAAGACATGTCCAGTTGTTTCATCCTTATAGGCCCCTACAGGAGAAGGCCAAAATGTTTGTTAAAGGATAAGTCAACCTTAAAAACAAGTGATTGTAAAATTGATGAGTGTGCTATTCTAAGCACTTTTTTAATTCCAAGATATTAAAGGTCACATGTAATGTTAACATCAATGAATTTTGTTACAGCAGCGCCACCTGCTGGTCATTTTCCGACAAGTCTGACCACCAGGTAGTCAAAGAAATAGTTGTCAGGAGATAGAAAGATGCTGCTCTGATGTTCTTCTGGTTAGGAAAAAATTTAGAAACCTTTCTCAAATCATTCCTAACCAGAAGAACATCACAGCAGACTCTTTCTTTCTCCTGACAACTTCCTTGGCTACTTGGTGGTCAGAAAATGACCAGCAGGTGGCGCTGCTGTAACACAATTCATTCATTTTAACAGTACATGTATCCTTTAATATCTTGGAATTAAAAAATAAATAATGAATGTACACTGCAAAAGTGCTTAGAATAGCACCCTCCCCAATTTTTTTTTTTCACTTATTTTTAAGGTTTACTGATCCTTTGAGGGACCACCATCATCAAGACCATCATGTATTTTGGATTTAAATTTCAGTATGGTGATCAATTGGCTAAATATCACATCCATTGTGAGAGAAGGGAAAGAAGTGTTGTTACATAGTGTACATACCTGCTCTCTCAGCTGCCCTGGTACTCCAGGTCTCATTGCCAGATTCATGTTTGAGACATTATTTATTGGGTTCATTAATTGCTGCCGGTTCTAAACAACAGAATATAATAAAAATGTAAGTAAACTTATCCTCATAATGCCCACTCTCTGTTGTCAGAATTACTCCTTGCTTGCAATTTGCATGGGAGGGGTGTTAGAGATGCCCCAAAGAACCTGCTCAATTTGATAAAATGAAATGCCCATGTGTAAAGTTTAATAATTCTGCTCCTTAATGTCAAGCACAAATCTGGCCACACTGCACTGGGAAGGCTAATCCTGTTGGAATAGGGACTTAATCTACAGGTTATAGAAGTGCAGTGCATACTGACTCAGAGGGTGGGTGGGGGAGATAGTGCAACTCCCTTTCGACCAAGAGCACATACACAGGTTATTAATTACTTCCTGCAGTACTCGATGCTGGAATTACAGGACTTATTATTTGTAATAGTAAAACCTCCACCTGACTCATTGCACTGTTAAACAGGTTTTGTATTTGGCACAGCCATTTCATTTATAGCCAACAAATGAATACGTTGTGTGTTCTGTGCAATGTATGTAATAAAATCTGTAAAGATGCCTCTTTACCTTAAATATGGCCTTATACAGAGACTATATGGACTGCTGCTAGAGGTGACACGAGTACAGGGAAATAATAACATGGTTAGGAATACCTGCGCTTGAAGGCGGTGCTGCAGTTGGAGTCTCAGCTGGTTTGGCTGGTTCTGCACCATTCCTGTCGGTCGTAGCCCAGGCCTGTTTTGCATACGCAAGATTCCATAGCTTGGACGCTGGCCCATAGGGTTGAAACCAGGATCCTGCATTGGTTGGTAACTATTCTGAGCCATCTGGCCCTGATTTGCATATGCATGGTTATAGACAGGCGGCTTTTGCTCCATCATTAAGTTTGATTCAGGACTTCCAAAGGATTCTTGTTCAACAGCCTGACCCTATACAAATACACAAACAGTGGTTCATTAAGAGAGAGAGAGGCAAAAAAATGAACAGTGATAAAATATAACAATATATTACACCTTAGACTTATGGCCCACACTGCATTGTGATCGCGCAGCTTATTACAGCAGTCACAACACAGATAAGTAGTAATCCTTGATCACCACTATAAGTCGTAGGTGATCAAAATGCCATGGGTGCGGTGCCATAGGATCTTAATTCACCGATGTGCATTGAACTGGGCACATCATTACAGAGACTGGCATTGTTTTGTGTTTAGCGTACCAGCATAATAGTATTCTTTGCAATTGCATATGTTGTCACTTCTGGTGTGCAGTGTCAATGCCAATATTATCATCCAATGAGCTTTGCAGGGCTATGGATGGAAAATGCTAAGGGAGTCATGGAATTACCGACAGGTCCTGGCTTCTGATAATTTCAGGATTCTTATAAATTCATTTTTGAGCAGGCTGGGTGGGTGGCTCTTGCAGCAAAATGCCAAGGAGCCTGTATACACCTTTGTGTAGTGTGCATGTTCTCCCTTAAAAGTGAATATTAATTTATAGCCTCACAATGAAAGCAAGTGTATGATATGTATCTATAGGCTTGGGCTGAGACCTGTTCAGTACAGAACAAGGACGAGGATAAGCAAGGCAGCAGGTAGAATGTGCTAGGGACACCGACAGTCAGTGCTGTGATTGACAGTTTACATCATGTTGTACAAATAATCACAGGAGCATCATAAATGTGTTGTGTAACTACTCCAGAACATGGGTAACATCCTGCTTTGTAACAATCAGCCCATCCTCAACAGGAGATTAAACATTGCCAATGTGCTGGTTTACCTGGCTAACCATCTCTGGGATTCCAAGGGCTCTGTCAATCTCTTCTAGTCCGTCAAAGTTTCTCAAGGCCATATAAAGCTGGTCCAGAAGGTTCCCATCGTCTGCAGGAGACTCGGACACAATTGGCTGACAAATCAAATCATCCGCAGGACTGCCAAATGGCTGCCTAAAATCGATCACATGCAAATGAGAATGGCTGTTTATGAACAGTGCTAGATAATTTGGCTAATCCCCTATTAGGGTAGGACCCAGAATACTGTATTACGAATACACCTTTTTAAAGGTGATATAAAGTATTTTAAACAATTCTTTCATCATTTGTAGCAATGCAGTAAAGTAACTTTCTAATCTCTGTTGGTTATATTCGCTTTACTGTTTTACTGAATAATTTCAGCTCACCGGTTTTGATTGTTGAAGGAGGGTTGCTCAATAGTCAAAATACGGTTAGGCCAGGGTGCGGTTTGGTTAGGGGGTGCTTGCTGCTGGGTGTACTGAGGACCGCTAATGTTCATATCGAGCTCAGAAGACCCTAAGAATATTGGACAGTGGGAAAATTGTGGGTTATGTAAGATAATAGCTACTATAATAGACTCCACAACAAATACAGTTTCATGCCACCCAGATGGTTATTTTGTGGAACTGTTATGCATATGCTACCTGTTATATTGAGGCACATAATAAGACATGAATACCTTCTTACCAGGCATGAAAACATATATTGCTACTGATCACTGAAAAGTGCTTTTTCACATTACAGGCTTTGCACTGACTGCAGTTGATCCTTAATTGTAATGAATACTGTATGCAAACTCTTGGATCAGCCTAGTGCCATCTGCATCCAGTGGGGGTCATTAAACAACACTGGGCAAATTTGCCCATGGGCAGTAACCCATGGCAACCAATCAAATTGCTGCATTCATTGTTCTACTTGCAGCTGGCTTTAAAAAGCTATTCACTGATTGGTTGCTATGGGTAACTGCCCGCGGGCAAATTTGCCCAGTGTTGATAAATGAGCCCCACAACTTTTATTAAAGGCAGACGCCAGCCAAAATGTCATCATTTGTACATCCAAACAGAACAATGTGCAGCTTTAGTATACTCACCAACCTTCCTACTGGCAGGATAAACACATTGGTTTGTCTTATAACTCCCAATAAGAACCCCACTGCTTTGCGCTAATGTCACTTACCCATATTCATTACTGCTGACTGAAGCACTTGCCTAGGGCACACTTGGCTGCCCGGCCTCATAGGAATGCTGGCAGTTGGACTGCGGGTCATGTCATGCCTGTTCATAGCAGTGCTTGTGGTCGGGCATGCTGGTCTCACAGCAGATGCCTGAGAGCCCCAGTCTCCTGGCTTTAATGGTGGCCTAGGGCCATTCACTCCTACAATACCTGCAGAAAAGCACATTTAGAAATTTAGCAATCCATGAATAAAGAACACAAGTTATTCTATAGCCTCTTCCTGGAGCTACAGCTCTGGATCCCACAGATTAACTGGATCTGGTGAGAATGCCCAATGCTGGATTTACTCTTCAGAGCAATGTGAGCTGATCTCTGAAGTTCTGAAACGCTATTATACTGCTTTATGAACTGAGTAGCTCCCTCAAGAGCCTTTCCTTATATTGGGGTCACACGTGGAAGTAAACAATTACCTGGGCTGCTGTTACGGACATTGCCTTGACTGCCCATCATTGCCTGGTTATTAATCACTCCAGACTGAGGCACAGTAGTGTACGGACCGCTGCTCCTCATTTGTGCAAAAGATCCTGCACTTGCTTGGCTTTGGAAATGAATGTCCAGTGGTAAATTCTGGTTTGGCAAGCGTCCCAGCTGTGCGGCCAGTTGGCTATTGAAACCATCTTAATAAAAATAGGAAACAAATGTTACGGACAGGCAATAATTAAAAGACGTGTATATAGGTATTTAAGAAGGCCAATGGCCGATAGGGACAGACACCGAAGCTGCAAGAATTTAAAGGTGCACATTTTACATAGAGAAAAGTTCCAAACAGACCTAGCTGTGTATGTGCTACATGAATATAACAGGGGCCTGAGACTATAAGATCCACAGGCTTAGGGATGGAGAGGAGGCTTAAAAAACAGCATTTACTATAGCAAAATGAAAAATGCCAAAAACATGGACATGTTTTTCCCCCCAAAAATTCACATTGCTCCCCTGTACTTGTATCCACCTCTGGAATTAAGTGCAAACCAGTACCCTAGACTTATTAGGGTAAATGAATGCACCAATTTATATTATGCAAATGTGAAAAAATATGGAGGGTAAATAAATAAATCATAATCTTATGCTAAACATTTGGGGTTGTACATGCTATGTGTGGCTCCACACTTCCCCATCAATCATTCCTTCAGAAACCAGCAGATGGCACTATTTATGTAGATATACAAATATGTTGGGGCTTTATACTGGCAGAGGTACAGACAAGATGATGTTGTTTGTAGAGATAAGTAACAGGAAGTTTAACTCAGAGGGTCTGATATCACTTACTGTTCTGCTGCATCCGGAGCATTCTCTGCTTTTGGGCCCAGGCAGGGAGACCTGTGCTGTTTTCACCAGCCAGTTGCATCAGGTCATTCATGATGGCTTGTTTATCCGCTGAGTTGCCATCATGCCGTGTGTCGGAGAAAAGCTGGCTTAGCTGGCTGTTTTGCAGGTCAT